>NW_009259975.1:308049-371822 GCF_000687185.1 Egretta garzetta
CACCAGCCCCCTGCCCCCGGGAGTCACCCGGGCCGGGAAGGCCAAGCTGCGGGGTTCGGGGTGCGGGCGGGGAGGGCCACTCGCCGCCCAGCCTTGGCTCTTCTGCCGGCTCTGTCCTCCTGCATCTGCAAAACGTACGGGATGAGCAACTGATTGACCTCTTTGACTTTTTTTTTCTTTCTTTCTTTCTTTTTGGCGCCTCTGGAATATTCAATAAGCATGCCCTCTCCCTCCTTAAAATAGAGCAGTGAGATAGTTCAATCACGTTGCCGGAATATCTTAGTAGGAATGCCAGTGAGACTGTAATAGGGCACTGTTACGTTAAGATATGTGACTATATATAGCCCCTTCAACTTCATTAATTAAACAGAAGAAATCAACTGGGCAGCTGAAAAACCCGCCTTCTGACTCTTAAATGCGTGTGGTAAGTATAAAGTTGCCTTTTGGAAATTAGCTTTTACTGATACATACCCCAGATTACAAGAAAAGACTACAGCATGCAGTACTGTATTATTCAAAGAGCGCTAAGCACACAAAAATCAAATTTTGGCAGGTGAAGAGCACATATAAAACTACTACCGCTTGTTATTTTGCATGTTATCACACATTACAAGAGTCTTTAATTCCATCATCACATAATGGTTCTTAAATAATACCCCTTTGCTCCGCAGTCTCTGTTACAGCGGTACAGCTGTACTTTTATTTCGATTCCTTTTGTAACCCCAGATTAATTTCATTCTCATTACAATCCATATGATCTTTATTGCCTTAGACTTTTAATGCAAATTGCTTCTTTCTTAAGGTGTCTTTTAATAATTCAGTCAGCACCTATATATAATACAATATATTCACTTAAGATTACCTTGTCAGCAGAGAAAGTGCTTAATAATGAAGCTAATTTAGCTGCAAGTTGGTGGTGTATATATACCAACAAGTTTCCAGTGTTACTCTATTTATAGTTACATCTTTAATAAAATGGTTTAGTGTGCACTTTAAGTTACTTTAATTGAGTCTGTTTGACATATACAGGTCTAAAAGATGCTGCAAATTTGTAATAGAGGTTATAGTGTGATATGCAAGTGGTGGTGGTGGGGAACAACTGTGCTCCTAGAGCCAAAATCCTACCCTAAACTGCTTGGGCTGTGGCTGGGCTAAGTAACTCGAAGGTGTCAGATTCAGGCTGGAGGGGATAAAATGGAGGAGATCAAGGTCCAACACACTAAAAGGGCAGAAGGTACCTCTGAGCAATGCAGTAGATATTTAAGAACATAAATGGTGTCAGTCTAGCTGTACATCATCTTCAGAGGTCATGGTAGCCTGCTCAAGGCTACCCCGCTGCTAGCCAGCTTGGAGGAGGTAACTGCTGGGGCCAAGTGTCCCTGCATCCTCCCCTCCCGGCCCCAGATGGAGGTCAAATTTTCTGGTATATTTACCCTCAGCCACTTCACTCGGGGGCAGAATTTGGCCAAAGGGTTTGATCCATCGCCCAGGAAAAGTCCACCACAGTGGACCAGACCTGTAAATCTGAAAGGTGTTCAGTTTGCCAGACATTTTGTTGTGGTGGGGAGTTTTACACTTTCTTCCCTGTATGTTTCTGTTTCCTCTCCTCTCCTCTCCTCTCCTCTCCTCTCCTCTCCTTTCCTCCACTTGAAGGCGGTCTCCTCTCCTCTCTTCTCCTCTCCTCTAAATGAAGGCAGTGCAGTAGGTGAACTTTTAAACTTAAGGCTGTTTAATACTTCTGTTTTGTTTTCTCACTTAAAAGGTAACAAATGGAAAGGATCCCAAATAATATATAAGTGCTGAAGAAATTGCGTCTGAGAAACAGAACCAGATTTCCTCCTAGTTACACTGACATAGCTTCTATGGAGCTGTACTGGGGCCAGAAAAGTTTGTATACACATGGTGTACAAACCAGCATGCATTCAGCAAGCCAATGTTGTTACTAAACCTCAGAAATTATTAATTACAAAATATAATTGAAGGGCAAAGATGTGATTGCAGACTTCAATACATATTTCATAAACCAAGTGCAGACACATTCATTGCTCATGTAAAGCTGCTTTTTCTCTGAAGGAGATTTTATTCTTGGCTTCCTTTATCTCCACCTTTCTTTAAAGGAAACACTTATATGGGTATCCCAAGTACTGCTTTTGCTTTGTTCAGAATTGCAACTGCTGTTTCCTCCCCCACCCCCCCCGTACAGTATCAAATCACTTCTGTCTATTTTAGGGATACTTTTTGCGTGTGTGTGTGTGTCCTTCTGTTTTTTCATTGTAGGCTGTTACCAACTCAAACCTAAATGTCCAGCATATATGCTTCTGGGTTCCAATCCTCTTATCTTTACTCTAAAATATTTTTTATTTTTTCAGGTTCCTAACCATGATGTTTTTCCCAGTCTTCTTTAGCGGTGTATTATAGACGGCCCTATCAAAATACCCTCAAGCTCTTGCTTGTAGTTCTCTCATTTCGCCATTAGAATATCATTATACTCTACAGGTCTAATCAATTTTTATACATGTTCTTGCCAAACTATTCCCAAATCTCCTTTCTTTTGCCTGGCAGTACTTTTGACAATTTGCAGTTTGGTGCTTTACATTTCTGCATTTTCTTCTAGCTCAGAGTAACTGAAGCATTAGAATGAGTTCACTGTACCTGGATTTGACACCCTACAGTATTTGTGCAGTATTTTGGCACAAAAGCTGGCCTGTCTTACCATGCTCAGTCCTTTGGGGAGCAGTTCTGCATCATGAAGGTGCTGTGCAGAACCCTGTTGTCCTGGCAGGGCCTGCAACGGGCCGGTCCCTCCTGCTGAGCAGAGTTCCTAAGCAGCCCCCCTTAGAAATGAATGAAGTCCTAAGCCATAGGAGTTCTCTGGTGACTTCTTCCAGAAGATCTGGTGAATCTGCTGGCAGATTGCTTCCTTTCCTCCTTCCTTCCTTCCCCTTGCTTTTCTAACTACCTTCTGATCCGCGTTTTATTTCCCTCTCAAAGGCACCCAATACCTTTTCCTGGACTGTGCTTCTCTCTGCCTTGCTGTGCGTGACGTAAAGCTGGGGTGACCTGATGGAGAATCTGCTGAACACCTATTTTCTCATTCACTCTGACTTGGTCTCACTCCGATGTCTTCCATACACCTGATTTTAGTGAGTGTTCCATGTTAAAACAGTGCCCTCGGGCACACACGCACATGCAATCAATTTCTTTAGAAGCAGCAAGTGAGCATTATTCCACAAAATGTTCACAAGTTTTAGATGGTTTCAATAGATTCATGTTTAAGTTACACACACGGCTGTAAGTGGTAGTTATAATGTAGAATGTTTGATGTTTACACACTAATGTACCTAATTGCCTTTTTGCCCAAATAGCTTCCTTCACAACAGCCACGTGCCACCGTTTGCTCTGAAAGGCACGTCCTTTCAATGAAGCCACTGTTTCAGCCAATTAACATAAGCACAAATCAGAAATACATTGGTAAAATGCTAAACTATTTAGAAAATTAATATTAAGATACTATATATTTTAAAAACGTATCAAGCATGAACAGCTATTGCTTGCTTTAGGTTGAGATTATTTTATTTATAAGCCTACATGTAGATTCACACAGAAACATTTTCAAACTATAAAACTTTACAACTGAGAAAAGAAGCATGAATCAAGTGTCTCCATATGTTAGCCTACTTTCACAATTGCAAAGAATGTCCTGGAACGTTTCCTGGTTTCAGAAATTACTTTACTTTATAACATCCTGATACAGATATGTGTATTTTGTACACCTACATCTCTTTTCTGTAGCATGAGAAGGCTCATGTGCAAATGCCAGCATGTACGTACCCACCACATGAGATCTGGAAGGGAAGAGATGCAAGGTAGCAGGGCTCTTCGGTGCACACCTAAATTTAAGTAGCCTATAAATCAAACATAGTGAGACTGTTTACCTACTTCTGTTTTAGGCATATACTTACATTTTAGGCACATGGTTATAGTTCACGCTGAATTGGGGCTGTAGCTTCTTGTATTATATTTCCAGAATATTTAAACATTAGAAACATGTAGGTACGTTCAACGATACACTCTAAATAAATGAATAGTTAAATAAATAATTAATCTTCAGGTTTATGCAGCCAGAATGATTGAGAACAGCCCCACCTTGATGACAGCATACTGACTTTAATATTATGTATGAAAGAAGAAATGATTTCTTAGGATTTTTGAAAGATTTAACTCAGGATTTCTTAAATTTACATTTATTATTTAGAAACAGATGTCAGTTACCTTTCATGTTGTTTGATAGCATGTGTTTAAAAATATAATCAAAGATAGACATAAATAATCAACGGATGATAGCAGAAGACATAGACATATGGGGAGACATCACAGGAAGCGAGCTTGCGACCAGGCTTTGTACAATGCTGACAGCACTTTCACTGCCGTCGTGCATGCAGAAACCAACCAACAGCCAAGCACATCACATTTTATGATAAATGGGAAAAGCTTTTATGGAATGCCTAAGGGGATATATTAACATGCCCTACAACACTGTACTTAAGATGTAATCAAGAATTTTCAAAAGTTTGAAGAAGCAAATGAGAATTCCCATTTTCTTTCTCCTTTTTGATTCACCTGTTTAAAATTAAGCCATGCAAAAGAATTGTAAAATACAGCTATAGCACAGAAAGTTATGACACTGCTTTGCACGGCTCAGCACGGAGGATATTATGGACTTTTCCAGACTACTGTTTTTCTTCATGGAGAAGTCCAAGGGACAATTTTAAATGGATGTTTGAACTGAGGATGTGTACATCTGTGAACACATTTATAAATACTAACAACCCACAGGACTAGATGGTATTCATACAAGACTTCTAAAGAAACTTAAAGGAGCACTTGGTACTTCCTTTTTTCTTATCCTCATTCCATTTCCACAACTGACAAACAGCAGTATGGATAGATGCAATGTAACTGCTCATATATAAAGAAGAGGAGGGAATCCTTTCTTCTGTATGATGAGTTTCAGCAAGGCAGTACTTGGAGTTGCCAGGAGAGTATTAAATGGTCCAATGAGCCAGTCAGAACATGGTTGGTTTTTTCAAATCCTTAACATCATCAGCAAAAGAAACTGAGACACTTAAGGGCTTAAATGGACAGAAATATGTTACCTAGATGAACCTAATAATATATATAAAATCACACCAGGAGAAGTGGATAAGGAAAAAAGATGGAGTTAACAGGACTTTTACAGGACTTTTAATAGATGCTTTCAGACACTTATCTAGGAGTCTAAGTTATGGTCTTCAGGGTCTATACTTTAGCACCCAGCTCCAGCTCGAGGCTTTCTCTGCAATGCAAAATGAAATGTCCTTGCTTCTGTATAATAATAATAACAATAACAACAACAACAATAACAATAATAGCAAAATCATCTAGCCACTGCCCTCTCACACAGAGGTTATCCTCCCCCTCTACTCTACCCTGGTGAGACCGCACCTGGAGTACTGCATCCAGTTCTGGGCTCCCCAGTCCAAGAAAGATGAGGAACTCCTAGAGAGAGTCCAGAGGAGGGCAACAAAGATGATGAGGGGACTGGAGCATCTCCCCTATGAGGAAAGGCTGAGGGAGCTGGGCTTGTTTACCCTGAAGAAGAGAAGACTGAGAGGGGATCTCATAAATACTTACAAATATCTTAAGGGTGGATGTAATGAGGATGGAGCCAGACTCTTCTCAGTGGTGCCCAGCGACAGGACAAGGGGCAATGGGCACAAAGTGAAGCATAAGAGGTTTCAGCTGAATATGAGGAAGAACTTTACTTTGAGGGTGACAGAGCACTGGAACAGGCTGCCCAGGGGGGTTGTGGAGTCTCCTTCTCTGGAGATATTCAAAGCCCGCCTGGACAATGTCCTGTGCAACCTGCTCTAGGTGAACCTGCTTTAGCAGGAGGGTTGGACTAGATGATGTCCAGAGGTCCCTTCTAACCCCTGTCATTCTGTGATTCCATGATTCAAGGACAGGATGCAGCAGAGAGACACAGCAGAAGCCAAACCCTTCTCTCTGCTACAGCCTTGCCTCTTCCAGCTAACTGAGTTATCTTACTGCTCCTTCCGAGGCTCCCATGAGCGCCAAATGCCTGGGCTTCTTGTTGACGCAGACAGTCTCTTTTCCACACTACATCTCTGTTCCCTGTGGAGGCATCAGTGGTGTCAATATCTGCCCAAGCTCTCCATAGGCAGGGTAGGGTGCTGCAAGCAAAAAAGCAAGGCAGCAACTTCACTGTGCAGCAACAGTGGAGTGCACACGACGTGGCACTTTTGCAATGGTTCTGCCTTTGGCCAGCAGTTTTGGCAAAACTTGTCCCACTTGCAAGGGACAGAGATTAAGCAACTTCTGTGCCAAACACAGCAGACATCACTGTATGCCATGTGGAAGAGGTAAGTCCAGGGTTTGGCAGCAGTCAGAAGTTAAATATGCTGACAGGCATGTCTGCCAAGCAAGACCTGAGAAGGGGGCTGTTGTGGTATTTCAGGTTTTCTTATCAAAGGGTGACCCCCTGGTAATGTGTGCTACAGGCACCCATGATACTCTTGAAATGAAGCCCTCTGCTGTGGTGGTCCTGTTAGTGAAAGGGTGGAGGTGTTTACATGGCTTTGGATCCAGGGAAGTGAATCCCAAACCTGCTTTGTACACTGTATAGGTAGAGAAAATAGTTTTCAAATGTGGCAAGCAGCTGCTAAAGGAGGGTGTTCACTGTTGGTAATGAAAAACAGATTAGGAAGGCATTATTTACACTTGATAAATCAGAAATGGCATCAAAGAGAGCTGGTATTACAAACTATTAATGAAAGACAATAATGAAACAAATCACATAATAGATCACAATGAAGTGATTCAGTGTAATGAATACTGATACTAAGTGAGTGAACTGTGCGCTCTGGGGATACAATTTCAAATCCATTCCAGTGTGCGTGGTAGCAGTGTGAGCAAAAAGAGCACTTTTAGAAGAAGTGGACTCTATGTCATTGCTCACTCTGATCACATTCACATCTTACATTAGCTCTCCCTTTGATGACGTATAAGGTAGATAAAAATGAAATTACCTGCCAGGACCCGTTATATGTGGGCTTTTTTTTTTTTTTTTTTTTTGGTGTTAAAGTAATGACTGAAATCTCATCACCCATGAAGATATCAACCAACATTCCTCCTTTCACAGAATAATGTGAGTAAATAAGCAATAAACATATTAAAAAGACAGCCAGACAATGTTTCGTCAGTAGAGATTAGAAACTCATTTAATTCTTATAGAAATCACATTGCTGCTACAGAATATAGTAGTGCCTTGAGGGTGAAACAGGACTAAAATTCAGATCTTCATACAGATTTTAAATTTGGGAAGTACTAAAGGTGGAGCTTTTGATTAAACAGAGGGATGCCCTATATAGCTTATATAGAATATTTGTATTCTGATCACACACAGGAAACTTCGGGTGGTGTGCAACTCATCATTTCATTTCAGACTCATCTGTATCCTCAACGCTTTCTGAGTCAATTCTGGCAATGTCAAAGCTTACCAACCCAAATATTAATTTGTGCATTTATAGCTAAATATGTTTCTATTTATTGCGCATTTTCAAAAGGAATTGGGCTTTGTTTTTTGAAGTAAAGACACTCACACATATAGCACTGGAAAGCCAGTGAGGTGGCTAAGAACAGGCATGGCAAAAGTCATTGAGCTGAGCAGGGAGCTGCCTAAGCCTGCCAGTCAGCTATCGCAAAGTTACTGATAACAGCCTCTCTTAAGAGACCCTTCGAATATAAAGGTTCTCAGCTGAGGTTCTGGCTCAGCTACAAGATTTTACAATCAAATGTCAGTGGGAGGCTTACTGACACAGGGTGAACTCCTGAATAACAAATTCTTTATTACTCTCTGTTATGGTCTTATAGAAAAAGGAAGCACTCAATGGTAAGGCTGACAAGTTGTGCAGTTTGTCTGGAAAATGATTTTGAGAAAATCTAAGTTGTAATAGATGTTGAAATTGAAACAGATTTATCAAATTAATAAATATTGACAGATTTGACCAAAGAGCTGAATTTAACTTACTCACAAATTATTACTGAAACAAAAATGTTTTGAGTATGTTACTACATATGTCTACCGTTATGAATGCTCAGATCAAGTCCACAGAGCTATGTTACAGATTTAAATTTCTGTTTTCTGAATTTCAGTCATGCAAAGTTTTTGAGCAGCTCTAATAGGATTGGAATGTAGTGTTCACATTAGACATGTTCAATTTACTGTGATGTTTTTAATGCATTGTTTTGACATTCCTTCATGGTAATTCCAATACCTTCAGCATTATAAAATACAAGTAAATCAAATCAGCCTGAATTTGGAGAAGCAACACACTCAGAAAGAATCAGAAATCAAGCAGCAATGGATAAAGTTGCACTACAGTGCGGCCATCGCTTTCATCCTCAGCAAGCCACCTTAAGGGAAAAACATAAAAACCTGTCAGAGATACAGTACATATAAAACTTAACAGACAAATCATGAGAGCCTGCTTCTGCACCTTTCTAGGATAGTTTTTACATTGGTTTATACAGAAGTAACCAACCTGAAGAAAATAGTGATTATTTTTTTTAGTGACCATATATGCATAATTAAAAAGTGTAACTAAGTTTATAAATATATTTATGAAAATTACATTAATTTTATTTGTTGGTTGTATAGGTGACAAGTAGATTGTTCCATTGAGCGGCATAAAATCAGGATAACTTAGAGTAAGGAAACCTGTTATGTGATAGCAAGCCATTGTGCGTGTTTTCCATTCCAGGGACTGTTTATTTCTCATATCTTCTTATTAGCTCACAAAATATTGAGCTGTGTGGTGGGCCTGATCCCTGCTTTGTAAGAGCCTATGGAGGTTTTACTATTAACTCTATGGAAAATAGGCCTGAGTCCAACTCTCAGGTGGATTGATGTTAACTGGAACCATGGAGGCAATGATATTAATTTCCAAAGAGGGTTAAAAAGCTTCTAACAGATCCGCAAGGCTTATTGCCTGATGTGATGTCTACTAAGGAGCTAGTGTGGGAGGGATTCCCAGCCAGTAGAGCATTAATGTAGGTCACATCTGAAGGTGCACCATTGAATAGCTGGGAGATATGGCTGAAGCTAAACCATTCCAAGCTGAAACACAACTAATCTTGGCAGATAAAATTGCTCATGGAAGTCCCAGAACCAAGGAAAGGTGTGTCGTGTGAGCTAGAAAACAGGCATTTAAATTAGTTAGCAAAGGAGGTCCACCTCCTTTCAGGTTTCTCAGTGATGAGTATCTTTTAGAGACAGAATTTGTATCAGAGGAGTCTTTTCTTTGTGAGGGAATGAACCCATTCCCCATTTACGCAGTAGGCTATGAGATGAGAAGTTCCATGTCTGAGCTGAAACAAGAACATGAACATTTCTTGTATCCAAGGAGTGCCCCATAGCCTCTGGGTCACTGACTACTCTGGGGTGGACCCACTAATCTCTTCTACTGAGATTCTTGTATTTTGAGTAAGTAGGTATACATTAAGGTAAGGAAATGCCTAACCCACCAAGGTCTCAATTAAATGTCATAGAATCATACAATCATAGAATTATAGAATGTTTTGTGTTGGAAAGGACCCAGGTATCTAGAAGATTAAATAGTACCTGACAACATGTTTGGAAGAAGTTTAATGAAAGGAAGTTTAATGTTGTTGTAAGAAGTTCAGTTGTTGTTGAGTTTGGTAACAGCTACACATTCTCGTGCCGTAGACTGTAGAGTCCAACTTGACTATCCAATAACTAAAAAAATGTTGCTTTTTGGGTTCAGGATTGGGATTTGGCTTCCACGAATTGTCAAGTTTACAGAAACATTTAAGGGAAGGATAAAATTAAATATTCTTGGCTACCATTTCTGTTTTCAGACCACCAAGCAACATTCCTCTTTCTAGATATAGGGAACTTGTAAGTTTTCACACGTCTGTTCTCCAAATGCATTAAAAACCTATTTTACACTCAGAAAGACATGAATGTGTTTGCTTCTGTTGTTTACTCTGAAATGCTTTAAGCTGTAAACTGTATACTGTAGTGAACAGTCACTCCAAATATATATATTCAATTTAATTTCGAACTTCTGAACATGTATTTCTTCAGTTTGAAGCAGACTGAAGCCCTTTACCCCAGCACCTCTTTATCCAAATAAATGTCTCTGTTTAGATCACTATCCTTTTTACATTACATCGTAAAAATATTTCTTTTATTTTTATCCCAATTGCTGAATATATCTTAGACCCATACTAAGCAGACGTTGAAACAGAAGGATTTTAATGTTGCTTTTGTACAATAAAGTAAAAAACCACTGCTTTTTCTCCAGATTTGTATCTATACTGCCATATCCTACCATCCTCCCACGACCCCATATTTCTAGTTCCCTCCCATGCCTGTTTGCATACCCATGATATGCTTGTCAGAGCTACATATGCACTAGTACTTGTGTAATGGTTCACCAGACAGCTTCTACCTCTTGAAAATGGCATACTAATATCTTCTCTTGGCAAAGACACTACACCGTGTCTCTCCCTCCTATGGTCATCCAGTTTTAATAACTTGGAAAAATATAGTGCCTTCCTCTAAATATTCTTCTGACAAATTAGTTTGAAATTGGCCAAAGGGTTCAAAAGTTACTGGGGATGGACTGATAGGAACACAGTATGGTTAAAAGTTCTTACTGTTTTAGGAAACCAGAAAAGAAACAACTGAGAAACTAAAAAGGCTACTTAAAAGGTTAAAATGAAAACAGCACCTACAGGGTGATGAGGAACTGATTACCGACCTGTTACAGTTGAAGCAATACACTGAATTTATAGATGCATCTGTGATTTCTACTTTTTCCAGAAACCAGCCACTTGCTGTAGAAGGTAAAAAAGAGCAAATTTAATACAACCAAAACACAAATAAAGCATAAGAAAGGTTTCTGCTTTCATTTCCAAACCCTGTGTGGTTCAGTACTTTCAAACGTATTCAATATCAATAATAAAACTGAAATGTAGATTATTCAAATTGCTAGCAACTTCTCTCAGTTTTACAGAGGTCTCTGATGTTTTTGACAGAAAATATAAAGGAAGATTTTTATTACAACTTAACTCATTTTTCCACATTGAACAGAACAGGTAGTAAGACAAATGAAAGAGACTGCATGATAATATTGAATGCATTCTTGAAATCCCATTTTGCCCTGTTTGGTACTCTGCAGTATACGCCAGTAGGCTTTGATTTTCAGTATCCCCCAAACGATAAAACCAGAGAGACTTTATCAATACATGTAATTACTTTAATGATAACACAAGCCCTTAAACAATAGGAAAACAGAAATTCTATTACTCCTGTCTAATTAATATATTTATATTTACATAAACCAACTGGTTAATCTGAATGCTGCTCATATCCATATTTCTTCAGCAGCAGTGATTCAGAATAGCATTTCCATTTAGGCCAACACTCATATCTATTTTAGTTTTAAGACTGTATTTTGTATCTGCTATAATCTCCTGGTTTGCTCTGTGAAAAATACATTCATTATTGTGCTATAGAATTTTATTTCATAGAATATTAAAATATGAAGATTTTTAAAATAAAACTTTATTATAGAAATACAATGTTTGTGCTGGCATCTTTAGTCATGTTTGCCAATGCAAATACTTAATGACGACTTTTATAAACTAATTAGGATCATACTGCTAGAAACTGAAAACCTTTTGGTATTCTTTGCATGCCCTAGAGATAAAATACTATATTCTAACAAATTATTTTGGTTTTCAAATATTTGGACAAAGTACTAAGCAGGCTAAACCCAATAAAAATATTTGTAAGTAGGATAAAAATATAATACAAAAATATTTGCAAATTGTAGCAATTTAGGTAAAATGTAAAGGCATAGCGATGTTTCTCACTTTTCACGGACATTTTCAAACAATTAGCTAGTATAACTAGGCTGTAAAGGTGTCTGCATTTTTCACCTTCAATTCGCAAGAGTCATTTATTGATATTGTGAAGTACTTCTGGAACTCCTTTAATGAAATCTTGTGAATGGTTTAATATATCATAGACTCTGCTTGGAATATATGACCTTTCATGAAATCTCTGTAATTCAGAGTCAAGATTATCAGTGATAAAATTTACAGTCTTTCAAATTTACACGGCACTTTACAAAGGAATATAAAGGCACATTTGCTCTCTTGAAAAGTTTAAAATCTAATGCTTTCTCCTTTATTGACAAAACTCCAACAGACCTCACTGAAATCTCCAGGTATGGAGAAATCTAGAGGCAGCTAGGAAAGATTAATGAACAGATGAAACGTTTCAAAGAGGTGTTGCATTTGAGGATGCTTGTGAGGACTACAGCTGATGTGACAAAAGACATTTGGTGATAATTTCAGAGAAAAATTTAGAGGAAGGTCGTCATGGATGTACGATGAATCAGCACATGCCAGCTGTGTTAGGAGGGCAGTATTAACAGCTGATCAGGACACAGAGAGGAAAGATAATCATGTTGTTGATAGTTTGGGACCTAGGAAACACAAATTCAACCTGTATTTCCCCTGTAGGCTTCTATGCAACACTCAGAGTGCTGAAAGTCTGCCGGTGTGGAGTTCCCTTCCGAGAGCCGTTCTAAGTTGAACTGTGTGCATGTACAGCAGCTAACACGAGTGAGATGCAAGTCAGCAGAAGGAGTTTATTTTGTATAGGTATTTCAAAAGATTTGGTGTTCTATTCTTTGAGTTTTCAATACCATCAGATGTACAACATGACTGGGTAGTTAGAAAACCAACTGCTCAACTTGTGCCTAAATAGGAATGGCTATTTGGAGGATTTTTCTTGGTTCATCCGAGATATGGTAAATCCTTGCCACCTTGTAGTGGCTCATGCACTCAGATAAATCAGGTTTTATTAAAGCTAAACCTATTTCTTTCAGATAGGTTAAGCAAAATTCACCTGACTGGAATATTTCTATACAATCAGACCTTTTAGACTCAAGCTGTACATTGCCTGCAAATTCCATTTATATATTTGTATATCTCCAGGGGGTTTACTAAACTTTACTAATTTTACATTACTAAATGTAAGCCCAAAATATTATATGCCCTTGTCTCCCATCTTTTAAAAAAAAAAAAAAAATCAGGTTTTAGAGATTACGTGTAATACACTGTACATAGAAACAGTTTCCATCATCATGGGTGGCTATGTACCGTAGCCACATCCTAGCTTAACATCACAGCAAGACCTGGTGCACACTAGTGTTCTCCTCATAGTTCAGCTTTAATAAAAAAAAAAGTTGTATGTGTGTCAGAGGGAGCTATGGCATGCTTTGACCAGAGTCCCAAACTTGCCCAAACATTTCTTAGATAATGTTCAAAGCATGGAAAGTTTAGCCTCTGGTTTGAAAATTCAATCCTATGTTATTTAAGACATCTAATAGAAGTTTTGGCTGAGCAATGTTTGAAGGATAAAACCTTCTGAGGTTTATGCTAACTAGATCTCTGTTAGAAAAAAAAAAAGTCAAGGGAAAGTCAAGGGAAATGTGATAGAGACAGAGGGGGTGTAAGCAAGAGCAGTCAAACTGACCTCATTTGTATACAGATTTGTCTTAGCTAGCTGTAGCAGTAGCATGACTTCAAAAACCTTTCCAAATGTCAGGCCGATCTTTAAGCAGAAGATTTTTACAAGGCTATTGAACACATGGAGTATACTCACCAAATCCCTTCCCATCGTGACCAATTTTAATCGAATGTAGGCTTCCTAGTTTTTTTGTCTTAATCTTGAATGTATCAACCTTTAATATTAAAAAGCAGCTATTAAAAATAATCTACCAATGTCTGGAAACTTATACATTTGTTTAGGTCAGTTCTGAGACTAATTCAAATGTAATAATACCAATTCAAAATAGGTGGCTGACACCTGATGTGGTTTATTTTCCTTACTGAAGATCTGTGGTATAGATCCTCTCGTAATAGAGATCAGTTAAACATGAAAGATTGACTTTTTGACTTACAGTAGGACATTCCCTACCTCTTTCCTCACTTTCACATACCAGAAAAAATATTTTTGTTCTCTTATGAATTCTCAGCTGATACAGACTTCTAAAATGTTTTCAGTATATTATACATATACATTCAAGAACATAAAAGATAAAGGCTTTTACTACATGTACCATTCTGTCTCTCAAATGTTATATATTTTATTTTAAAATATTACATTGTTTTCTATTACAGAGTTTTGAAAAATGGTATCCTTTTTTTCATAGTACATTTGACATCACTGGGTATCCATTGACTTAGCTGGATTGCTAACAGGATTTCTATGCACCTACTCTTCTTTTTCAAAGAGCAATGACAAAAAGAAGTACTACTCGAGACACTTTCTTACTTGCTCCTTGTGCCTATAGGTAACTAGATTTGTTAACTCCCTCAGTATGGAAGACAATACATGGGTAAAGATATTTTAGAAGATATTCAGAGACATCCTGGCTGAAAAACTCGGACCAACTGCAAGTAAAAAGATGTTTAGTACTGCTGGAGGTAATGAAGTAGATCTCATAAGGAAGATATTTTAACTGAAGTTTTAATTATTCAGTCATTACCTTTCAAGAAATCCACGGGAGAAAGATATGGAAAATATATTTATTTTTGCTACATAAGGGTAACCATCATTGTACTCCATTGCACAGGTGGTGAGCAAATGGAGCGATTCCTTTGCCAGAGTAATATATTTATTAAAATAGGAGAACATTCTGCTAAGGTACTAGGACGTCATGCAGAGCCAGCATTCTTATGCAAATATCTGTACCTGAACTAGGGGT
Organism: Egretta garzetta; assembly: GCF_000687185.1. Taxonomy (NCBI): domain Eukaryota; kingdom Metazoa; phylum Chordata; class Aves; order Pelecaniformes; family Ardeidae; genus Egretta; species Egretta garzetta. The sequence goes on from NW_009259975.1 coordinate 322,920, forward strand.
CTCTGAATAGCCCAAAGCATGATGGATATCGGAATCAGGCTGATGCGCATGATTCCATTTAATCTGGTTATAGGTTTATATATTCACTGAGGCTCACAGCACCAGTTTCCATGGCAAAGTAAAATGATGGGGTATAGGAGATTGATGCATTCTCCAGCACAATATTCAAAGTTTGTGCAACAGCAAGGGATATTGCACGCATATGCACATGCGCAGGCAATGCATGTTGTGCGTTTCAGGGCAAGAAAATGCGTAACTGGGCAGATGAGTGGATGTGATACTATGATGTGTTTGGGACTAAGAGTCAGAAGAGCAACAGAGTCAGCTAGATACGATGGAAGTAAAATGTCCCTTGGTTACTCGGGTGAAAAGGTGAAACGCAGAGAGAGCTGAGACTATATCTCATCTAGTGATGTGGAAAGCAGGATAAATGCCTTCAGTTCTGTAAAGATCTTGCATAATTTAAAGTTTGCTTTCCCAGTCCAGAAATGGACACATCCTATAAAATCTATGTACTCACCTTTCCTCTTTCAAAGGGGTCTTGATGCTCCAGTGACTGAGAGAGTTGAAATACCTCAGATTTGTCCTCATTCCCAAATAAAATAATATGCACATTGGCATCAGTCCCTGCTCCCCTTTTGTCACCAGTGTATACTTTAACAGTGTACTCTGTCAGATTTCGTGCTTGACTTCCCTCTTTATGTAAGTTGTTATCTATGTCATTCTTTTGTTTGTCTCCTCTAATAACAAAAGATACCGGGATTTCTCTCTGTATTTCTGGCTTATTTGCATCCATAGAAAATGCTCTGAAAAACAAAACCGCATATGTCTTTGTGGTAAGTAAATCATATGTTAAATCAAAAAAATCCTATGAATTTATATGGGACAGTTAAAGATGGACTTATTTTAAAAATATCCATTGACTGAACCACCCTGTGACAGTCATTTCAATTCAATGCCTACTCAGTGTTTTCAACTATTATACTATAAAATGACTAAAAAATTACTAGCTTTACATAATGTACTTACTCATTCACTTCAAATACATAGATAGGGTGCTCCTTTACAGCTTCTTTCAAATGCAGTTTTTTAATGTCCAGTTTGCAGTCTACAAAGAAGGAAATAAAGAGTAGTGAAAATGCTGTACTGCATGTCAAAGAATTAGGTAGACATAAAAAATCCTGGAATGATCGTAACATTCCTTATTTTGTTCCTATTTGAAACCTCAACTTAGACATCTAGGAGTAAGCATTTCCTTTGTCTCAGTGAATTAAAGGAGTGTTGTCCTCACCGTCCTTGGACAGGCACACAGAAAAGATTCAGCGTGACTCAGGCAGGCACATTTGAGGAGGAAGAGCAGAAATACATATTTGGCGCTTCCTCCCCAGTGACTGGTCGACAAGAGGGTTGGAGCTCCGTTCCACATGCAGCGTGAGGAGGATCTCATGAGACAACAGGTATGAAGGAAGTTTAGCAACTTACTGTATACCTCTGCCATTTGAGAAAGATTGCTCTCTGACTTACACTTCCTTTTGAATTTTCTGCTGGGGGCTTCAGCTACGTGTCTCTGTAACTCTGGCCTGAAATCTTTGCCACTAGTTAGTCATGAAGACTATTCATTTTCCCTTCTCTTCTATTATTTGTCCCTTTGGCCCTGTTCAGCAAATTGTATCCCAATGATTTCTACTACTGTCCAAGTCCCTTCAAGTATATCAATAGGAGTCTAAGTTAATAGGCTCAGGCTGCTGAGGGGGCATCCAGGGCATTGTGCTGCACTCATGACCTGCCCGGACAGTGCATGGAGAGTCAGAAGCTTCAGGAAGAGGTTTTGAACCACCCAATCTTAAAAACCTGCTCAGATACTGGAAGAAATATAGATACATTAGAGCGGCACTCTGCATGGGCTGACCAGTCCTGCAGGGTACATCTGACTTTATACACTGAAGAGCTTTTGTGTTTGGGGATTTTTGGTTCAAAGTCTTGGTCCAAACTAGTCTCAGTCCAAACAAGTCTAGATACAACATGGACACCCTTACTCTTCTACAGTGCTTTATCATCTAACTCCTTTGGAAGAAATGTATTACAAATCTGCCCAGTCCTCTCTTCATAACACACACAGAGCCAATGAGCCCTGACGTCCCTCTTCTGTGAATCATGTTGTCAAACCTGACTGGAAAATTCTTGCCGGTCATGCTTTCTGTGGTGCCCTTTGGAAACACGCAATTGCCATATTCAGTGACTGTCAGTCAGAGAGATGGCCATTGTTAACTTGCACAGCTGAAGCTGTGGGAAATGAAAGTAGTGAGCTTTACGCCTTGCTTCCCAACAGCAGCATGGCAGGGCTGTCCCTCTCCTTCCCTGCTCCTCGATGGTACATGCACCTCCAGACCATGGCCCCTCTGTAGCCCCCAGCGGCCAAGGCACAGCCTGCTGTGGCACAGGCCGTGTTGACCAGCCAACCAGTACGTACACTCTCACTGCCCAAATATCTTTGGCATCCATACACATCTGACAGATTTGGTTGAAATTAGGTGGTGAGTCTAAAAGGTTATTGTGAGGAGCCAACAGATGGGCAAACAAAAAAGACAGATAAAGTGCAAACATAGAAGGCTTGCTTTCCTAGAAAATTGTCTGAAAATGGTCAACTGGTTACTATGTAAGATATAGTAACTAATGATTTGCAATTATATAGCAAATTTCATTAAAGGACTTGAAAAATCTTTACAACGCATTCTTTGATTATTCCTTAGTAGCATGATAGCCATCATAAAGGTGAGTAATGAAATTCAGCGACAAAAACTGCTGATTGTCTAATTAGGGGTAAAATCCCCCTCCAAATGTTACAGAGAGAAAACAGAACAGGGAGGGAAAACAGCGAAAATAACTGAATCGCAGAAGGACAGTTCAACAATACCGGTTTCTTATGTGAGTTATAATTATTCTCCTAGATCACTTATTAATAGATCATGTATTAACTGCAGAATATAATTATTCATCTTATTTTTCTGTTTTTCTTTCTCGTATGGAAAGGAATAGTTTACTTTCTTGATGCAATAATGATATAGCCTTTAGATCCAAAGATTTTAATGTGCCAAAATGCAGGATTTTGCCTTACAAAATACAACCTTTTAGCAAAAATAGCCAAATAAATACATTAATCAGGATTTAACTCTGGCAGTGATTTCATTGTCTTTAACAGGAGGCTGGCTGTGTGATTCACATCACTGGCTTTAGAGAGCAGAAAAAGCACTTTACCTGTTTTACTGCTGATCAAAAGAACAACTTTGGTCAGTTCTCCCAATTCAACAGCATCCACGATAACTAGAAATGACTAAAATAAAATTATTCAGTATTACAATCCTAAACTGTATTAATTATATAGGAAGATTTGAAAATAATATATAAGAAGTGGAAGAATGGATTAAAGGATAAATGTTAAAGTACTTTAAGACATGGTACCTCATTGTCCTCTCCCTGCTGGACATTCTGCAACGACCAGAGAAGGGATCTGTCCCCTGTGTCACCATGAGTACCATATATACACGCAGTCATATGCACTAAATTTCTCTCACTCAAGATATTTCTAGAAAATACTGTTAGATGATACGTAACCACTGCAATATCAAACATAAAGAGATCTTGTTAAGACTGTACCACAACCTGGCACAGCTATTTGACAACACAGCAATGTGCAGTCAGATGTAATTAAAAATTCAAACACTTGAAAATGATAGTAAAATTCAAATTTGTTTCAATTTTCCCTTAATTTTGTCCTGTAACACTGGTGATGCTGCCAACTTTACGTTAAATTAGAGAAAAGCATGCCTATGCTTTATGCAGTTTTGTAACAGTAGCACATTATGGAAAAATTACTGCAGTCAGTTGCCTTTTTCTTTTTAAAGATAAATGCTAATAGATAAAATCCTGATAAGCTTCAGACCCATCAATCACTTGCAGGACCTTTACAAAGGCTAACTTTAGCTAGGGAGACAAGTCCTTCAGACTTCATCATCTAGAGGTGGAGAGAGACTCTTCTCACATGTGATTTAGAGGATCTAAGTTGCTGCTTTGAACTCCACTATGATGGAGCCCATCCACTGACTATAGAGGGAGCTCAGAAAGGCAAGTCTGTCTCAGCTGAAATTGTCACCTGTGAATTTGTGCTGTTTGTGATTTATGCAATGGTTATAGTTCTTCAGTTGAAGACAAGATGACAACACCTAAACACCTTTAAAAGTAAACACATACAGAGAGCATCTGTTTATATTAATTTACATTTTACTCATAGAATCAGCTGATATGACAGTTCTGAATATTTACCTCCCTTAATCATCTACCTATCACCTTCTTTTTATTGCTGTAGACACTCTAGTAGAAGGGGATGAATCCTGACCTTGCAGAAGATTTCTGTGGAATGGGGCTCAGAGCTTAGATCAGTCAGACACTTATCCTGTACAGGACTGCATGTATAAACACATTACCTGCATCCTTTGGAAGTTAAGAAGAGAAAGTCCGGGTAAAGCAGACAGTAAGTTGTTATTATCAGCTTTCAGGTCTAATGATCCTCTAAAATACTGAGTTCAGTAGAAGAACCAGCACTTTTCTATGGGCCTTGCCTCTTTCCCCAGCATCAGCAACAGGAGGGAGAGAACAGACCCTTGTTGAGTGCCTACTGCTGTTGATCAGGTGCATAGAAAGAAATCCTATAAAGGTAAAACTTAGTAAAAGCCTATGTGGTAGAGGATACAGCTAAGATTAAAATGGAAAATAGTGCCAAAAAGGTGTTTCGTTTTACCTATAAAGGTAAAACTTAGTAAAAGCCTACGTGGTAGAGGATACAGCTAAGATTAAAATGGAAATCAAAAATTGATGCTGCCTAAGGAAAAAAAAAATCATGGCATGGTAAGAGAAAAGGTTAAATACAAGGACTGTATGGAATAGGGTGGGTGGTGTTACTGCCAAAATGAAGAATCAGAAGAGGAAACAATATATTTGGTCAGGGATGCAATGCAGTGGGAGAACAAAGAAACCTGTGCAGTGCTATTTTTGACTCTAACTCTGATTTTCTAAATGTTCTCTTTTTATTTTACTTGACCTCTGTTTTGCCACAGTCTCCCAGGTCTGAAACTCGAGAAGGGTGCCTGGAGCAGCCCAAAACAAGAGTGAAAAGATTGCCTTTGGAAAGCTTGTTTCTTGGATCACTGTGTCAGACAGCAGCCAGAGTGGGCCTGCCCCACGAGGGTGGGCAGGACAGGAGCTGAGCACAGGCAGTGCCCTCACTGACCGGGTGACTGTCCTGCAGCATCTGCATACGGCCAGCAGAGCTGTCACCAGTCCCAGATGCAGCAAACAATGAAAAAGATCTGGGATCCAACCTGGTGATCAAGACGGGAGCAGCAGGAGAAAGGGCCAGATACAGGACTGAAAACAAGGCTGCAACATAGATCCGAGGTCCATCCAGAAGAAAGGGTCAGAAAGAGGACTAGAGACAGACGCACATCTGACGTAGCTCAGGCATGATCTTAAATGGACATCCTGTGCCCATTAAGGCTGGAGGTTTCAGGTGAGTCTGGCCAAGGCAAGTAAGATCTACTATCTTATCATGGCCCTGAGACACTGCAGTCAACTAGAGACTGAGCTGAATGAACTTTGGATCAGCTTATACAGCGGCTAGAACTGGCAGAGTACGCAGTACAAAGAAGGGTGATTGAAGGAGGCTAATGTGGGCAAGGGAAGGGGCTAAACTGCTTAAGTGGCAGTCTTCGTTCAGGTAGTGGGACCCAGCCATCATAGGGCAAATGTGGGCAAGCAAGCTTTTATCTCTGTGGTGTACTGAATAGATTGGAGAGGGGCAAGAAGAAAGAAATTTCTGAAAAGAAGTTATATACAATAAGGATAACATATGTGAATGTTACAGCTCCATTAATTTTATAAAATTCTAATGATTTCATAATCTCAGTGTGAATTATGACTCTGTGTTAACTTTGTGGAAATAATTAACTATTTGAAAGTAGCAAATTCATTTTATTTCACCTTTTCACTATTTCATTGTTTTGCCTTAAAAGCTACAGTAGTGCAAAATTACAGCCCTGTGCTTGAGAGAGAGAGCACCATTTCATCCCTGGGGATTCCTGAGGTGTAAGCATCTCAAAGGATGGTACAGTGAAGAGAAACTATTTATGTATATACTCAGCTGGAGGCCCCTCCCCATTAATACATCCAAAGGCACGTGGGCACAGCCAGACCTCAAGGGTCTGCACTGTATTTTATCAACTATGTTTTGATGGTTTCAATTAGCCATTAGCATATGCTTCATCGCAATCCCGAGTACAAAACAACAAAAAAGGAAAAGATAACTAAGAGATGAAATACTGAGGCACTCTATGAACAACAGAGCTGTATCTGAAATTTAACAGCACACGGCTTCTGGTTAAGGTGATTATGATCAGCCGCTTTCCATTCCAATTAACAAAACACTGGTTTGCTTTTAGCAGAGAAACAGAAAATCAAAGAGAAAATGAATTAGATTTAGAAAGCTGACAGAAAAGCGGATCCATTTTACACAATAGATTGCCAGTAAGTTCATGTGTAAATGATCACTTTGAACTCCACCTGTGCCACCTCCTGCAGAGGTGCTTAAAGCTCTCTCGGACATAAAATGGCAAAGGTTTGGGGGAATATGTTTTTTTCACTGTCCCAGTTTTTTTCTTCACTGTGGTTACAAATCCCTCCTTGAAGACTTCTAAAGCACATGTAGAAAGAAATAAATGCAACAGAGATGAGGTATTTTGTTTGTTTGTTCTTTTACCTGACACATAATATAATACTTATTCTCTTTTTGTGGTTTTTTTTTTTTCTCATGATCTCAAGGTTTTTTACAAAGAAGTTTTTTTTTACAAAACAAAAAAAAAAGGAAAAAAGAAAAAAGCAGGGAAGTGATTTTTAAGACCAAGAGGTCAAGTGACAGAGCCAGTGTCAAAACCAAGGTCACAAGGGTTCCAGTCTCACTGCCCATTTATCCCCCATGCTACATCTTTCTTTCACTGTTTCTATATGCTTGTACATACACGTAACCTAAATACTTCTGTGTGTGACAACAATCAGTCTTTTGCAAGGGGCACACTCATGTGGTTTATGTTAATCTGAAGGTCCTCTTTGTTTCAATCTTGTGTATGGATGAAAGCCATTAAGCTCTGTTCTGTACCCATACTGTGCAAGTCTTCAAGTGAGAATAACAGCTCTAAGCAATATAAAATCTAAAGCCTAAATACAAAATTAAAATTTTCAGTTACAGCCAAAATATGCAAAAAAAACCCTCAACCCCTGTTAATTCTGCTAAGATTACTTCCAGGCTAACATTTAGACACCTGCAACGCTTCACTGGAACTGGGCCGTAAATTCCAGTCCAAAGCATATTTGGGTAGTTCATTTAACACCTACTTCGTCTCACTTTGGATGAACTGATTTATTCTTTACCTGGGTAACCCATCTGTTTTCTGCATAAAACTCAGGCACAAATTATTTGAATGTTAGTATCGTTACTTGGTCTGTTTATTAAATTGAGAATCGTCATGTGGCGGCATTCAGTAAACATCACATTAGAAGAATATGGAAGAGATAGTGGATTTTAGGTGAAAGGGTTTCTTTTATTTTGCTTAACAAAGGTGACATATGCAAGAATTGTTGAGCTAATTTTAACAGGCATAAATATTTGGAGTGTATAAAGGTAATAAAGCTGATGCTTACATGTAGTTTTGAACTGTTATTTACTGAGAATCTTTGGAATGTGCAAACAAAAAAAAATTACTTAATAGTAAATGAGCTATAAAAAATCATGTTGGTAATGTCAGTAATATGAGCAGCTGAGGACTAAACAAAGGACAGTAGAAATATTACTATATTGCAAGAAAGGGATATTTCTTATAAATGGTTCTTTGTAGCATATAATAATGGTTCTGTGCAATCAAGTGAATATTGCATTTCCCACTTTATGGTACAGAAATTAAGCTGAGTGGATAGTATTTTCCTTCATACATTTTAGATTCTTATCCAGACTTTATGAATCATTAAATAAAGACAATAAAATTTTCTGTTTTGATAAAGGCTTCAATTGTAATATTAGGACGTGTTAACCTCCTGGACCACTCTACTGCTTTAAAGTAGATTTATACCTACCAGAAAGTGCTTCTTTTAATGGCCACTCTACAGGGAATTCAATCCATCTGTCTCCATTAAGAGAAAGAGGAAGTGTTTTATTTATGGTGAGGCTAAAGGTATCCAGAGTTGATGCGTTCTGCATTTTAAAGTGACGAAGAGACAACTGGGATACACTGTTTTCCAAACTCTGGAGACCAAATCTCACTTTATAAAGCATTCCCAAGTCGGATGGCAAATGTATCTAGGAAGCAACAAAACAATGAGCTAGCATCCAAACAGAGGTATATAGATACATGCATAGCTAATTTACAGGAAGAGAGGAAGTTTTCCCTGAAGGGGTCAGCGTGGACCTAGTCCATTTGCATCAGTCTTGGTGCTAAAAGTCTCTCTGAGTTCAAAGGCAGCAGGACTAGGTTGACTGTAAGCACTTACGGAAATATTAGCTTTATACTCCTGGGTCATTCATTGTAATTATTCTATCAAATTCAAATTACATACTGCACTGATTTCTAAATGTGAATACTTAATGTAATTTAAATTGATATGCATTATTAACTACGACAATTTGTTGACGAAAAAAAAATGCTTGATCATCATGAACTTGAGAAAGCCAAAAATTAAAAATGAAATCTAGTGTGCAGCCAAAAATTTCAGTTCTGCTTTTCTTGAATATTTAAACAATAATATCTGCAATATTTGCAACACTACATGATTATTTCTCTTTAAAAGGAAACTCAAAGAAAATTTAAATATAGACAAATCTATATATTATTTTACATCATATGTTATTTGGTTCTTAGCCTGATGTTCCACTTTGTTTTCCATGGAAACCGGATTTGACTTGCCGTTGCTTCCATAAAAAACCATAACCAACTTGGATATATCTTCTGACAACTTTTCAAAGTCTGTTTTTGTTTCTTCTTGATGTTTTGTGAAATAAATCCTCCATCTGCCTTCTGAACAAATAAAATAAGGAAAATAAAAAGGAAAAAGAAAAACAGATTAAAGGTGCTTCTGTTTTCATATGTTAAGCAAGGTACCTGAGATAAAATTCCTAAGACATGTCTTAGTCTACTTGGGGAGCATTAATATACAAGCACTTCATCTGGGTGCTGATCAGCTCCCTAAGTATATTGGTGTTTCTTACTATTATAATGGGGAAAATATCATCAGTAGTAGTAAGTGTAATGATGTATTGTGATTAAAATATTCTCACATAATTATTTCAGAATTGATGAAGCTATACCTGAATTCATTTGCTCTTTTCCTAAAGGCCAGGCAGAATTGCTCTTCCTCTCCTGAATTTCTAATTAAAAAAAAGATTGAAGAACAAATTAATACTATTGTAGAACAGTGTCTAAATGATAATAAATGCCTGTATTCATCTCGAGTGAGCCAATTGACTGAGCATTATATCATTTAGATTAAAGATTTAACTAGGAAGTGTACAATGTGATTTTCTACTTAAGCATCATCTCCTACATATCATCCTATCTAACAAACTGACTCTAGAGCTAGCTCTTTACTACGAAATGGCTGTAACATGAAGATTCAAGTATTGTTCATTTTAAAACATTTCTGTTTCATTTATACAATTTATGCTCTGGATGAATCAGAACTAATTGGATGTTTTTAATGCCCATTTTAGGGGTTGATGTTCCTCCCTGATTTCAGTGGGATTTGATACAGACCAAAATTATAAACATTAGTTAGAGACCTGAACCAAAGGTGGAAAGCTTTCTTTTGAGATCACAACCAAATTTGGATTTGCTAATTATTGTACAAAAAACCCCACAGGAACACTTTCTCTTACCAAATCAATGGTTTCTGGTAGAAACAGAAACGGGGGGAAGGTTAAATGTGAATAAAGCCATGTTATATAACCTTAAATACACTAAATATTCCCATATTGTATTCAGAGAAGCTCTGACGTACAATCTAAAACAAAGCTGAAATTTTTCGCTTTTGCACAATAATGGCATCCTCCTTTTCTTTCTGGGTTTCAAATTATCAAAAGCTACAAATGATAAAGCAGAGAAAATGGATTGCAATGGAATTCTACTCAGTCTCAATAGGCCATTGCTGGACAAGCACCATCATGCCAATGCCGCTACGTCAAGCAGAGATGCCCTGGGAGTTAGGAGGAAAAGAACTAGAATAGTTTCTGTAATCGAAGGACTCATCTATACTGTCTATTTACTTCTCTTAGAGGCAGGATCATAAGAACTACATCAGTCTTAAAGGTACATAATGGGCTTTGGCTGCCTACTGATCTGGCTGGAGTGTGCTGCTGTTCCCTCCTGGCCTGCACACCAGGTTGTGCTTGTATTGAAACCGTGGTGCAGGGAGGGAGGATGCACATTCCCTTCTCATCTTGACAAGGAGTGCAGTCACAGGCAGTGGGGTGAAAACAGCTCCTCTGTGGACTGATTACTCACACAGTGTCCGCCAAAAAGTATGTCCAGATTTTGGCAAAAGCTACCCAAACAGTGTGGCGTAAATAATGTAAAACAGTTGTCTTGAATACAACGGAGCCAATTTATCCACTGTTTAAACATAGTTTGCCCTACTATTTACCTCACTTTTACTATGCCTGGCAAGTAGCCGGCAGAAGTATTTGAAGCCTAAAAAATTATTTGCAAGAGGCAAAGTAGAAGTAAGACTTGGAGAGGCAGCAATTTGTAAAGAAAATAGGCCAAATTTGTTGCCATTTATGCCACTGTTAATCTGGAATAACAAAGCAGAAATTATCTTATGGCAAATAGTGGTTATTAAATAGTACTAAACCCCAACAGTGTTCAGACACACTAATTCCCTATGTAATGACACCGGTCTACTGGAATATTTTAAACCATAACTTGTTTATAGAAGCAAATCACACTGCTGCATTCTGCAGTTTGGACCAAATTTCTTAGCAAATGATAGTGTGAAGATAATATTGACCTGTGGCATTCAGAGTTACCAAGGCAGATCTTTTTCCACCACGTCTGTCTTTTAGCCATGTTTGAGCCATAAACAATGTTTCTGTCCCTGCAGCTGCTGACTCTTTCACAATAATCTTCTCCAGAAGCCAGTCAGAACCTTTCCCTTTTTCAACCACCATCCCTTGCAGAGTCCCAACATCTACTGCTTCCACTTGAAAAACATCCACCTGAAAAATTCAGAATCAAAAAGACTTATGGAAACAGAACCATCAACCTAAATTAACAGTGTATTTTGAAATATGAAAGTGAGAAGAAAATCAGGATTTGTTTTTCACTAAATCAATAAGTATCAATGGAACCAGAGATGGCAAATTCAAAGGTGCTAAAGTTCTGCACTAAGCAGTATTCCTTTTGTGGTTCTGCAATTCACTGCTAAAACACTTCTCTTCCCAAGAGATTTTTTCTTCCCATCTTTAACATTTAATGATTTACAGGGATACACATCTCTTACTCTCAACAGAATAGACCCCCAGGGCTTCCTTTTGAGGGATGAAATGCAGGAAATGAGAAAGGTGGAAGTGAATATCACAGAATGGTATTTTATTCTCTTAGCAAAGAATAACAAATGTGGTCCCAGATTTGAATTAGCACTTGTAGGATTAGTTTTAATACAATTAATTTAATTTAAGGAAAAATATTACATAAAGTTATAAGTTTAATTAGTTAAACTATTCTCTGTCAGTTAAAAAGTCCACAATATTTTTTAAATGTTAAGAACACTGAAGTAAGATCCCTAAAAAAATGGTGAGATATCAGACATGAAACATTTTCACAATATGTGATTCTGGGTTTTTATGGGTCTTACACCTACTTCCTCAGCTGGAAAACAGAGATTAATTCCTTGGCATAGTGACCTGCCACCAGTTTTGCTTTATAGATTTATGAATTATCATCTCATTTCTATTAGGATTGATAACTGGTAAAATGTAGTGTTATTTGTGATGGAATTTACAGCATGTTTTAGATATATAAAGATATTTGAGGGGACTGGATTGCAATAATGATCAAAACCACCTGAGTCTTGAGAAGTCTTTTCAACCTAATCCACTCTGAAGTTGCTTAGCCAGACCAAGAAGGCAACAATCCTTATTCAAAGGATTATGCAGGGATGAAACAGAGAAAAGCAGTTCTCTTGCTCCACAGGTCTGTGTCTTCCCTGGACAGGTTTTCCAAGTGAAGAACTGACAAAAGGTTTGTGTCACCAAGAAGACCAGCCTGACCAGCTTGAAACTTAATGAGACCCACCATGAATTAAAATATTGAGCTCAAAACTGCAGATAATATATGACCACCTATTTAAAAAGAATCTCTGGAAACAAAAAAATGAAACCTTTTTCTTCAGCTCTGGTCTTGGTGGGTTACCTTTAACTTTCTCATTTTTCATTAATATATGTGCACATGAATGTGTGTGTTTGTGAACTGCAACTTTAACAGTTTCCTAAAAATAATGACCAACCTGTCATTGAATTACTCTGTGGCTTCTAGACTGAAAGGTAGTGTTATCCAAAAACTGCTGCAGTGCATCGTCTAACCATCACATTTGCATGTTATCATGTGAAAGGGGAAAATGAGAACAGAAAGCTGACAATGAGTTTAAGGAACAAGTGTTAAAGAGGCCCTTGAATAGCTGTACTTCCTTACGGTGAGTCAAGGTTATCAGCTGCTTAGTGAATTTAGACTGGCAAAAGCATAAGATGGAAATTAAGGTTCTTAGGATAATGATGTCCTTTGGCAGCAGAGCAAATACATTGGAAGGGCTGAAAATCTAGCCTGAGTGCAGGACTGCACGGAAAGAGGCTCCTCTTCACATTTTCCAAACTTAAGTGAAAAAAGTAATGTTTAGTGTCAACACCATAATTATGTTTTATTACCTATTGGACTAACTTGATGATTGAATACCATTAATCTGAACTCTTAATTTGCCTTAATTGTGATGAGTTTGATCACTGCTTTATTCTATCTTTAATTGGAGTGGTAAAGTTATAGCATCATGCCTGAATAAAATAGAATGGCTTGTTACACTTATTAAATAAAATGTATTAGAAATACACAGGGCTAGAAGATGGGTGAAAAACACAGATAAACTCAAGTAAGAAGCACACAGACCCATGTCTCTGTTAGTAAATAAATATTTTAAGTTCCCAAAGTGTGAACATTTATCTTAAAAATTACTGCTTGTCCTTGTAAACAGTGATGCTTATATTAATGCATGATTTATTTTATTGGAAACATATGAGGAAGCTTTTGTCAGATTGGAATATAGATTAGAATAGATTTTTTTTAAGAGAAAAGAGTTTTCCAGAGGATGAGTAATTTAGTGACACTATCATCAGCGTCTCCAAAAAACCTGTTGTCAGTGATCCACTTTTGGAAAGGAGAGTTAGAAATAAAGGAAAAATACAGACTTCTAGACTTGTGCTATCTCCAGAAGAAGGATAGTTGGGTTTGACTTGCGCTAAGCTTGACAATAAATTCTATTAAACTAGAAACACTTCACACTACTCAATGGTGGGGTGGGGTGAGAAGCAGACAAGGCCTTGACTCTGTGTAAGTGCTGCTCAGCAATAACAAAAACCCCTGTGTTATCAACCCTGTTTCCAGCACAAATTCAAAACATAGCCCCATGCTGGATACTATGAAGAAAATTAACTCTACCCCAGCCAAACCCAGCACAACTCATTTCACAGAGAAAATTACATTTTCTCTTTATGTGTACATTTGAAAATCTACATGGTATAATGAGCTTTATTACAGTCAAGAGACCAAAAAAGAATATAGAAAGAGCAGCAACTAATAATTGTTAGAGCTAGATGAACAATTTGCTAGAGACAATTTATTTACCAAATTTAATCCGCTTTTCTCCTTGCAAGATGTCTGCAAACAGACAGATTATGACAAATATTTCATTACAATTTTAAGAAATTGAATCGTTACTAATAATTTAACTAATATTTTTTGTGGATTCGTTTCAGACCATGGATTAGTCATAAAGCACAGGAAATGTCTGAGTTGTTGACAGGTCTGGTATGTCACATGATGCTCTATGTTTTGTCTGATTTACAAATGGGTACCTTTTAGGTTACTGGAGGCTTAATGCTGCAAAAAAAGAGAGAGGGAGAAAATACACAGAAGATAGGTAAACCTACAGAATATAAAACTTTTCTTTTTCATTTTCCCTTAGGGAAAAATGTTAATTGTTTTTTAGTTACTACTAGCAAATTAGGTTTGAATGGAGAAAAGCCACCTTAAATATTGATAATAATACGTATTGTCTAATTCAGCAGAGCTTATATTGAATTTTCTCAGAACGCTACTAAAAAAATTTGTGTGTATGTACAGCCCACTAAATTTTCTTAACAGTGTCTGGAGGAAGAAAGACATTCTCCAAGACTGAGCAGCTGAGACTGACAATGTGAGAGCCATGCATCCTCTGTGACCCAGGAGAGCTCCCCTAGCAAAACCAGAAATGACACTTTTCGTATTTCTTGGGGAAGAAAATAAGCACTGAAAAATTCTTTTAAAACAATCATTCCAGCAACCCTTTCAGCCTAGTTAAAGTTTAATTTTTGATAACTCCTTTTCAGATTTCCTTCTTTTTTTTTTTTATCCTGAGACCCACGTTCTGAGCATTTCCTTTGAATCTATGACCCGGGTTGATTTTCTTCAGTACTCTTCAGTGTCAGCACTGGCAACATATCACTGCCTGTAGCAGTTGCAATAGCTCTTGTAACAGAAGTAGTATTTGAACAGTCACTATGCAATATTTACCTTTATAAATGCCAATCATTTTATAGGCTCAGTATTGAGACTTGATGGTTGGTTAATGACGATATTCCCAGCAGAACTGAAAATGGCAAGTCAAGACACACCATATGCTTAATTTCATCAACCTGTATGCACAAGTGATTTCCCATACCACTAATGTTGCTATCATTTTAATAGGCTTTTATTGGAAAAGGAGTTAGAGTGTCTAGATAAAGGACCTTTTCTATTAAGCTTAGCAAACCTATTGATTTGCTGCCTGATTATTTTGATCTTGCTTCTTAATCTGAAGACACTGAAGACAAAAGAGTTTTAGCTACACTGGGAGGCAAAAAAAAAGGCTCCTGTAACACCGAGCCCAAATCAGAAACTGTGACTGAACATTCCTGTAGAAGGAGACAAATGAGAAAAATAACTTTTGCTGAGACATTATCCTTCAGACTGTGGTCCCACAGGCACTCCCAGTTGCAAGTGGAAAAGTCCAAATTATTAACAATGGTGTTAATTCCTTAAACTAAATATACATTTGGACAGAGTGAATGTCACTGCGCCAGCAGACTTTTAAGGGGTGGAAACATTGGGCGGTAAGCAGCAGCGATGACAGGCACTGGTAGCAGTACTGTCTTCGCCCAGCTCAGTGGAAGGATGAATGGTGCATCTGCCTGTGACCTCAGCATCTTGTAAGCTGTGTTCTGTACAAACACTTCTTTAAAAATAGGCTTTTCCATGCATCTGAAAAAGCCAATCCTGAACTTCCTCCTAAATTTACATGGGTTTGCAAGCATGTTTTTATTTTATGTTGAATTCTCATCCAGAAATTCATTGAAAAACTTTACCTTTACATGAAAAAAATTAAATTAATTTGAATTACAGTGAATGCACAATTAGAGGTTTCTGATAACCTACAATTATCATGGTTCATCCATCTTCAACAAGATTAGTGAAAAATAAATGAAAGAATAGGGGGAGTAAAAAAACCCCAAATAATATTTGCACTGAACTGACCTTATGTTAATTTGCTTAGTATAACTGGAACAGAATCTTTTTGAAACAGGATTTGTATGCATAGAACAGCAACAGGAATAAGAAAGAATGGGAGTACATTATAATAATCAGCAGCTATGACCATTCAACTAACTCGTAAAAGACATTTCAATCAGACTTCAAGTAAAATGCATTTAATAAAATGCAGGACTGCTACAGAGACCAATATCATCAGCCACATCCACATCTGTAAAAATACACTATATTACACAATAGAAAATCAAAAAAATGAACCAAACCAAACAAAAAACTGCAAAGACAGACATCCCTTTGGACAAATTCAAACCTGTCTGATGCAGCCTGGTTGTTGGACAGGTTTTAACAACAGTCCAGGTTTGAGATCTGGTTTAGCAGGCAAAGAAAATAGAATAGATGTAATTTACTTTAACTTTAGTAATGAATATAATTGTATAATATTTTGATTAAAATACCATAATCTAATATTCAAATGATTCTTAGGTGGGCTCAGCCTGGCTGATAATGGGACAATAAAAAGCCTAACTGGTAAGTCTCCAAGTGCAGCTGTAAATGGAAAATATTTTCAAGCACATTTCATGGTAGTGAGACCAGTTAATAAGCTTATGCTCTTTAATGTTTTCATGAGTCAACAGGAAGAAAACAAAATTTTAGAGATGATGCAAAAACAATTGCTTAGTTATGGCACTTGAAGTAGTAGGGTGCTAAACTGAAAACTGCTCTGAAAAGATTTGTGAGAGTTAATAAACCACTGGAAAGCCTGCCTTCCAGTGAATCAAGCAGCCTAATTTATTTAACTTGTCAAAGGCAAACTGATTTTCTTATTGCCATAAATACTGTCAAAGGCAGCAGAAATTTGGTGTGAGAGCACTATCCAGGCTAACAGTCAAAAGCATGACAAAATCCAGTTTCTAGAAGTTAAAGCTTGACAAATTTAGACAGAAAATAGTGTGGGGTTTTTTGGTTTGTTGTTGTTTTTTTTTTTTAAAAAAGAATATTTAAGCTTTGAAACAACTTTTCAACTAGATGAGCACTTCATCACTGGAAACCATTCATTCTGAGTGAGATACATTTTCTAAACTATTTAACTCGAATTGAAGTTAATTCAGTTCTTGCTGCATTGAGGAAGATGGTCGAATATTTTATTTACTGAAAAATCCAGACTTGGACTGACCATAAGTATTTTAAAATTTTTGACAAATCAAGCTAATAGAAAACTATATTTTTTAAAAAATTATCTTTTTTATTAAAAAACTAAAATAAATGTGGCACCCAAGTTTGCTTATCTGAAATAAGTCTATAGTCAGACAATTGGTTAATTTCCCTGTAAAAACCTGAGAAAGCAGCAGGCTCTCTCTGAGGATAATTAATTTCATTTTAAGATAAATGTCCAAATAAAGAGAGAAGGTAACCACCCCCTGGAAACATCTGCTTCACTCCCTTTCCGCAGAGGAAGCTCAAACCATCACGTTAGAACAAATGTGTACACTACAGGCAACTAAAGCTAAGTGAGATGTATTTCAGCTTTAGAAATGTAATTTATGTAATCTATTTTTGCACTCCATATAGACAGAAAGCGCTCCCCCAAAATTTTAGTGTTAACTGATTTTCTCCAATTTTAAATTGTTGACAACAAAGTTTTACATTTTCTCTTGCCCTGCAAGAATATGTCAGGAAACCCAACTTGATTATTCACACAGCTCTAATCCATTGGCGTGGTCTAGCTTTACCTCCTACAAATCTGTGGCTGTAACTGCTGACTAGGCAACAGCATCCTGGAGGTACCACTGAGAACTGCACACGTCTCAGATATTTGCCGCTGCCTTCTGGGGTTATATAAAGCTCTAGTTACCATCTGTCTTTGTGCTTTTCTCCTCAGAGTTTCTGACAACCTCCACCAGTCTTTCCTTCGCTATGATGGTATTCCATGGTTTCCTAGTTTCCATCTGAATACTCCTTCTGCTTGATGACCAGACCATTTTACTGTTCACTTCTGTAGTCCAATAACTTGGCTAGCAGCCTGCCACTATGATTAATACATTTGGATCAATGACATTTTGCAGTTATTTAATCACTATGTCAGATACACTTTCCTTAAGAGAAGCTTTATCTGCAGTTACAAAACAGTAGTATTCTAGACGTGATGTCATGTGGATGCTGCAGACAAATACTGACTTCCTACTAGTGGCCGCAGTACACTGTCCCACATTCTGGCCCTTTTTCGTGTGTTTTGGCACACATGGATTTTTTTCCTGAAGTAATTTTTAAACTTGCCAATACTTAATCTGCAAGTGAGTACTGAAACTGAACACCAGCAGTCACCTCTCCCTGACAATTTTTGTATGTGCTGCAGTTACCATGGTACCAACCTGAGCAGTTGATGTCTAAATATAGGGCAGGATAAAGGATATATCTTTTCAACAACTAATAGAATGAAGTAAAAATTCAAGGAGATTTCACTGCTTCAGTAACTTAGAGTACTTGAAATACTGGCCACTTTCATCATACAGATATTAAAATACTTAAATATCGGTCATAACATATTGAGTGTAGTTTACTGGCTTTGATGGAATTGATCTGAAAACAACTACATTCTCAAAGAGGAAATTTATGGGTAACTCACAGCCATATGACAGAACATACAGCAAGTCTATCAATGACTGTATGAAGAATCACAAAGAATTTCATTTGCTGAAAAATGTTGGGATACCATAAGGATTTCACACAACTGGGCCATAGCTTTTACCGAAAGCCTGCACTGAGCCTACTTGGTTCAAGAAAGTGTTTGTAGCAGGTAACATCTATCAGACTTAAACTGACTCATGAAGTATGAATAAATACCATTAGGATTTCATGAAAGCTGATCTGCATGAAGAAGCGCGCTGAGATTGCTTTGTCCATCCTTACAGTTTTTAGAACATCAAACAAGGCATCAATGCCATGGCAATTTGAGAGAGTACGGTTCTTGCAGCACTAGTCCTCATACTCATTTTTCTGAGTAGATCCCCAGAAGCTCAGCGCTCTCGGCGACAGTGGCTGGTCTCTCAGACATGGGGTGAACTACAGGGAGCTTACTGGTGAATTAACAATATCATGCACATTACTTTATCTACCAGTTCTCTGATGGTTTCACAGCTGTAAGGACTTTGGAAAGACACAAAGCAACTTTTCAGATATAAGAAGCTAATTCAATCTTTTATTAGCATGTAATTTGGCTCATGTAAATAGAAGACCTGGTAAATGAGAGAAACATATCTCCGATCCACTGCAAAGTCTCCAGAATATTTAAACATTTCTATGTATTTCTGCATTGCTAAACTGTTGTTTGTAGCAGCCCTGACATTCTGTGAGACTAACACCATATTTTGATGTGATTTCTAACAGAAACACTGTTCCAGTTCACTAGCTCTTACTGTATAGTCAGGGGAAAAATTATTGCAAGGAAAAGCACATTTTAAAATGTCAGAACAACTGTTAAGACTCAGAATGCAAATTCTGTCTGTTATACTTCAAAATCTGGTAACCACCAGGTCCAGACTCTGACTGCAGGGGTGCTCGGCACAATATGTGATTGGGCTGGTATAGAAAGAGACATTCGACACTTGAGAGCCTTTTTGGAGATTACTTACAAAGGGAAGAAAACATTGGGAAATTTCCAAAACATGTCATGAACAAAATGTTGCTGCAAAAGCAGGAGTCTTGCTTGTGGAATCAATTTACACTTTGTCAATTAACTTCATTTTCTAAAATTACTTTATTTTCACTGAACAAGGCGCAAATCAAGACTTTTCTGTGTTTCTCCATTACTTAAAAGCAATTTCTTTTTAGGGCCCTAAAATATTCCTATGCTAATATCTACTTTTAGAAATACAGGGATACTGTGTTACATTCACAGACTGCTCCTGTAAAATGTCAAATAAGTAATGGAGACATGTACGTGCCAGTTCTGCCTCTTACTCTGTAAAACAGAAAAAAATCTGTGCCACACTGAAGTAGACACAAATACTATAAAAACATTCTTCAGGTTATGAATCTCTGCAGCTCATTTCTGTTCTCTTAGGCAACATTTCTGGATGTGCATCCCTGGTCCCTCTTCATTAAAAACTACCGGTCTAGAAATCAGATTGCTCACTTCTTGGATTATGATTTAAGGAGAAATCCAGTAAAACTTACATTAAACTAACTTTACTCCATGAGGACAAAAAGACTGTGGCTCTAAAGTCCAATTAAATCAGCTTATTAATAAACCACAATCTTAGTTTCAACATTAGGGAAGGCAAATATGCCTTTATCAAAACTGAGTACCCTCATCCACAAGTATTTAGTCCCTTAAAAATAAAGATTTAAACTCTCTCACTTTTCTTATGAATAAGCATTTTAAGCAGGTAAAATTCAGTAAGGTAATGACCCCCTTCAACTTCCACTGAATTAATGAGGCTGGGGGTAGTTAGGAGCTGAGCTCCTCCTAATCCCACATTTCATGCCTCTGCTTTGATTATTGATCTAAGCTGATTTGCAAGCTCACTTCTTTAGAGGAACTTTCATTCATTTGGCAGCCAACACCAGCAGAAGGAAATAGTTTACTGCATGTTTCCAAAGAATCATAGAATCATAGAATGTTTTGGGTTGGAAGGGACCCCTAGAGGTCATCTAGTCCAACCCCCCTGCTCAGAGCCCCGTCCAACCTGGCCTTGAATGCTTCCAGGGATGGGGCCTCCACCACCTCTCTGGGCAACCTGTTCCAGTAGAATACGGTTATCAAGGTACTCACTGAGATTTCAGAAAGGTAGAAGAGTGCATGCATTATAAGAAAGACAGGTAGCACTGTCTAATGTAAAATATCCTCAATGTTTCTGGTTGCAAGACACTGCTGTTTCTTTTTTTGAACTTTGACTATTCCAACTCAGATTTTCTGTAACAGATGTTTGTTTCAGAATCTTTATTAAATTGTTTTAATCCTCACATTTGTTTTCATATAAAGATCCACAGAAAATACAAAAAAATTAGTAACATTTTTTAGCTGAAAATTTCACTCCCTCTATTCAACGCTTCCAACAGGGAATAGGTTTTATTCACAATGTTTTTCTGTGAATCTGCCCATGTTTCTGCAGTACATTCAGTAACTAAATTCCCTCTAATTTCTGTTTATGCTGATAATGCTACACACAAATGCATCTCTGGCACCTGTGCTGGTCTTTGACTGGTCGACGACTATGAGCTGCAAGACTCACTCCTGCACAGCGAATGAATTACTCTCTTGGTAGACCTAAGAAACCTATGGAGGGCAGTGGCTGACTGTCTGGAGAGAGACCAGAACTCAGACTGAGGGGTAGACTGGCAGTACAAAGACAAAAGCCAGGGAAAGGAGTCTTAGCCTGAAGAATGGCATGGGAAGAAAAGAGGAAATGGAGTATCTTTGTAAGTCTATGGTTAAGCAAATATGCAGGAAAACCACTGGCACGTCACTGAAGACCTTCAATATTTGTGACACTGAAGCTAAAAGCACTTGATATAGTCACTTTATTACTTCATCAGTACTGTTAGCATCAGCTGCATAAGCATCAGTATTTTCCACGTAAGTTAGATCTAGATATTCACATACACATGCACTCATAATCACAGAGCATTGCAAACTGGACTCCGTAGACTCTATCCTACTTCTGTTAAGTCCATGTGAATTGGACTGGGTTATAAAAGTGCAAAATGTCATGCAGAAATTATACCTTTCCTTTAGTGAAAGTATCATCTCCTTTTCTGATTAATTTTCTTCTGCCAGTATCTCCCAAAAGGCCTTGCAGCATGACATACACATCTGCATCTGTTCCTGACCCAGGGAGTGCTCCCGTAGTGATATAGAGAACATAGCTTTTCACTGTTGGGAAAAAGAGATCAAATGTTTACCAAAGCCTAATCAGTTAAAAAATATGTTATTTCATAAATTACTAGTATTATATTTTCATTTTTGTTCCTGCCCAGAATGATCAAAAGGCCAAACTATATTATAATGCTTAGAAAAGCACATAGAAGCATTGTAATTAAAATTTAAGAACCACTATTATAAGGAATAATAAGCTGAATAGTTTGTGAGTGGGCTTGAAACGCAGGCAGAGGACAAAATGAAAGAAAAATAAACACATCACAGATTGTTTTAAAAACATGTAAATAATACTACACCACACATTTGCATGCATTTAAATATGTAACACTCCTATGAAACAGTTCCTAGGCTACGGATGACACGAAATTACTCAAAAAGCACATCTCTGCTCTGAGCCTCACAGAGTTCAAATGAAGCTGAACTCTGTCAGGAAAACTACGATTTTTGTATTTCCTCTGGATTATGGTCCAGTCTGGGGCCAGCCACTCTGGACTGTGCTGGTTGCAGTCATTGATCTCAGCAGAGGATTTCCAGAAACGTGCATTCTCTGACATGTCATCTTACTTACAACTCCATCTGAGCACTTCTTGGATGACTGTTTATGTTAAGTGCCTGTTTGTACTCCCAAAGAAACGCATAACACACTGGTGATCTGGCCCCCGAAATAAGAAGGAAGCCACATAACCAAAACATCCAATTGAAAAATAGAAAAAAAATATGGGGAGAAGGTAAAAAAACCAATATCTGTCCTCATGGTAAATGCTCCTCGGAAAGAGGAGCAGCACTGTAAAGATTTAAATACCTGTGCTTTTCCAGAAAAAAAAAATAAAAATTAAAGTATTTAAAAGACAAAGAGCTGGGAATACCCCAGCAGTACTCTGCTCAAATTCATATTCAAGGAGCTTCTGCCCAAGTGCTTTTTTTGAGACTAGCTTTGAAAGCACAACAGAAAAGGAAAGGAGTACACAGATTACTTGATCTGTTGATCTAAACCCTTAACCCCTGGGAACCACTTGGAGGAGACTGGAATATTCTCATGGTAGGATATCCATTTAGGACAAGAGCCCTTCCATTCTTCACTAACTTTGGTTATAAAACCTCCTGAGAAACAGAGAGCAAAACTAAAAATATCCAGTCATGATGTGATGAAGGCACAACTTGCATGGAGTTTCATGACATATAACTGCCAGCTCACAGAAGAAGAATGCCTGAAATTCTAGGAACACAAGCAGATGAGCTTCTGTTGTGAGGGGCCATGGATCTCCTTCTTATCTGAAATTACAGTACAAGAGTTATTTCCTCTGGATTTCCTTTGTTTCCTCTGGGAGAGAACCAAATCATATTATTGAGAAAAAGCTGAGCTCTGAATACTGATCGAAACTTTTTTAATAGTTTCAGTGCTGTATGCTTGCTCTTTTATGTGTCACAAACTGATACCAATCAGACTTGAATGCACAATGCTCAGTTACTGGGACTGAGATTTTTTTTTTTTTTAAACACTGGAGTGGATTGGACCTAGCCATGCATCACTAGCAAAAATGAAGAGAAAATATCTGCTAAATCCTTTGGACTCCTCTGAAAATCTTAGCCGTCATTACCAACCAAATCTTCTCCAGTGTTTCTGATTTGTGACAAACCTGCTGGAAAAGGAGAACCAGCTGTGAGAACTGGAAGCTCAGCCACTCTTCGTCCTTCTTCATCAGCAAAGTTGCGACAAAATGGAAATTCTAGAACATTTTTACTTTCTCTGTGTTGAAGTTTTACCTTAGCAAAGAGCAAAAAGAAATACCTTCAGCATCTGTTGTGCTCTAATGGAAACAACAGCAAAAGACATGCTATTAAATAGCTATGACACATCTTCTCAATATTAAAAAAGAGGAGGAAATAATTTTTTCTAAAATGTTTTTGAAAGCAGCCTTTTAAAAGAGAAGGAATAGATATCTTTCCCAATTAAAAATAATTAAAATGCTGTCAACATTATTGCTGTAGAGACTGCAGTAAGGGAAAAAATTATTTGGAATGGTTCAAAAAGGTTCCTTTATGTAACTTATTCATCCAGCATATGGAAGAAAAAGGAGTGTTGATATGCCCATTTCAGCTTGTGAGAAATGTCAATATGCCACAACATTTTTCAGTGCAGAATGTTTTCTCGTTCTAAGTAATGGGAGAAAGAAAATGAAGTGTTTCTGGGGAAAACTGAAAAATAGAAATTAAGAATGTCTTATGGCTTGTGTATATATCTGTACATACATTTCATATTAATGTATAGAGTATGATACTAAATATTTTTAATCTCTATGAAGTTCTGTATATAAAGTAATAAAATGGTGACCCTGAGCTAAGTAGCTTAGTCTTACTATAAGAAAATATATTTTAATAAAGAGGTGTCTTACACTATGGTGCTACCAGCTACACTAAGAGATAAAGTACCACTTTTGAAACTATCTAAAGCTAGACCAGACAACATATTTGAAAACTGCTGCAGGAAGTAACCCTGCTTTGAAAAGGCCACAGAGAATTCACTCATACATTTCTTCATGACCTATCTCACCAAAATGACCAAACCCTTAACCCAGTAAGCTCAACCATCTTTGGTTAGCAATAGTCACTGGGAGGTGGTGGCATTCCTTTGCCTTCAGAAGACAACTATTAATTTTCATTATGACAGACACATTGAAAAGATTTTTTTAAATGCAGTCTAAAATTCCGTTTCATACTAACATCTACATTCCTGAACAGTTTCTAGAAAATCAGATTTTATTTACTGTGTTTTATTTCTTTAAGTGAGACAAGCAAGAATGAAGATGTTAGCTATTACATGCGTCAGAAATAAAGCATACCTTAATTAATTTTGTTCTGGACATTATCTTATAATTATTTCAATTTCCTCAAAAACATCAAGAGAATTATTTTGCAGTTATGGTTATAAAAGCAAATTCTGAATCTAAATATGGAATTCAACCATCTGCACCTGCATTTACTTGTGATGGAAGGGGGAATTCTCAGACTCTCTGTGAGGTGCAATCTTGTAAAATCAAAATAAAATAGCATAGAAATTACCATCCTCGTTCTAACCAACAGTGTAAATAAACTGCTAACCTGTCTTTAATAACAGATATTATCCACAACCTCTTACACCAACCTAGTTATTTCATACAAGGATTCAGTGAGTTCTGCTATGGAATACATGGAATAACAGAGGAAATGTCTTCCTAAAGCCCCAATAATTTACATATACCCCAAAGCAGGGGAAAATATATTTTCTTTCACTTTCTAATCCTGCCTAACACAAATCTGCAGCTTTTCCTTACTTATATAAATTATGCTGATTTTTTTCTAACTCAGCTTTGAGTCATTGTTCTGAGCTAATGAAGTAAAAGAGGCTAAGAGATGTCACTGTTTCCAACTGCCAAGTTTCCGTTCTGAAATTTTTCCTGTGATCCACTGTCTCCTACAATATCCGAGAAGCAGTCTTAATTTTACCAGTAGATTTGTTAGATAGATATTTCATCTGGCTATGAATAAGAAATTAACAACCTGCCTACCATTTATATGTCAGGGGGTTCAGCTCACTAATATCATGTATTGGACAGGAAACCTTTTTTTTTCTCCAGTTTTTAATGAGAACAAATACAAACATTAATGGACAAAAGTGTGTCTGCAATTTAAAAGATGATTCTTTCCCTTAGACTTCTTTTTATTTTGCCAACCTAAGAGGATAAAGATATTTTTTCTATAGTGAAGTGCCACAGTAATTTCAGTGCAATGTCAGATTTTAGCTTCAGCATCTTGGACATCAGAAGAAAGATTGTCACTTTTGCTATTCACTTCTTTTTTTCACATGCCAACTTAAAAGGCAGATATTTTCATCAAAAGGCATTTCTAGTGTCTGACTTAATTATTTGCTTTGGATCACTGGGTCTACAACATGTAACAGCCAATTTGGAGTTATGTAAATACTGCAATGTATGCCAGTGGGTACAATTCTAAAAAGACACCACTGGATATGCTATACATGACGGCACATCTGTATATATGCCCTCCAGAAATCCATCTAAGTTTAAAAGATTTTTGTTATCCATAGCTATCCTAGTAAGTGTTTTGAGCAGTCACTGAAGATATCACTCTACAAGTGTTGTTACCAGATGCACTTACTGTTGTAAATTTAAAATTATGTAATTTTAGACAGAACTGGAAACTGGAAGCAATAACCACAGAATATGAAAAAAGGAGAATTTTACAATAAAGGCATAATAAGGACTTGCTTTAGTTTTTATTTTTTACCTCACGGCAATGCCAAGTCTCTCCTTCTCCAGCTTCTTCAATTTCTAGGCGAACTTTGAATACAGTATTGAATTTCTTATTTAGTTCAATTGAAGTCTCATAAATCTGCTTTTTTTTAAGAGATCCTTTGGGGATTATGACTGAAGTACAGGTACCTTTTTCACCACATACAGTTAGAGACATTTTAGGATTCATGGAACTAGAAGAACTATCACTAGTTGTGACAAGGACATCCCAAGTCCCTGTTGAAACAAAACAGTAGAAAAAAACTAACAGGTTTGCTGAATATCCAAAATCATACAGCAATTTGTAACTGGTTGAGTTAGTGAGTGACTAGCAACAGGTCCACGCATTATCATTGCTTTAGTGAGAAGCAGATTTGGACACCAGCCCTTCCGTAGTGACAGCTGACCCTTTAGAGATGGGCCAGTCCAGCAGAACTATGCAGACAAGGCTGCCAGTTCCATATTAGAGGCTTATGAAGAGCCATCCCGATCTGTTGATTTTTTCCCCTCATAAATGTTTCCTCTGATGATTTGATTATTTTTTTCTTACTAGTTGCCACTCAAAAGCAGCATATTTTCAACCAGACAGTACTGGTTTTCAGGTTTGCCTTTGGTCAGGGCAGGGTATTTTTTCATTTTAACTTTTTGAGGAGCTACTTAAACTAGAATGTTAATATTTGCTACATATATTCTACAACAAGATGCTGATGAGATAAACTGGTTCAGAGCTTGGAATGTCATATTTTTATCACAGATCACCACAATTATCATGCCTGCAAAGTACAAAACTTTATCCATTTCTTCTGTGAAGAAGTGATGTTTACTGAGAGATTAAAAATAGTCCTATATAACAGCACATAGATTTGCCTACTTTAGGGACACAGAAAACACTCTAACCCAGCCATTTTACTTATTAAAAAAATGCAAAATTACATTGCAAAAGAATAGTGGCTTGTGTTCAAACTAAATGTCTGGTTTGAAGCATTCAGCCTCTTAAACATTCTAGATAAATTGGCAGTCACTTGAAGGCTCATAAGGACTGCAGACTGATACTAGGTAGACTCCTGAGTAACTTCTGTAACTCTATACTGAACAAATATTTAGTTAAATCTCCAATCAATAAGAGGTTTTCAGGATCAGAAACTTGTATGCATCAAGAAAATGCCACTGATTTAGATAGCTTTAACATGTTAATTCATGTTAATAGAATATATGAAAAATTCAGGGCTATCAAAACCATGTTTTCTATTTTAAAAAATCATGACTCCTACAGAAAGGTTTTGGTCACCTGGCTGGTGCAGAACTGAGCGTGACCATTTTTTTATTAAGATAACTTAGCTCTGTTTATGCAAAGTGAGGCAAAGTACGGATTTAATAATTTCAAATAGCTATTTTGTAAAACAGGGTATTTTACTTTGGGTAATGGAAACAGTGACTTTCTGAGTTTATGACCATAGTCCTGTAAAGCCCAGCTTCCCAACCACAATGGGAAAATCTTTATCTCTTACTATAAACTAAAGCAAATAAAGCTTTATTACCTTAGATCAGATGAGGATCTGTGCCATAAATTCAGGACTTGGTGAAGGTAAAAAGTTAGTACTCACCATCTTTAAAATCATCTAAAACAATTTCAGATGTTTTAACTTTATGAATAATCATAAATAGCTACCATTTTCATGTCTGTGAACATTAAATATAAATGAAAACAATGATATCCGTGAAAAAAAAAGAAGTCAAATGAAAATTTATCATATCCCCTGTGACGTAATCCAAGATTTTTTAGCCCTTTAGAATGGAAATATTAAGCCTTTAAACTATCAATGTATAGCTGCCTAGGAAGACTGAATGGAAGGACTATCTGTTGGATCATACAGTACCATACGCTGCTGTTACATGCTAACTATATTGTATAATCTCTGATAAATTTGTCAAGATCCAATTTAAAAGCAGCTACATTAAGCTTTTTTCCTTCTCTTTAGTTAAGTCTAAAAGAGAGCTATGCTAAAAATTCATTCTTTCTCAGGAATCTTTTAATTTTCACAGAATGGCATTAACAGACTGCTGAAACCCATTTATTTTTACAACAAATTTTTCTGTTAGTTTAAATAACTCTTTTCCCTCCTTTATGTGTAAGCCACTGTTAATTTGATAGATCACAACTGTGTCCATCTCGAGCATTTAATTGGCTAGTCTGAATAGGTGAGGTTTTTTCAATACCCTTTCACAACAAAGACTTGCACATTCCCAGTCATCATATCTTCTTTACAGCTATTCCAGCTTGGACCACTCCTTCTGGACAGAAGTGACCACAATTGCACACAGCATTCCCGGTGAAATACCACTGTTTCTCTGTAGTGGCATTAATTCTTTTCTGTCTTCACTGATAATGCCTACATACATTGTGAGGTCACAATTCTTTACTCACAGCCACGCCACATTACTGTCTAAAAAATTATCCTGCAACCATATAGCAAACACAGGTATTTCTCCTGGTCATATCCTGCTAATGAATTCTTGCAGGCAAAATCATTACAAGGCATGGGGATAGAGATCCAATACAATTTTTAGACTCCTAGCTACTACTTAGTTCCTAATTTCAAAAAAAAAAATCAATGGAAATTGGGAACCTGTACCAGAATTAAGAGCTCAAATATTTTGTTGGTTTTATGCCTTATTCTATTCAAGCTTTGTGCTACAGAATTCAGTTCCATTGTTTTCCTCTGGTTCTCAAAGTTTATCACACAACCTCTTCATCTCCTGATAGTACTCTCAGCTTTGTAGCACTGACAGATTTCATCTGCATATTCATTCTCTCTCCTCCAGCTCTTTACAATTCTTCCTTTTACTTACTTTCAACTTTCTAATTATTACCTAATAATTCCCTATAAAGCAAATAAAATTCAGTACTGAAATTTAGACAGATTAGATGTCATTACATTTCTCTTACTGGAAAATATTTCTAAAGAGTATCAGCTTTGGTTTACAGTCTATCTGTAGTAAGGTCATGATGCACTCCTCATTTCCTATTTGCCTCTATTATCTTAACTATTCTTTTCTTCAGCGTGCGTCATAAAGGTTTGCATGTGATCGATTACTAGGTCTGTAGTCATCTACATTATGCTTGCTATTTTTTAGATAGTTTTTTAGATACTGTTTTCAAGTCATACCTTTTGTCTTCATAAAATTGTTTGAATTCCTTGCTACTAGATCTGCCACTTAACTTCCCAATTCCTTCAATATTCAGGGCTAACACTCCTTTGGTTGTCACTGTTTGACTTGAAGTTCTATTTGCATTTCAGATTTGGTGATTTCCAATAACCCCATTCCCGTTAGTAATTTTGGTTTTGCTTCCCTTGCCAACATTATGATTCCTTAATGAAAAGAGAGATAAAGTATTCTATTTGTTAAGGGATTTTACTACATCACCTTCAGTCTGCACACTATTGTTCCTGCACAGTTACACATCTTTCCAGGTTCTTTTTATAAGTAAATGGTTGAAGAACCTTTACTATTTGTTTTAATTCTTTTATAAAATCTGACTCAGCTTGACATTTAGTAAGTCCTATTGTATCCATATACTTTCTGACCCCTAAGGTATAGCGCTCTTTGCTGATCAGTCTTTTATTTCTCCATTCCTTATAGGCTCTCTGCTTACTTGACTTATTCTCTCTAAAGTTATTATACACCCAGACCAGAACTGATTTTCAATAGATTTAGAGCTAAGTGTTAATAATCAGAGACTGGAAAACATTAGCAAGTCTGCACTTAGATTTTTAAGGACTCTGTGTGTGGAAAGAAAATGTTTTTACATAGCTATGTTCAGACACTAATTGAAGTGCATAAACAAGATGCAAGATTTCTCTAACTTTTCATATTATCAGCGAATAAAGGTGCGACAGATTCTAACCAGCCTTGGGTTTCTGCTCGAATTACCCTCAGGAGAGACCTGCCTTGCTCTGTGGATTATGTAGGGCACCTATGGAATCTACTTTTTTAGAGACAAGGAACACTTGCAGTGGTGCAATACTGCTATTTTGTATTCTGAAATTGTCGCTACACTAGCTGCTTATCCTATGCTTATATTTCCATGGTATTCTGTTCTTCTGTTGTCTCAGTGACTTTGTTTTTCTATTTCCTTAGATGATATAAGATATTTGCTAGTGGACTAAGTACAGGTAGCTAAATATGAGGATACACAGTACTAACTGTGTCTGCAACTATGTATAATATAAAACTCACTGAGCATAAAATGAAATATCTATGAGCATAGAAATTAGTAAAGATCATCTTACAAAACTGCTGATATAGAATGCAAATTCACACATTCAGGTTAGTTAAACTTTACATAGTTTGGTCTACCAGTTCTGATTCAGATTTCATAAATGGACCCAAACCAACGTTTTACACCTCTTCAAAAAAAGACATGTGAGAGCGCTAAGAAATCCAGTACCCTGGCAAGCATAAAGGACTTATAATGTTTTCAGTGTCTAAGTTGTTTCTGAATTTTGGTCTTTTTTTCAAGAAACAATTTGAATAGGATATTGGGTTCAGGTCAACTAACTGTTTGCAAGAACTTGTGCCATCGATGTAAGTAAAAAAAAAACCTGCAAATAAAAGCAAATGCTTTCTACAAATATATGAACATAAGGGAAAATCTCATTCTGCTAAAAGGGTTTTTGTATCTCTTCTTGTGATTTTATTACTGTTGCAGGAGCCTTCTGCTCTGCATTGACTGCCATATGGAACAACCTACCTCTTTCTGTTTCAGCTTTTTTCTAGCCTCAACTAAAAACATAGTTCCTTCATTGCCCCCATCACTTAGTATCTCCTTCTGCTCTAGTCTTTCTTCACTGAACATTATAATTGTATTTAGAGCTCTGGAAGGTGTTTGGAGAGACAACTTGTATGACATACAACTCACATTTAAGCTATATTATTTCTGCATTTTAGTCTTAAAAATAACCTCCCCAAAATTATGAGTTACAATTAAAACAAAAGCTGGAAGAAGCTTTGATGATTTTGGACCTTACCATAAATCTTTCCTGTCAACATCCCATTCCTGACTTTTCCAAGAAGCTTCAACATTCGTTCCATCTGTCCATCACCAACTCCACTGTCTAACCATTGCTGGCAAAGAAATGCATACTGGCCATCATTTGTGCCTGATTCATGGATGACAATTTGGTCCAGGTACCATCCAGCTCCATAACCCACATTATGGTGCTCAACAAGCACTTTGCTTAACTGTCCAAGGTCTACTGCTCTCATTTCAGAGATGCAAACCTGAGAAGGTAAAGGCAAAATGAATAGCAAACTGATTAAAGCATATATTTTATCCTCTGTCTTTAAGAAGATTATGTTTGGAAAGACAGATTCCTTTCAATGCTGAAGTATCTTTTCCTTTCTGATAGTAAAGAAAGATATTATAGGCTGACATTCATATCTGGAGACCCTGTTCAGAGAATATGCAGATCCTTGAATATGTACATTTTTCCTTGTTCATGATCGCTGCATTCCAGGCTTTACTATGAAAAACATTCCATTATTTTGGGTGGAAAGAAAACTCTGATCATTAATTTACTTACAGAAGTCTCATGAAAATTCAAGTTCAATCAATCCCTCATAACTGAAACAAAGGGAGTACTTCAAATATCAGATAGGCCTAGTAAATTGAACTTTGGTTTAGATAAGGCATTTTATTTTAAAACATTTCAAAGTCTTTCATATTCTAAATCATCCTATTTTTCAAATGGGAAATGTTGTATTATTCAACTCTGAACAGAAATCCTGACACTGTTGATGACTATGCAAACAAAGGAAGATACTGACATTAGAAACTATAACTAAGGCTGTGCACGCATACAGGCAAGAATTGATGTGCTCTTCGGATGTAAATAGACATCTGTTTAAATATTGCTACGGCTACCAGTAAATAAAAGCTAAATGGCAACTGCACTAGTGCATGTTGGGATGAATAAATTATGTGAGTGAGAGAATGAATGTGTTCCATGCAAGAGATAATATGAGTGGGTGGGTAGATACATGGGCATGTGTGTGGGTGACATTAAAAAAAACCCAGATGGATAGTAGAAACAGACGCTATAATTTTTATTTGTTGCCAACCAATTTGACACCAGGCAGGAAAAAGCATGAGGATCAGAAAGCAACAAAGGAAGAGACGATTTTTAGAAAGAATTATGTCATCTGGTCCATTCTCCTGTCTGTGTCGGACTATTCTCTACAATGTGCTCAGAAAAACAAAACATTGGAGTTGTTATTCCTATCACAGCCTTAGGACTTCCAGCATTCTTACCTTGTTATATCCACAATCTCCCCAGTAACCATGGCAAGTTATACCCCTTCATGTAATGCATATGTAGCCCAAAATAAGATCTAGCTGTGAGAAATACCTTGTAAATGACTTTTTGGGAGCTCTCATTGCTTTTTAATTTTATTCTTTGTAGTTCTGAGCCAAATATAATTTTCTTGTCAGTCTACATGACCCTTGACTTAGAGGAAATAGCCCGTATTGCTAATATTCATGTTCCTTCACAGCTAACTCTATCTGAAAAAGGGACCTATCATTAGTCTCATTCTTTGTGATAATAATTAACAGTCATTAGACAACAGTGGTCATAATCACCCATTGTTATCAATGAATTCTCATAATAATACATTAAATTGCCTACTGCCTCAGCATTAGCAAGAATGTGCTTTTGGTTGATGTCATTACATTTCTTTTTTTTCCCCCTCAGTATAAAGACATTCGGAACTGCATTAAACACACTACTGGAAGTGTAATTAATAAAAGCCAAAAGGATTTTATTGAAATTGTCTTGCTTTAGATAAAGTGTTAGCTAGGCAAAATTACAGTCCCCATTTATTTAACCCATTAAACTGGTGAAAAAATTAGATATACAATTACATGGATAAATATAAACCAGCCTTACTTTCTGCAGTAATAAACTTTACTCTCTTTTCTTACGCTTTGTTTCAATTTTCTGTCCTCCTGACTTTTCCTTATATTCCAGTCCTTTATCAGTCAAGAGAGAGAGATATCCTTTTTTTCATATCTCAGATTTCCTTAACTTTGTTTTCTTTGCCTGTCTGTTCCATATTTTCCAGGGATATTGCTGACATAATCTTTCCTCTCAAGACAACTTGCCCTTTACATCCCTTCCTTTCACCTTCTATTCTTAGATACTCTCACTAAAACCTCATCCCAACATTTTATTAATCTAATTCTATGTAACAAAAATGTAGGACTGGTAGTAGTATATCAGACCACAGATCCATTCTAGTCCAGTATCCTTTTGCCAACAGCTACCAATAACAGATTTCTAGGGAAGAGTTGAAATACAGGGTAAATATATAGAGATGCTTCTTGAATATAAAGTCTCTCAGGCTTTAGCAATTTGTGGTTCAGAGATTTCCTGAGCCAGAGATTATGTCTTTGCACTTAACAGCCCTCAGTGGAAAGTTGTCTTCCATGACAATGTGCAATGGCTTTTTGCACCAACATGCATTTTACCATCTGAAATATCTTGAACAAGAAAGTAAAATGGATTAATTATGCACTGTGTAAAAAGCCACCTCCTTTTGTTTTGAATCTGCCACCTGCAGGTTTCATTTAATGCTCATGAGTCCTTGTACTTCATGAGAAAGTAAAATTACTTATTTTCTCTGTGTTATTTTATATTTCTTATCTCCCTGTCCCTTCCTCTCATCATCCCTTTTCCAGGCCAAACAGTACTTGTTTGCTTAGTTGTTCCTTGTATGGAAGATATTTCACATCATTTGACATTCTTCTTGCACCTCTTAAGACGAGTGAATCAGAAAAAAACACAGCATCTGTTATGCATTTGCATTAGAGAATTTACCTGGAAGCCTGACTGTATTTTCTACTTCGGGGGGCTGGGTTTTTTCCTTTTCTAATAATTCCTAAACATTTGATCTGTTCTGTTTTCCTGTAGTTTTGCCTATACTGAGCACTGGGCTGACATTATTACAGAGCTATCCTAACACCAAGGTCACTTTCCTATCGGTAAAAACTATTTCAGAGCCCACCATTTTGTATGCAAATTTAAGGGGTTTCCCCTCTCACAGCCACTGTTTTTCATTTAGCTACAATGAATTTCATCTGCCATTATATTACCCAGTCACTCTTTGTGAGGTCTTTCTGCAAGCTCTGCCACCACCTTTTATATTTATAATCTTAAATAACTTTGTATCATCAGAACACTTTGCCATCTCACTGCTCAACCCTTTCCCAAGAACCTACTGCACAATGAACATGAATACACAACATAGCTCAGCTGAAGGAAACTTTCTTTGACCGCAGTACAAAAACGACTCACCTAAAACAGAGGATCTGCTTGGGATAACACCCAGCACTCTTCTCAATTGCTCAGTGTAGCAGTTTTCATTTCTTTAACACTAAGGGCTGTGTCACTGACTCTGTGTTAACATCCAGCTTGAAAGTGCTGTGTAATTTCTTTTTAGACCTCTTCCCCAGGTTATGTCACAAACTATGTACCTTTACGTCTTTTATTAACTCTTCTAATTGCCTATAAACTTTTGTCCTCAGAAATGCCAAGAATTAACCTGTATTTTTAATATCACCCAGGCAATGAACATCAAAACCCTCTTCCTATATTTTAAAAGCATGGTTTGGACTAAGGCAGAAGGATTCTGCAAACAATGGCATCTTTAAAAAAAAAAAAAAAGGGGGGGGGAAATGAAAGAAAAACATGCCTAAATATTTTGGGTGAGAAGCAAAATTATAATTTGCAAAATTATACTTCAAATTATGAAGTATCTCTTAATCCATAGCAATTTCACTAGATATCAGGATGCTAAATACTGTTATGAATCTAGAACTAGGTTATTGATATGAAAAGGAGAGATTAAGCACATTTTTAAAATATTTATTTAATTTTCCTCATTAGTAAATAAAAAGGGAATTAAACTTTATTGAAATATATATGCTTATCTCTTTTCATTCTTGCCTAAACTATTGGTTATCTTCATTTTTCAGTGGGGAATGCGGGACACAAGGAAGGTGAAATGATACATTCAGATCATCAGGTAAACTACTGGCTGAGCTTAGAAATGAATGGAGGCATCCTGCCTGTGAGTGCTCTATATGCTATGTCACCCTGTCCATTCAGAGCAACAGTTGTCTGAAGATGGTACCTACAGCTGAGCCAACAGATCTCTGACAAAGAAGAAAAAAAGAGAAGCAGAAGAGGTGACGGCAAATTTTTGAAGAGGTTGCAAATGTATTACTGAAGAGTCAGAAAAATATACAGGAAAGTGTACGTAGGATGATTAAAGAGACGTTCTTCTACACAAGGAAGAATGAACAATCCAGCGACAAAGCAAGCGCGCAGAGGATAAAGGTCTATAAAATCAAGAATAACAAAGAGAGGGAGACAGAGAAAAAAACTTTGCCTGTATCTTCTGGTAAAAGAAGAAGGGAAATCAGGTGAAACTAGTACGTGGAAGTTTTACACAGGTTGCAGATCAAGTGCAGTCCATACTACCACAGGAGATTGTGGAGACTCATCACATGCTTAAAAAGAGTTTACACAAGTTCATATAAGAAAAATTATCCATGACTATGGAACACAAGCATGGCATGGCTGAGGGGAGACCTTATCGCCCTCTACAACTAAATGAAAGGAGGTTGTAGTGAGGTGGATGTTGGTCTCTTTTCCCTGGTAATGGGTGATAGGACCAGGGGAAATGGCCTCAAGTTGTGCCAGGGCAGGTTTAGGTTGGACGTTAAGAAAAATTTTTTCACAAAAAGGGTTGCTAAGCATTGGAATGGGCTTCCCAGGGAAGTGGTTGATTCCCCATCTCTGGAGGTACGTAAAGACGGATAGACGAGGTGCTTGGGGACATGGTTTAGTGGTGGGATGGCAGCGTTAGGCTAATGGCTGGACTTGATGATCTTGGAGGTCTTTTCCAACCTAGATGACTCTATGATTCTATGGCTGGTTTCTATGTTTCTTTGCTCAAGAAAATATTTTGACATTATGAAGCAAATGAAAGAAGAACTGTCTAAGGGCAAAGCTAGCAAAGGAGTGGACCAGCTTGCCTAGGAAAGGTATGGCATCTCACCATGAGAGGTGTTAAGAAATGGTGTGAAATAAGTATAGAGAATCCTGCTTTATTATATAGTGATCAATTGAAAAGTCTCTTTAAATCCTATCTGGTCATATCTGGACTGAGTCCAGGGTGTGTGTAAACATGTTGTGTAGATATAATCACTGACATAGTAATCAGCAAAATTGACCAGAAAATCTCTCCAAGGATTTATCTTGAGCAGTCACAGCATGTTTACAAGCAGCTCTACCTGTTTTCAATTCTATATATAGATGGGTTAATTAACTTATAGTAGCCAACACATTTAAAACCATTCTTTCAACTATATCTGGACAGATCTTTTAAAAACCCAGATTTTAAAGAAGCGGGCACAGGAAATAGCCCTGATATTTCTATATCAGCTTTAAAAATAACTGAAAACTAGGCCACAGAATTTTATATGTCGTTGGGTTCGATTTCAGTTTCTAAGAACAGTAACTGATAGTTTGTGGGTTTTAAATTTATTGGTACTTGACCTGTTCTTAAATCATAATACCAATTCAAGTACAATGTCTATATTTAGTAAGCAACACAACTTTTCCACAGGTTACCATGGTGTAACATCAATGCTTGTATTTGACAATTGAAAAGAAATACGGTATTGGAAGAAAGTAATAAAATAAAAGCCATTAACAAACATGTAAGGAAAATAACTCAGTACTAACCTGTCCCCTTTCAAAATTTGAGTGTCTTAGTCTCCTTTTGCTGGAATCTCCCTGCTCTCCAAATACTGTGATAAAGACATCTGCATCAGTCCCTGATGCAGGCAATGTTCCCGTATGAACACTGATTGAGTAAAGAACTCCTGTCATCAAAAATCAGTGACACAAGGCATTACCAAATCAGACTGTTTAGCAATGTAATTACCAAACATTATAAACCAATTTATTTTAGGTAAAAGATTAATTTCAAGACCAAGGAATGAAGTTATAGTAATTGACGTTAATATTCTGTCTGAGTTTCATATAGATTGCTAACTACCTCACAAAAGTACAGTACAGCATTAGAGGTAAAATGTCCTTTACGAACCCATGCTTACATTACAGAAAAAAGAAAATGTCATAGTTCTGGAGTCTTATGCAGTGGTCACTGAAATCAACTGAAAGAATCACACTGATTTTATCAGGCTTTGTAAAAAGCCTTGAATTCTTGTAGGAATGAAAAGTCTTAAACTGAGTTAGGATTTATTGATTCTAACAACATTTTACCAAAGGAAAAAACACAGATATAACAGATGAAATCCATTTGTTGCTCTGGATCAGCTGTATTCTGTTTTAGTCTGACATTTTGATAATTATGTCCAATATCATTTAATGTGTTCAGGAGAAACAGGCTAAGATATATTTCCATTTGCAGCCTAACCTTCAGTTAGATATTAAATGCAAAAAGTTTTAAATATTTTAACTACGACTTCTGTTCATAGAGTATAATGAATGAGAATTCTTTTCTAAATATTTTATAAAATGTAACCAGAACAAAGGAAGATGTTGTATTTTAAATACAATGATGAAATGAAACAGAGGTTCTGGGGCAAAAACGGGGCTTGAAGAAAACCTTAAAAAAAATCGTTTTTTGGTTTTGTGATTCATGTCACGACTTTGTACATGCCTTTTTTAAATCTGTGGTTTAGTCCCTCACTGAGTGTAAATCAGCTGGGCTTTGAAAATTTCAACAGAAATATACTAATTGTGCTTTGCGCATTTTTCAGACTTTCAAACTGTTACTTAGCCTAGTGAAAACAATAGATGTCAGTTGTTTTAAAACAGACAAAATCCCTGAATGATACATGTTATTAAAGACCCCACAGGGTTTACACAGGTATATTGAATGAATTTTTTAAAATAATTTTGAGTGGTTTTTTAATATATATAAAAAGCTTTACCCATTGTGTTCATCCCATAAGGCAGTGCACAATTTTGTGTGCGTGTGTGTGCGCATTTGCTCATGTATTTATTTTTTAGTTCAACAGCATACCCCTGAGTGGTGGCTTGTCTGGCATGACCACTGCCAGCTCTGTCACAGTCTCAGATCCATCTTCTCCAAACAGACATCGGGCTTCAGCATGAAAGCCCAACTCTTGTTTAGTGTCCAGGTCCTTTAGCCGAAGCTGCAGGCAAAATCAGAAGAAGAAATAAATTTATCTGAATTATTTCATTTCTTATTTCTATCCCAACAGAAGCTGACATTTCTTCCTATTATTAACACCTGCACACACTTTATAAAAGCTACCTGTTTCTGCATAACAAGAAATACAGTAGTTGCTGCAAGCCACTGATTCCGCAGCCTGATGTTTATAGGTGTATTCTTCATTGCATCTCAACACAGGCATGGGACCCATTTGTAGGAAACCAATGAGGGATACAGATTAAATTGACCTGTATATACTTGCAATTTCAGAATGTCAAATGAATGAATATGGTTACATCAATCTTAATAGCTAGCATATGCCCATTTTTCAAAAACATTTGGTTTGCTGCTTTTTATTTGTTTACATGTGACTTGCTATAACTCAGCTAGGATTTTCAAAGTTGGCAGAAATTAGGTGCCCGTTGGCCTTTAGGGCTTCCTGTGGAAATAAGGTATTTGAAGAATGAATTCCAATAGAAGGTGTGAGCTTAAGTCCAGCTTCATTCCACCTGGCTTTAAACAGTCAGTGGAGACTGAGCAAATTACATTCCGAATTAGTGAACTTAGAACTTCCAAACCAACTGAAGAAGCACAGTTTGGGGAGCCCACCTCTCCTATCTACTGAGAGAGTCAATGTGGAGATTAGATTCACAGGAGGGCAACTCAGATTGTGAACTGTATCCTAGGTCAGGTTACAAAATACAGAATGGCAAACTATCAAGCATATGCAGAAACATTTCTGGCAAATATTATATGCAGGATTGAACTTGATATATAGCTAATGACTACAAGTTCACAGAAATGGTTTCTTCAGCCTTTAGAATCATTTTGTATAGAAATATTATATCCAAGACAGTAAAAGCAAAAGAAAATTAAACAAAAATTTAATTTCATCAAGACATTAAGTAATCGAAATTCTTAGGCAGGGATTCCCAAAATTACTGTGGTGACTTATTACCATTACTGACACCAGCGGTGGCAACAAAAGTTTCTGGCTCACTGTAGAGGATACACATACCGCTGTTTGGAAATCCTGAGTACAGATTTCCTTGCATAGACTTCAAGTGCAAGCTTTGAAATGCATAAATATTTACATAATTGAACTATATGATTGAAATAATTAGGAATTTGACAGTTCCACTCTTAAAAATGTTGTCTGACTCTCTTGCCCTTGAGTTCCTAGAAATGGAATTACTGAACATTTTCCATTCCTGTTTATGCTTTGTGCCCAGTGCTTCACAAGATCAGGCACAAAGCTTCCAGATGAAAGTAACAATTCACCATGACCATTTCCAGAACTAAACCATTAATTACTTGAATAAAACGTGTTTTTCTTTAGATAGTATTAAATTCCACTAAAATTGTAGCCATTTGTTTACCCATTTTTTGCACTTGCAATAACTGAATTTTCTTATACTAAATGTATAACAACTTCTCATATAAAAATATCCTCCTTAACATCTACCACTATAAACATGCCTAACTAAATATCAGTAAGCATCACAAACTCCTATCCTTATTAAAATTGAACTAAGGGTTACCTGCATAGGCAGGTAGATGACCTGCAGAAACTGGACTGAAAAATTTATGCAGACTTTGGCCTTAAAATAAAATGTACCTGACAAATTCTTGTAAGTTGTAAGATTAGATCTAAGCGTGAACTTTATCTCCAAATCTTATAGTGTTTCTATACTCTATATGGAAGTAAAAATTATTTTGTATTTTATTTTGGAAAGGGCCGGAAACTTTATTTTTGAGCAAGAAAAAACTACTCATTCTAGAGTACGTAAAACTTTAAAAGTTACAGAAAAGGCATAAATTTTAGCTAAGGTTGTATCATTTTCTACCGAAGTGTGCAGAAAACCATAGAAGCTAACAGCAAAAACTCTGGTACTCTGAAGCTGTTGTAAACACCAGAATAGAGGAAACAGAGTAACAAAAGGAATGTAGGGATTTTATCTCCTTTTTAGGACTGCAAAATCCTCTGCAGTTTTATCTGTACTCTGCGGGTTTGTGATATTTCTGAAACTCTGGCTCTTACTTCTTCCACTTAAGGAGAAAGCGAGGAAGGGAATTATTTTCAGTTGAGGCTGGGCTTGACCACTGATTCATAGTGAGCTTACACATACTGACTGCCTCCTGTAGTCTTTCTATTTCTGTACAGCATCTCTATTTTTCACTGCACTGTAAGAGTCCTATTAAAGGGAAACCAACTTGTTACATTTTAGATTATGCTTCCATGTATACATAATTTATAAACAGACTAATAAATGAGTAACAGATGTTATAAACATATTACTGGCACAACCAGTATATGTTATTGTGGCTTGCGTTGTGGGTTGTAAGTGCACCAGTAGAAGAGACTCCATAGGTCTACGACAACCTATTGACTTCTTGTAGATTGTAACAGTTTATAGCTACTAATAAACCAATTATTAAATAACTTAATTTTAATATTTTAAAAGTATGAACAATAATACTTAGCCATTTGCAGAGGGTTGTCTTTGAAAAGAAAGCAAAAAGCAAACTACTACATTTATGAATTTCCTGCCACGTTTTAAGCCACCAGTTCTGGAGGCTGAAATCTTATATTACATAATCACACAATGGATATAGTGAGGGCAATGCCAACATATTTTCTGAATGCTTTATCGATGGCCTGGAGATGCATATTTAAAATGAGAAATTAATTTTGCTTACCTACTCTTTCCATTCTTATAGCCTAAACTGAGACTACAAGAGCTGCCAAAGAACAAATTTGGAGAGCAAATACGAACAAAAATAAACTCCTCCTCTAACCTCAGAGGAGCTCATAAACTCAGACTTAATGTTCCTTTGAATACCATAAACCCATTCAAATTTTAGCCTGGAATGAAGCTACCTCTAGCATTTCCCATCAGAACAGTTTCTGGACTCTTCATTCATTTAGGAATCGCCCTTTGATCTTTTAGATCCCTAGAAGGGTTAAGGTACTGTGTGGCCCAGTTCAGAAAAACATTCTTTTACGAACTTCAGAATAATTCAATGCTATGTCCACAATGTTTTTTGGACCCTTGCCTTCAGGCAGAGCTCATTGACGCAATTTTTCTTTGCATTAACCTTCAAGTTTAAGTATTTCCCCAAAGCCCAAGCATTATCAGGCCCAACACCTTTCTTTTCAATCTTCCTACTCACCCTTGGGGAAGCTATACACTTAAAATCTGATAGAATCATAAGACTGACAGGATTAAATCATTCCTCCATCCCTTTTTATGAGAGATCTTAAGCACATATTAAACTACAATCAGACGTTTAAGGACCACCGATGACAGTGTTGTAATGAATAAATACTGAAGTATCAGCTTAACTGGTTTCCACAAGTAGGTTGCTCTGTGTCAGGAGACTGTCAGTATTTCCATGCAGGGATTAACATTTCCTAACATCAGCAGAAAACACTGCCGTCCATGTCATGATGAGCTCTGCAGAATGGACCTGCACATCAGTGAACAGATACAGCTATATGCACTTCAGCAGCCACAAACAAGGTACATCTGCCCACAAAGAGATCTGGAAGCTGTAGGCAATCGTCTGTAGATACCAGGTAACTGAGCCAAAAGATGCACAGCCTTGCTAGTGTGGTGCAAAGCGAAGCTGACGATCTGTCTCTCACCAAAAGATATTTACTGGTATTATGAAGCATATTACAACTTTATATGTAGTGTGTTTGGAATACCTTATGAAGTTTAATTCCTCTTCCCAAGCAAGGACCAGATAACACAAAGGAAACTTTTGTTATATCTCCAATATCACCAACAATCAGCTGTCAGAAAAATAAAGAAAAAAAAATTAACTATACGTTGTATATAACAATTTGGATGGCACACTTTAAGCCCAGGTAAAAAGGTAAATAAAATAGGTAAAAATACTAGCCAAGGACATTAATGTTAGGATTAAGACTGCAAGTTAATTTGAACTCACATTTGTACCATAATTTATGTTTAACTGGGAGAATTGGCTGCAGAGCCTAGGCCAACATATGAAAAGCAAGGAAATGCATGACTGATTCTGTATTTCCAAGCCAAATTCCTATTACTATTCTTTTCTCTTCACTTTCCTATTTACCTCCACTTCATCATACCTTTATTCTCAAACTTGAACTGAAATTTTGAACTCAAGACAACTTTTAGCCCTGGCTATTGGTTCTGTTCTAGGTTATTCTAGTGCTCAAAAGAAAAGATGGTTGGTTTCCATAAGTCATATCATACGCTGCTGCTTGTAGCTTTGCATCGTGCAGCAGTTAAGCAAGTGATGTTTATCTTGCCTCTTTGCAAAAGATGGGTAGTGATTTTTTTTCCCATGTTTAAGAATAAAAACCTTCTGAAAGGGGTAGCCCAGGTTCACACACCTGTCCCAGAAGCTGCTGTTAACTTCATGTGCAAACTACAGAACTGATGTTTGCCCAGGCTCATTGTACAGAGACACAGCTTCCAAGTAGTGAAAACACATTAGTTGAGGATTGAGCAGTAGAACATAAAGGAAGTATGGAATAGCTTCATTATTTATTGCCTTACTGTTAAGGCCTACCAGTCTTAATTCAAAGTTCACAAGTCTTTTCATGTCAAAGTTGGCAGTTGCTCAAGGGAGTTTTCATAAGTGATATGTATTCGCCCACATGTGAGAAGTTCTGCAAGTGCTGATTATTTAAGACATGGAGGTATAAACATTAACTCTGACAAACAAAATATCATTCTACACAACTTCACATATGTTGGCCACAACTCTCACTTTACTGAAACTGTC
This sequence comes from Egretta garzetta, assembly GCF_000687185.1. Classification (NCBI taxonomy): domain Eukaryota; kingdom Metazoa; phylum Chordata; class Aves; order Pelecaniformes; family Ardeidae; genus Egretta; species Egretta garzetta. Next base: position 366,065 of record NW_009259975.1, read on the forward strand.
TGGTAAGATCTGCGTGAAATAAAAGAGAAACGGACCAAAAATGGATTATCATTCAGATTCTGAACTTTCTGTTCAGGGGATTTCCCTTTTCTTCCAAATACAGTAACTTGAATATCAGGAACATCTTCTGGTACTTGTGTACAGTGCACCCATGTTTGCCATCGTCCTCTGCTTTTAGTATCAAATTTTTTTGTGAGAAGAGATGCCACAGATGTTTCTGCAATGAAAACAAACATACATTCAGAGCCCATGTCCCACTTATAAGTCAGTATAAGCCAAAAGATACAAGTTTACATTGCCCAGTAGTGCTGGATCTAGCACAGGCAAGTCAGGCAACAAAGCCACAAACCCCTCATTACTCATTTTAGCCCTGTGGAGGTGTAGAAAACCAGGCCAGCTGCTTCAGGAATCCATGTCATGCTTGTGCAGGGGCCATACCTATATCCTCTGTATTCTTCCAAGGACAGGATTTGTGCTGCCAGAGGATCACAGAATCACAGAATCACAGAATGGCAAGGGTTGGAAGGGACCTCGGGAGATCATCTAGTCCAACCCCGCTGCTAAAGCAGGTTCTCCTAGAGCAGGTTGCACAGGACTTTGTCCAGGCGGGCTTTGAATATCTTCAGAGAAGGAGACTCCACAACCCCCTTGGGCAGCCTGTTCCAGTGCTCTGTCACCCTCAGAGTAAAGAAGTTTTTCCTCATATTCAACTGAAACCTCTTATGTTTCAGTTTGTGCCCATTGCCCCTCGTCCTCTCGCTGGGCACCACTGCAAAGAGTCTGGCTCCCTTTCAATACTGCCATTTCCACCTTCTCCATCCCAGGCATAATTTCTTCCTCCTTGTTTACAGAAGGCACGATTCACCTTGGTCCAGGCCCCTGCCCTCACTGTTGGGGTACCAGTTCTGCCTACATTGCAAAGTAGCCTTGTACCAGCTCTGTTCTGCACTGCCATGCAGCAGTGCTTCATGCAAATGAAAGACACTTCTGCTGGTATTACCTTTGAATGGAATTGCCACTTCTACAAAATCTTTCTTGGAGCATTTATTAATCCAGTCATTGTGAACAAAAATATGTGCAGAAAAAGGGTAGAAGACTTCTTTTATAACAATTTTTTCCAAGAACCACTCATCTGATTGAAAATAAACAGAACAATATTAATTTATACCTTTTAAGCAACAAAATGTGTACGCAGACATAAGTTTCTGTCTTTAGAAAACCAATATTTTTTTTTCTTTTGCCAGACTTCTTAAGGAAACAAGACTTCTGAAAATATATTGGCTGTGTGTATGTGTTTCTGTCTGTTCCCCTACACACCAAAAAATTCGACAAACAGAAGTCTGTTTTTACAGATCTTGTGAAATTAAACAAAGGGATAGATTTGATTTAATGATCTATTAGTGTTCCAAAGGATGGAAAGACTTCTGTATGAGATCTCTACACACAAGAAATCCCCCATAGGAAATGATACTATCTATGTCCTAAAGGAAAAAGGATCAGGATTACTACCAGATTAGCCATCAGAAAATCCACTCAACACACAACTTTCTTTCTGGTGAGGTTCTGTGCTATCTAATGAGGCACAAACTTCAGCTATAGGTTTTCTCTCGATTGGGACCATTGTGTTGATTCTCTGGAAACAAAGTATTTGAAGACTCAGACCTCTGCGTCTTGATAAACTTGATTATGCTCCAAGTCTTGGTGAAGTCAATGAAAGCTTGATCATTCATTTTAATGCTAACATCTAGGAAATGTATGGGAAATAGCCTCCAAATCAGTTTTTCTGTGTCTGAGTTTAACCTACAGAGTTATCTGATAGTCTTGGGTTTTGATAAAGATAAAAGAACAAGAGACTCAGTTTATCATGATCTAGAGCAATCATTATCTCCATTATCAACATTATCTGCAGAAGTAGGCTATCTGTAGAATCTCTGTTCTATTGCCTCTAAAAAACAATGGGCCAAAATTGTAGCCAAAGTATTGCAGAAAATATTGATTCATGATGATCCTTGCTGTTGCTATTTATTTTTAAGAAGTTTTCTTTAACTCCAACAGCTGCTGTGGAGTCAGAAGGAGGATGAGAAAAAATGCTGGAGGAAGTGCAGCCTTTTCATCTGCCACTCAACCTCACTTATGCAGAATCCCTTAAAAAAGAATATATTTCTTTAGAAGAAAAAAAGCAATGAGGCCAGAACAGGTTTTCTTCCATGTTCCACTTCCCAGTCTGATGAATTGATTTCCTGTTCTTATCTTTACCTAGAAGCATTTAGTCCTGAAAAAAGATTCTCTTTCAAAATGAAAATGTCCATCATCTAAAAATGGAGAGGAATTAAAAAATGACAAAAATTGCAAAAGCATGATGTCATATTGCTTCCTGAAAAACGAAAGCTTTGTTGACTGTACTCATAAATACATAGTAACTTTTATGGAGAAAATTTTCACATATAATTTTACCGTTTTACATTGTCACATTTTCTAGGAATCCTTTGCACATTTTAGTAAAACCAAGCTTGATACTTGATGCACATAGACCAAAAGAAATAACAAACAGAAGAAAACGGAAAGCAATTTCAAATATTTTAGAACTTTTAAAAAATCACTTGTGATTTTTAATCTTAAATGTAAGACATTTCTGAAGTTCTAGGATCTCCTAAATCTGATCAAATACATTGTTATTACCATGCATTAACTGAAAAGAATACTAACCTTTTTTTAGACTCTTAAATCCAACAAGAACTTGGTTCAATTTGCCAAGGTATACTGCTTTGATTTTGAAAACATCCATCTGCAATATGAAAATAATCAAAATTATATTTTAGTTAACCTTAATATGTATCTGCTTTTGAATATTTATCAGTTTAGCCTTGTGTGTCTGGTCATTGTTTTGTATCTCAATGGAAGCAAATTTATCTTGTTTATGCCATTCCATAATTAAACATTACATGCTGTAACTCGTATTTTCTGATACAGTTAATATTATGAATTATGAATTTCAAAATGCTGCTGTATTTCATAAGAAGTAATTTTGGAAACATCAGATATGTGCACGAGCAATAAAGTGCTCATTTCTAGTACCTTCATGGACTGAAATAGCTAAATTAGGCAAATAGGAATGAATAGTATTTGGGAAGGTTTCAACCACTGCTATTAGGATAAGGATTTTTCATTTAAACCATCTCTATAATGTGTCAAATTTTCCACATACAACAGACTTGCATAGACCTCATGGAATCTTCCCTTTTTTCCCTACTGTAAATCTTAGTAGTATATTCACCTTCCTGCATATATGTTTGTCATTGCAGTCATTTTCCTTCCTAATCAATGGGAAATCTCACGTAAGTATGCACACTAACACTGGGGACACATGTTGCCTAAAGAGCGTACTTGTTGGCTTTTTTGAACTGGGCCTGAGAAACAAGGTTTGGAAACATAATGTTCATGAATGGATTCATTTACTCTTTTGGGAAACCAGCTATAGAACAAAATCTCCATGAGTAAGACTTTTATTTCTTGTGATTTCATGAGCTATCCTGTTGTAGACTGAAGCAGTTGTCTTGGAAAGGTTGGGTTGAGAATGCAATTTGAAGATGAAAGTTGGGGAAAAATTTGGGGGGTTGAAAACAAACAGTAAAAATCTTGTATTGTTCCCATAGCTGCTGCCAAGTACAAAGACATACAAAAATTTGCGCTGCCTGTGAGAACCATACTGATCACAAGAGTCAAGAAGAGTCTAGAAAAAAAAGTGCAACGACTAAGAACAGAGAATTAGGCATTTGAGGGCAAGTTGCAGTAAAGAAAACTGTGAGAGAATGAATACCCAGACACAGCTGTTACTCAAAATCTTTTCTATAAGAGGAAGATTAGGGTGCTATAGCCCAGGATATAGAAAAGCCTTTTAGAGTTTCAGATGAAGGATTTAGCTTCCTGAACAAACCCATTCAAAAACTGACATAGAATCTGGATTATACAGAAAAAATCCTTGTGAATTTACGATGAGTTATATTTCCACTGGAGTCAACTGTATTCACTGATTTCAATTGTATTATTCATATTTTTCTCTAGAAGTTTTATTCCTAAAGAAAATTTAATATACGTTCTTACAAAATAAAGAATAAAAAAAAAGCTCAGTACAGTTCAGTTTTTTGAAAGAAACAGGAATCAGTCCTTTCAATCTGTACTAATACCTTATACACTGTAGCAAGTAGTCTTGCTGTTCAGATTTCTCTAAGTTGTTAGCTTTAAGATATATTGTATATAACTATTATCTATATCACCAAAAAGATTAATCTATAAAATTTCCTACATTGCTCCTTAATGCCAGGTGAGCCCTGCTATCCTGTCATTATTATTTTCAGATTTATTTTGTGAAGTTTCAGCTAGCAGTTTGACCAGTTCTTGATGAACATGACATTGGGCATGCATATTCACTTCCACAATGGAGAAAGAAAATACAGGAATGCAGACAACATAATGACTACCAAAGATTTAGTTTGGTTTTCATACAAAACCCACTGTGTTTTCTAGAATCTTTAGAAGTTAAAAGAAAAGAAGATAAAGTAAACAGAGGCACATTTAAAGAATAAATGAAGCATATTGCAAGCAGCTTTCTCTAGATTTCTACATCAGAGAGCAAACTCATCTGAGGTGGCTGACAACAATGAAATACTCCCTCCTGCCCTCCCCAAAAGAAGATTCCTACATATTGTGCAATGATTTTATGATTCCCTTAAAAGAAAAATTTAAAAATCTTCCAAACCTACACTCAGAGCAAACAGTAGGGTCTAGTAAAGTATCAGCTGGACATTTCCTTTTGATCTGAAATAGATATTTCCTTTTGATCTGAAATTTGTTTTAGTTACTTTGTTCTCTTGCCAATAACTACTCCAAGAATTAATCTTCTAGGAAAAACCCTTTAACCCTCAAAAAGCAGGAATATGTTTACCATGTTTAAAAGCAATACATGGGTGGAAGAATTGGAAACATAAAAAAATAAAACTGTTTGGAACACTGACATTAGCGTTCAGGAAAGTTAACAAGAAGAGGTCATGGTCTAAAGTAGGTACAAAGGCAAGATATCCAGCAGAAATGTTATCAGTTCTATCAGTCAGGCATGTTTTAACAAAGCACTGGTACCTCCCCATCCTTAGAAGTCTGCAATATTAAAATAGAACTTTTATAGTATTTTTAGTCCGACTCAAAATTACTCATCAACTTTGTGAAATGGTTTTCACTGTTGTGCAATGCTGATGATGCTTAAAAGCAAAGTTACCTATAGAGATAATCTCCTGTTACAAGAGAAAATTATGTCTATACGGAATATAAAACATTAGTATTTTTTTATACTCTGTCTGTGAAAAGTTTTATGTAAACATAAGCATTAACAAAAAGACACTCACAGATTCAGTTACATTTTTCCTCATTGTTTTACCTGCCCGCTAGCAAAAGTGATCAGGCTGGTTCTCGAGTTAAGCCATCGTCTCCCCGAGTCACTCTTTTCTCCATGTATACAAAGGTAGGCCTCACCAGTGGCATCTGCTTTCTTCAAGTCTCCCGTGTGCAAATGGATTGCATATTCCACAACTTCAGAAAAAATACACATGCAAAACCAAAAAGTCAGCAGGAGAAAATACTCTTTGTCTTCTTGTCCAACATCTGCGTTACACACCAACCCCTGGTAGAAACCACTGCAAATTTCATCTGAATCCCATACTGTGGCCACAGAACAGGAGGCACAGGTCTCTTCAATCCTGGTGACATA
>NW_009259975.1:371863-413944 GCF_000687185.1 Egretta garzetta
TGCTCTGACACCACTCCCAGAAAATCAGCAGTACCGGCTGCCGCTTGGGGCACAGGATCACCTGTGCACTGCCCCTTTCCCCGAAGGTAGGGAATTGCTTTCTAAGAAATACCTCATGTTTCCATGCTCTTTGGAAACTCTAAGTTCTGCTCTCTAAGACTACTTACTCCTATCTCTTTGTTCCTTCTTTCCCTCTGTGTGTATCATTTTCTCCTTGAAATGAAATGGGAGCTTACACTTATAAAGTGGCTTAGAAGAAAGCTGGGACCTGATTATCTTAAGCTTTAAACTCATGTAATCTCCCAATGAATGAACACATCAGGACTATCAAGCTTTCCCACTAGTCAGACCATAATACTATTACAATGTTCTTGAAGTTAAAACACATTAATGTGAAACAGAAATAAGGAATGAAAAATTCTTTCATTGGCTTTAATACATAAATAGAAAAACCTCTTCATGTTTTGTATCAGTCTCCAAAGAACCTCCCATGTTCTGTATAATAACCTAGAAACACAAATCAGCTAAGTGAAATTTGAGTTTAAGGGAAAGCATTCCTGATTTTCTCAGCTGTGGTCATAGTATAGCAATTGGAAGAGACACCTGTGGCCACGGTGTGGAGCTTCTGCTTCCTTGCATCTTTATGACACAGATGAGACCAGATTGCATTAATTTGAAAGAAACTTCATGGAAAACTCTTATGTTAATTTTTTAAATTACCTATTTTAGTCCCTGAGTTTATCATGGAAACAAGGAACAAGGAAACACTTAAACAGAAGAAGATCACAATCTCAATGTTCATGGTTATTTGCATCATTTTAACAAGGAGCCCAGGAAAAAGAAGATGATATTTTGGGGAATTTTTCCCATCAAAGATGACCCTCAGTAAGACAGCAGGAAAAGGCAAGTGCTGTAGAAAGCTCTTAGGATGGGTTCCCATATATTCTAGGGATAGACACTAAAATTTAGGAGTCTAAACTTAGATGGTCTGAATGTTTCTCTGCTTCCAACCACAAGCATCTTTACTTCAGCCTAAGAAAAAAAGCTATCATCTTGCAGCAACACAGGTTTTTAAAACACACCTTTCTAATATTTTTCAGAAAGAGAAGCCCATTTCTAGCCACTGTAAAACACAGTCACATCTGACAGGTAAGCAATGCACGTACCAAGAATGTATTCAAGAATGTATATATTATCTCTTGAACTTTTTTGCCACAAGGTTCAAGACTGAATTTTTTTTATTTTTTTTTTTTTAAGGACAGAGCACCCTTCAAATCCAACATTTTACAAGTGCTGACCTATCTCTGACTACTCCAAACTCCCACAGCCTTCATCACTGGCAGAGTAAAGCAGATACAGACAACATCTAGACTATGTGAGAGTTACGTGCTGGAGAAAGTCTTTCAACCTCACTCTGCCACTTGTTCCTACCTGGGACCCGGCTGGTGGTACAGCACCTGCCTTCCCAGGAAACGTGTGTGTGCAAAGAAGGGAAATGGTGCTTTAGGCAGGCACGATCAAGGAGCAAATAAGAAGCACTTTCAGTCTCACAATTAACAATTCAAGCCAGAGAGCACTGAAATACACATTATTCAAGTCTGAAATGCATATTTCAGTCTAAAATACATCACAGCATACACAAATATCTGAGTATAGATCTTGGAAACATCTGATATTTTCAGTACAGTTTGCTTCTTGAATCAAATTTATTCCGAGACAAAATGGCTGAATTTAGCCAAACTGTGCATCCTTTAAAAAGGTATAATTATGAGAAATTTCTGGTAGGCCTGAGAATGATTGTTAGAATCCAGAAGCTAAGGCTGTCATTTATTTTCATGCGTAGGTGATAGGAAAACAGGGAGGAAAAAAAAAACAGTGTTCTGAGGATATTTATTTTTAAGCTTTTCTTACAGCTCTTTTCACAAGTCGGTGCCATCCATATTAAGTGTTATAACAAAAGGCCTGAATTTAAATATTGTGACATCTTATATAGCTATTTCTTTATGTGTCTAAAATAAAAAGGTCACATCACTGGAACAAGGGTCCTAAAGAGTGGGTTTGCATACTGATTTAAAAATTAATATCTAAAAGGATTCATTAAGTAATAAGGGTTGTATCAGACCATTAATAAAGCTGTGCTCACTGCAATAAACTTCTGAAATGTCTGCCTTTCTCTTTATCTTCATCTCTTCATCTTCATCTCAACTACTTGGGGATGACATCTGAGAAAACCTGTTTTCTGAAAAGTAACTTTATTTCACTGCAGCACTATTTACTTCAGGGACATTTTTTTTTAAAATCATTTAAACCAAGAGCTGGGAAAGTACTTGTAATTGACACCATCACTCATTTTTGATGACAAGAAGTAAACCAAGAGTTTTCCGAGACTGGGGCCCTAATGTATCTCGTCCCTTTCTTCAAGGCAGTTAAAGACGCACTGCCAGGTGGAAGGCAGCAAAGCTGCGTTAAAGCCAGTGGGGTGACACAGACTTGCTCTTGCTGGAGATCCAGATAGTGGAAAGTAGATGAGCTGTCCAGGTGGCTCTTTGGCACTTAGCCAATGGCATTTTTGCTTTCAGAGGGGTTAGGATATGAAGGTAAGACTCTGCGTCATTCATCTAGAGTGTTGCCTTGCCTGCATACCTTGGTCACATAAGCAGGGTCATTGAAGTCAAAAGGCTACTTGTGTGAATAAGATCAGAAGTTTGGTCCACAGATCTGATCATTCAAGTAGGATAGATTAGAAATCACAGTGCTTCACAATTATCTTTACTGCTTTTGTCCAGAATCTTTAATATACTTTATCAAGAGCCTAGCTTTTATCACACAAGTAGTATAAAAGAGACACACACTGAAAATGAGAAACATATCTAATGTTTTTGCTCATTCAGTCTTTTCAGCTGAGTCTGCTGAATATATTGATGCATAATTTAAAGCTTAGTGTAGTCACAGCAAATATTTCCCATTAATTTTCAAAGGGTTTGTATCATAGAAAGGAATTCCACTATATAAGTGAAACAAAAATATACAAAGTAATGCCTGCGGAGGAAGGTATAACACAAAAGAGATTCTGGGAAATGTGGTTAAACTTCTTAGGCTGAATTTTGGACCATTCTCACTACCAGATGAACACACCCCAACAACAAAAATCTACTAAAATCAGACGTTCTATTCAACATTGCCATTCTTTCTTTCTTCCCAATCCTATTTATAAAATCTCTGCTTCAGATGTAAGCCAACATAGTGCAAAGCTGAAAGTGATCACCTGATGCTCATTAAAAAGGGGTAAAAAATGTGAATTAAAGATAGGACAGGTGTTGCTTTGAATTTGCCCTTTATGTTGTTGTTGAATTTACTATGTACTATGTATTCAGATATCATTTACTGTGATAATTCGGTAATATTTGCCCACAGAACTCTCAATCGCCTGTCACGGGTGAGCAGTTTAAATGATACAATCACGTCCTTTCTGAATGTCAGAGGTATAGTTCAACCTTTTACACTGTTGTGATTTTAGCTTTGTAATGAAATCAGGCAATGCAGGTAATTTTTCCAATTGTGGGGGGAAACAGTAAGAAAAGTTGTCAGGGAGGAAATGAACTTTCAAATGAACTCCTCCTTCTCCTGTTGGAGCTCTCAAGACTTTTTCTCTTACTGCCCTCCTCTGTAGATTGTCAGGTTCTCCATGGAAAGATAAGATGGTGGGGATTAGAATGCAAATGGAGCAGGGTAGGGTGCTCTATTTCAGAGCTGTTGGATATAGCTGACAGTGACTGTTTTTTTCATAAGCTTCTGCAAAAATTCTACTCTACAAAATAGTAAAATAGAAAAAAGCAATATGGGGAATGAATATTCCAGAGGTTATTGTCATAATTCCCCATTGAATCAGTTTTGTTTTTAAATGAATGTTAGGCAACTGAGTATCAAAGATGAGTAGAGTAGGCAGGGATATTTTTTTAATGTTCATTTGGTTCTGTGGCAAAAAAAATGTGGAAAACTAAGTTTGATGTCTAAACATGCTAATTTATCACATAAAACATCTCAAAAAATTAAAATCACCCTTTCCGTGAAATTAAAGGTTTGGGACAAGATCCTCAGTTGATATAGGCACACAGCTAATATGCCCAAGACAGTGGAGCAAATCAGTTTATGTCAGTTGAATATCTGACCTTATTAATCTAGCCAAAAGTACAGGGTTCATCTAACCTGCACAACAGAGTGTAGTAGAAAGATGCCTGAGTGAGCAGGATTTTGAATCAGTAAATGTAAGCAGAACAGCGTGAGTGACTTCACCAGCTCTATGCCTGAGCCAGTCTGGTTCATGCAGGTTTGGTGCCATGCTTGAGCTAATAAGCCTAATATGTCAAAAGACTACATTAGCTGAAGCATCTCTAAACTACTTTCATGTGGAAGATAACATGACACTTACCATAAACTTAAATGAAAAAAGAATTAATTGATAAATATGAGCTTCTGGACTGAACTGTATCTGGAAGAGTTAAGTGTCATGTAGTGAGCGATGACTACTCCATGCCTGAACACATCATCATACACTACTACATAATAATGATCTGTTGAGATTAACAAAGCGGTGGAAATGTTATACTTTATTAAGTATAAAGTTGGGCTATTTTTAATAAAGATCAGTATGTTTGTTAATGCAGATGTTTCTTACTACAGATGTTAAGCACCTAAACCCTTCAAGTTCTTCTGTTGACAGACTTTACTGGGGGAGGGAGGAGGGGCAGGGGGTCAGTAGACTCCAGACAAAAATACGTAATTTGTGTCACAGGAGCCTAATGTCAGCCCGAAGAGACCAATTCACAACTCGTGTTAAAAAATCCTTTAGTAAAGAGAAGGTAACACTGATCTTCAATAGTTACTTTGACAGCTACATATTGCAAAGTTCTTACTGTAGCTACATAACTCCTGGTGCGTGCCATCAGCTGCAGTCACAAACAATACCATTATAAAATCAGCAAGAAATTATCTAGAAATCACCAGGAAATATAAAATCTAACAGCCAGATTTTCTAAAATGTTGTTATCATGAGCAATGACTTTGCCCCAGTGTGTTAATATGCACATCAATGTCCTGCACAGAATTATCACAGAATTCATTAAAAACAAAAAAAATTAATCAATGTCTTTTGATCCAAAATCCAAAAAGGTTCATGATAAATAATTTGGCCCACGATACAGATAAATTAAATAATGTGATCACAAACGCTAGGATAGGCAGACTAAAGAAAAGAAATTAAAAAAAATTATTTGCTTCTGTGATACTAGCTAATATCTAGAATACAAATTCAGTTCCGAGATAATCCCAGAGAACGTAATGAAATTATGCAATAGAATCATTTGACCTTGTTTTTTCAATATAATTTTGTCTGGGGAGTTACCTATAGTCTGGGCTTGGGCCCAGAAGAAATATTTCTGCAGATAGAAGTAAAAAGCAATTTTGGAGATTCATGTTTAAATTTTGCCTATTTTTTTGTTCATTTGTTTGTTTTTAATTCTTAAGAACATATTCAGTGATAGCTGATAAATGTGATGGGATTTACTGGGTGTGAAAAATCATCCTCATACCCTACTAGATGAGGTGGGATATGAAGAAGACATGGACAGAGGATAAAACAGAGCTCAGAAAGAGGTGAAAAAACATGGAAGAAATGTGTTTGTCGATGCAGGAAAAAATTGGGAGTGGCCACTTCTTTTAACAAAGGAATTTCAATTTTCCTGAAGATTTCAAATTAGCATAGATATGTACTTTTGCCTTGCTAAATCTCAAAGAATTGACAGTTACAGATAAAGGTTGCTCTTTATTTGGATGCTTAGTTTTTAGCATTTTCTTTGCTTCTTATAAAGTTATATACCTGTTGTTTGCTTTGGCTGGGGACAGCAATGATCAATATTGTTCAAAATTGTTCTTTTGTCTTTATTTGGGTTTATTCTATCAAGACATTCATTAAAGACATCTCCATAAATGGATGTCTCTTTCAAAGAAATAATGAGAGCAAACATTAAAATGATTTTTTTTTTTCCTCTAGTAATCAAATTGGAATACAAGGAAGAAGCTAACAGAAAGTTTAGACTGAATTAGTAGTGGGGCTACAAAGAATAAAACTGATACTAACACTTCCAGTTGTAGATCACTGGACTCCACAAAATGGTTTGTAAGAAACTTCCTAGGTTAGTGGAGACTACCCAGCTATGGAATAATTTTTGAAGGAGAGTATATATGCATCTTGTTTCTAGAAATTTTCCAAGAAAAATGCCTTAACTTTCTAATATACCCCAAAACTGAATCACTTTACAAATAAGGATAATGTTGTCTGACAGTATCTCCATTTGGTTTTTAGCATAACAGAGGCTTTGAAGGGTGCATTCTAGAAATTTTTCTTGTTTGAATTTCTGGAGATTTTATATTTAGTTAAGCATTTAGCAATTCTGAATTCTGAAAAAAATTACTAATACTTATAATTTTCCCCAAACATTCATAAATAAATTGGGAAAATACGTCTTTTTAACAAGCTCTAGATTTACTATATCCAGCATTGTACATCTTGTATACATTACATCGAACATTCAATGTTATTTTGAATATGGCAGATCAAAACCATAAAACAATACATTTTTTTCAGTAAATGAATACAAAGCTACTAATTGTTTAAAATGATGCAAACACACACAAACCCAGAGATTTAAAAGCTCTTAAGTGTTTTATTTGTTCAAGATTCAACTTTAAATGGGATGAAATATTTAAGAAAATCTCCTTAGAGAACAGTGTGCAAAAGTTCACATGGAATATTTTATTCCTTTTCCTGGGCTGCTTCCGTCTTTTTCTATTAGCTTCTGTTTAAGTAGAAGACTCTTTGTACTATAGCCTCTAGCAATAAACCTCTTAACTGTCACTAAAAGCTTCAATATATGATCTTTACTGTCCCCATCAATCCTCTTTATTCTAATGAGCTGGATAGATGGGAAGACTGTTCTTAAATAGCTAGTGATCAAGTTATCTGTATGCAGTTGGTTGTTCCTCTCCGTATTCCTAGGAGACTGGGGGAAATCACTTTCTTATCTCTCTGGCATCATACAATCCACATGTGTTACTAACAGCAGAGAAACATGCAACTTAGTACATGGTGTGGTGGAATATTACTTGCTGTGCTATAAACCTCTCATCAACATCAGTAAAACACCAGTGCACCTGAAATTCTTGGATATCCCTTTGCTGGCTAATTGTAACACATCTTAAAAATTCTCTCTCTCTTTTGTAGGGGCTCTTTGCAATTCTTTCATTCTTAAAAAAATTACTGTTTCTAGGTCACATACCTAGCAACTGCTGCTTTGTGAATAGCAAGATTCAGGTGATATCACACAGTAGATCATATTCTGTACACATCTTCAGCTGACATAGCGTTAATTTGAAGAGATAATAAATAATCAAGAGCTAAAACTGGAACATCATTTAACACGAAAGGGGTCACATCCTATGTTTGGTGTCAGCAGTTATAGCATCTCTCATAATCCTGATACCAATTATTTCCTTTTTCTCAGCTTTATTTTGTGATAAATGCATGTGCAAAACCACTATATTCCTTAATATCAAACCCTTGTGGAAATCCTCACATGGTATTTTATGCCCAAAAGGGATATACTGGTATTCCAGTGACAGATCCTGACCCCAGTAACAAAAAAGGACTTAGCTTACCAGGCAAAGGCTCCTGATCTGCGTGGAGAGCTGGCAGTTCCGCACATTTGTCTTCATTAGGGTTGAACCAGCAGTTGAAATGTAAATACATCTCCTCCTTTGTGCCTGTGTGCTTCATATGCAGTGAGTCTAAGTGCCATGGCTGCTTTAGCTCACTATGTGGAACAGTTACCTGAACTTTGTGTATTGAGCCAATATCTGCCAGTTCATCCTAAGTGAGGAAAAAGGGAAGATGAATGGATCTCATTCTAGTTGTGCCAGATCACACGTAGTTGACAGCTGTATACAACAGTCCAAACTTCAGTCATTAAAGAATTGGGGCAGATTTATAACTGCTACCATTTTTCCCCTTTCTAATGTATATAAAAATGATTTACTAATGTGAATGAGGAGATGGAATGCTTGAGGTTTGATACCAGGGAACCAGTGATGGCAGTCACTGCTGAAATTTGGACACAGAACAAGATGGAGTGCTCATATATATTACACTGATTCAGTAGACTATTTGCAGGCACAGAAGCTTCAGTCAATTCTAAAAATTTTGAACACTATTAGAAATATTTCTTACAACTTGTAATATAAAAATGATGCCACTAACTATAGATTTGAAGGAGAGTTAATCTGATTTTGAGGAAACATCCAAGAGGTCATCTTTACCCTACATCATGCTTTCATATAGAAACTGTCCATTAAAATCTTCCTCTTGCATTCGTGCTTGAGAAAAAATCTTCTAGTTGTACAGGGGATAGCACAGCGTCGCTATGACATACCATTGCTTGAGTAAGTTAAAGTAGAGGAGGCCTTAGATAACTATAATAATTCTTTTCAAACCAACATTTTTTCCCTGCAAGGGAAAAAGAAGGAAGAAAACAGAAGTTGTCTCTTCTTATTCTCTACTTCTCATATTCTTTCCCCTGCTCTTTCATTTCAAATACTGCCCAGCTAGTAGAAGTGCATGTGACCTGACTTCAGCCTTTCCTCTGACAGGGCACTTCCAGTTTCGTACTATTTCTTTATATTTACCAGAGGTTCTTGGAAATAATGCAGGAACACCTTCTGCATACTCCTCATTTAAGATCATGTTTATGGCCTAGGCTAGTCTGCTTAGTTCCTCTTTCATTAAAGAGGAACATCAAAAAACAGCCAATTATTTCTTTAGCTCAATCACTAAGTTAAATTTACCTGACTGGTAAGAAGAAGAACCAGGAAACAGTTTCTTCTTTCACAACTGCAAGGCTGCTTTCTGATGAACCCCAAAATGAAAAGTAACATATTTTCATGCCCTCTTTGGGCTTTTTGCCAGGGCTCTCTTCACCCCTATTTTTTTTTCCTGATTTTCTCTCGCTACCTGCTTCCACAGGTCCAGCCGTCAATCCTGAAGAAACTTATTTCAGGATGTGGCTTCATGGACATATTTCTCTGATGCAGAGCTGGCTTGTGAAGTTCCCACTTCCTTGTCTGCCCACTTGCTCCCATCCCCTCAGTCCTGCCTTGTATTTGTTTCTGCAGCTGCAGAATGAACTGATCAAGGTTAAAATGAAGGCTGAGGAACCAATTAAGGTTAAAACTTCCAGTTTTTTTCGCAGGGATCAATCATTTCCTCAAAACTCACAAACAACAACAAAAGGATGGAACAAGCAGTACAAGAACAGGACTAGTCGTAGTCACACTTCCCTGGAATATTGTCCTACCTTCCAGCACTTTGTGGCTTAGGGATGTCCTAAGCCAGAGGAGGTGTCTTCAGTGTTTACCTTCAGGTCAGCTCCAAATTCTACTGAATTTGGTCTTTCATGGAGAGCAAAACCAGAAAAGCATGAGAGTAACACACCATTGGCACCGGGAAGAAATTACAGCTACAATAGGGAAGTAAGAGCTTTGGGAAAAGAAGCTGGCTACAATTCAGTGAAAGCGGACCTCAGATGCTTGTTAATATTTCAGTTAATGGGTAATAGGAGGAAGTGAAGACAAGCGATGGAAGGGCAGAAGAACCGAATAAAGGAGAAAACTTGTGGGTAAAAAGGATCAAGAGGACTGATCAAGAGGTAGTGTCAGCCAAAAAAAGGAGAAACCATGCAAGAAAAGGCAGTTAGCCCAGAGAAACGTGGTGGCATGGATGAATAAGTTACATGAAAGAGAAAAATGGACTTTCTGTAAGTTCCATCTCATTTATGATTCTTCATTCTCCATCACCGGCCCCAAAAGCTCTGTAGTATCCCATGGCATATTGTATGTTTACAAATTACTTCCTTTTGTGAGGTCAACAAAACCTGTAAATCAGTACCTGCAGTGTGGTATATACTGTGATATGCACCGAGGGACCAATTCGCTCACTTAAGATTTCTCAGTATGAGACATTGGGAGAATCTGCTCATTCAAAAACCATGGCTCAGATGAGAGTGTTCCTACCTACAAACAAAAATGATGACCTGTGCCAAACTACACAGAGGTCTTAAAAATCAATTTGGTAGTTTAGCTTAAAGAAACAATTTATCTTAGAATTAAGTGGGTTATTGGCTACATGATACTTAGGCTTTTCTTTCAATAGAGAAAGGCTGAAGTACTTTGATCTGAATTGCTTTTCCTGTAACTTGAAGTGGCAACTTTTTGCGGCTCAGGTTGCCATAGAAGATGAAAGAAAGGCATATTGGATCCTCGTCATTGCTCAAGTCAGATCCAGTGATGTCCATTACCCAGACACCTGATGACTTTGTGTTGATTTCAGGCAGTTTAGGACTAGAAATCAATCTTCTACCTTTAAAAATGATCAAAGAGAAAGAGGAAAGATGATAGCATGAGAGAATGGCATAATATAACAGGATCGTAGCCTTTAAGGTACACAAAGCTCTATTTGCAGGTTATGTTGTATCTATAGCAACGGTTCACTAAGAATAACACATCAATACCTTTATTATATTTTTTGCTAAGAATTTAACAGCTTAATGTTCTTTCTGTGTTTAAAATTTTGTTTCAGAGGTATTTTCTTGATGCCAAGGTATTTTCCTTGTCATGTTTAGAAGTAATTACTAGGAGAACATTCAGTCACCTTTTGGAGGTCTAATTAATTGTTCTTAAAAAAGCAATCAATGTTACTAAAACCACTTTATCATTTAGAAGCACCAGCCATCTGTAGCAAGTAGGCACCTAATGCAAAATGAATAACACCAATGAACTCCGCTTGTAACTAGATCTTACTGAGCAATATAACATGTGCTGTAAGAGTGCAAGACTAACAGGTAAACCTATAATAAACATGTAAAAATATTTGCCAGATCCTCAGAAGATCAATATTACTATCTCCTTCTCTTTTTCTTCATTAATTGCTGTTATCCTTCATTTTCATTCTGTTTTAACCATTCTATAGGAAACGAAAATGATTTAATGGAAAGGAACAGCTCAGTAAAATGTACTTTCTACAACTCAGCAAAAACACACAAGTGAATACCTCTATATCTAGCATGGGCACCTTATGTTTTTAAGTTGTCTTCCTCCCTCTGGGCAAACTTTTGTAGCTCATTTACTTTACATGGAATTGTTTTCACAGGATTGAAGGAATGTTTTCTACTAGTTCTGCTGTAAGCATTCTTTTGCCAAATACATCCAGGTTTAGATTTGCATGACTTGTGGCATAGTAGGCTTGAAATGAGCAGAAACTGAGCATACCACAAGTATTGCTTTGTCCTGTGAAATAATACCACAGGTCAAGACTAGGCTCATTTCACTAAACTAACTTTTCTCTGGATTTCAAATGAGATCCTAAGCTACTTGAAAGTAGTGCAATAAAACTTAAGCTACTTATCCCCATGAGGCTCACATCCCAAACTGCTTTAAATCTTTCATTGCAATGTGCTAAATTTAATTTGGAAAGTGAGTGTTCCATACACAACACATTGAGAAGATGGAATTTTATTAACTTTGACCTTACCAGATGTGGGTTTGCTATAATAGTAAGATCAAACTGAAAATTCACATTTTCAATAAAAGAAAGATACTACAGAGATCTGAAGGAGCTGTAGCCAAATTTAAAAAAAATATATAAATAAAGAGGCAGGCCGGTTTTGCAGAAGAGCTTACCAACTGTCACAATCTCACAAACAGTCTCACATGACCCCAGGTGAGTATCAAGCCAGTTCCACCATGGGAAGACCCATTCTTTGTCTGAGTCATGAGATTCCTTGACTGTTACCATCTTGAGGTACATCCCAGCCCCATAGCCTTCTCCATCATGTCCTATGACCACTTTTTGCAAATGACTCAAAGAAACAGCTTCCACCAAAAATGAATCCACCTGCAAAAAAGGGAAATACTTCATAAAATAGAGTTTGGAACCAAATATGCTTGAACTTCAGGGAAAATGTAGTCCTGGATTCAGCTGAGGATTTAAAATTCCTGTCTTTTTTTTTCAATATTTAACATAACATCTCCTCTCTGAATATGAGAAAACACACACTGGTTATACCTAACATTGAATCCCACATTCATCATTAACCATGCATTGTAATTTCATTTGATCTTTGGAAAATATGGATCATTTCATATTACAACATAATGCATATACCTCAACCTTCTGACAGTCAAACAGCTATGACAAGATTTCAATTCTAATCAAATTTCTATCTTTCAGGGTACTTCCAGTTTCTAAGATTCATCATACAAACCTAGATATACAGTAATAGTCCTTAAGAAAAGTTAGAAATATAAAAAGAGTGTGTTCGCTCCAAGATAGCCTCTAAATTCTTCCCCAATAGTCAGAAAAGCCTGTCTTTTTGTTTTTCTTACAAAACGAAAATAATTGTGGAAAGAGCAATTGGAAAAAAGAGTAAGCAATAGAAGCGAGGAAGTTAAGATGAAGGTGGAGACCCATTTGAGCAAAAGACAGATGGGAAGGGAAGCAGCATGGAGAAGGCAGAGTAAGAAAAAAAGAGAAGTAAACACAGACATCAATGGCTGAAAACAGGGACAACAAAAACAAGAAGACAGGGAAAAATGTGAAATCCAAATAAAGAAATTATATGCTCCACTAAACTCTTCCTTGTTTTGTAAGAAAGCCAGGTGTTCTGTATATGGACCAGCCTAGGGCCAGATGGACCAGATGGTAGCTTATGAAGGTTAACAAGGTTATGAACAACTGGAATTTAAACAGCAGTATCTAGGATTATAATTAACACCATCATCCCAATAAAACATTAATCCAATAGTAGGAACTTACTAAACCAGATGTCAGGACAATTGAAAAAGAAGGTATTAGCAAACTGATCTCTCAAAAATGTAGTACTTGCCAAAGTCCTGTGTGTTGTCCCTGATACTTTTTAAAGAAAAATATTGGAGAAGTAAATTTTCTGCTACTAATATTAAAAGTACTTTCATATGACAAAAACATTGGGTTTTTTTCTAAATATAGTCAGGACCTAACAGCCAATTGTAAGCAGAAATCATTAACTTTTTTAATTAAGACATTTTAGGAAATCAATCTGTGCATGAAGGTAAATTAAAATAATTATAGTAGAATGCTATCTTTGTATATAGGCATAGCCCTGAGATATACGCAGAAATGAAATTTCAAAATTCTCTCAGTTTATTACTGATTCCACTTTTACCCTACCAAGTGCTGTGTTAATTGTCTAATGAAATAATTTCACAGAAATCTAAGACTCTCCTTTACAATGTACATCTTGGTAGTGAGCTCTTCCAGACTTCAGTGGGTGAACCTCTCATAGGAAAGCCTAATATAAGAGAAGAATTTTATTATTATTGGTCATATAAAACACTGCTTTTGTGTGCATTCTCTTCTCTAAGTGGAATTCTTTTCTATTGTCACAGCTTACCGACTAGACATTGAGTTAATGTTTCATGTGGGACTGTGGTTACAGAAATGTCATTGATTGCAAAAGTCTCACAGCAATTTCTGTATCTTATTTTGAATCACTAATTTTTAATTCTTTTCTACCCGTGCTGTCCTGTATTTGGAATGGAAGAAGAAGCATGAGCACAGAGGTTCTCCCCAGTAATCTGCTTTCTATGTGCTCATGTCGAGCCTTTATTATCATGTGGGGATGCTTTTGTACAGGAAGAAAATAAGACTGGTGTTGGTCTACTGTGAATATCTGGAAGATAAATTCTGTTTCCAAATTCTTGCCTATCAGTAGCAAGGTGTATTCTAAGCAGGCTTTACATGACACTTCATCCAATACTAACTCCTGCACATGTAAGACAGCATTTTTTGTGCCATTACCTTATTCCTTTGAAATTTTCTTCCTTTTGCTAAAGATGTGTGAAGTTTCCTCACACCTGTGTCCCCTCTTTTGCCATACAGAGTGATATAAACATTTGCAAAAGTTTCTGCTCCCCAGCGGTCACCAATATGTACAGAGACAACATACTTATAGACTGTACAAAAAGAAAAAAAGTTTAAATAAACCTGATTAAGTACAAGGTGTATCTAAAAGAAAACAGCAACACAGAGTATTTAGTAAGACTACTGTTTGGTTTTATTTCTGCAGCTACCAAAAAATCTGCTACACGGTGACTGAGATGGTCAGGTTACTCTTTATGAATCTGACATCTTCTTGCTAAGCTTAGTGAAGACTTTCCATTAATTTCCTTAGAAAATCAAAAGAAATTGGACTTGGACAATTTAGACTTATGCAGCTTAGAGCTACTGATATTTAGACAACTTCTGCCCAGTTTTATTTATTGTACAAGATCTGGAAAATAAGAACTCATCTGAGTTTCTTCAGGGACTGTTAGAAACTGAATTATCTTTGCAGTAGATAATAACTACCACAGGTCAAAGAAAAGATACTATGTAAATTTTATGCAAAATAGAATAGCAGAGACATGTAGCATAGTATCTGGATGCATGACATGACACATAAGTATAAAAATTTACGCACTTATTAATTCAAGGTGAACAATAGGAACTATAAACTTCTTGCCTCTATAGTGCTCCTGCACAACTGCACTTTTACAGAGTCAGATTGGTTTTTCTTCTGAGAAAGATCATTATATTGCATAGGTATTCATACTCATACAAAAAGAATAAGCAAAGTTTTTCAAATACCATTTTTAATGTATGGTCCTGCTGAGTTAACATTCAACTAATGTAATGCTATAGTTTCTTTTAAGGCTGCGAATAGGTTTGAGGTATTCAGGGACCAGAACTTCTGGAACTTCAGTTTAGAAAAGCAGTCATGTCTCTAATTACTTTTATCTCATCTGTAATTGCCAACTTTTCTGAACAAATATAGTACTTCTACAGGCCTTCACATTCCCAGTGCGTCTTTGAATATACTCTGAAAGTCTCAGCATTGCAAAAAAAATAGTCCTCAGGGAAAAACAAATAAAAAAATTTTTGGTACAATGGGGATCACTTCTGATACTTGTGTTAGTAACCAAAACTATTATAAGCTAAGTAATTCAATAGCAAACCTACCACAAATCATGTCCATGACTCTGAACACATGCTTTTTCTTTAAAAAGTATAATTATATTGTTCAGTTTTGCGCACTTAGAGTCATACAGAAGATTTAGCAACTGTGAAACCCAATATGTGACTTAACTGGAAAATAATTTTTTTTTACGTGGTCAGCATTTTCGCAGCACATATGTAAAGATAGTTGCAACAGAACCACTGAAGAGATCAAGTTCAGACCAAGTGCTGTGTTATATCTGTAGCCTTGCTTTCTTTTCAAGAGGTTAGTTTACCTTGTTTATATCTTCTCACTGCTTTTACCTGGTAAAGTTTTCTGGTCCTCTTCGACTGCAGGGAATTCTTTCACCAGCTCCTTGTCTCCTCTATTAAGAGAGAGCCAGCACTTACAGTCAAAGTTCAGTTCTTGTTTTGTGTGTAGCTCTTCTAAGTGAAAAGACTTCAAATGCCAGCCCTCAAAGCCTGGCACATCATCACAGCTGACCCGAATCTTGTATACATCTCCCAGATCTCCAGTCTCAACCTGCAACAAATATCATGAGAGAGAGTGTACTGTCAGGGCTGGTTCACTTACAGAGATTTTCCCAAACAGTGTAGAATTCCTAAACTTAATATTAACAAATGGAAAAGCTGAATCAGAGGCTGGGATAAATGTCATGAGGAAATCAATCCTTCTTTTTTTCATGGTATGATGATGGGTGAGATTGTCTCCCTTATTTTTCTCTGTTCCCTTATTAGTATTGTGAGCATGATACTCTACCATTAGGGTGAGTCAAGGTTAAAATTAGAAACATCTGTGCATTTAAGCTCTTTAGACAAAAGGTAACATGTAAAGCTTCAGCCCTACTGGATGAGGGGAGCATTAACTTACAATTAAATGTTCTGATACAAGCAGTCAAGTGAGGTATTAAAATTAATGATAATTACCACGAGCCTAGAGAGTTTTAACTAAATTCTCATTTGCAAAATGATTGGATTTAGAGCATGAAATTACTTTATAACCAATTCTTCGGAAAAGAGAAGGGATATTTCTGCATAAAAGTAAATTGTGAATGTTACAGAAATAACTCTTTAGAACAACACAGCCTTGTTGCCATACTACACATGGGAAATTCAATATCTGGTTGCTGATGGTGGGCTTCTGTGAGATCTGGTTAAACCACTCAACCTCGGGCTGTGGGAACTGGGATGATCAAACTGCATCAAGCACTAATGATCTGTGTGACATTAACCACTGCACAGTAAGTCTCCTGAACACCTGGAAGCGGAGTGCTGCAGCCTTTCACTGGGCAACTACAAGAAAGACAGGTTGGGAAGTGACTTTCAAGCGAAACAAGACAGAACTGTTATTTTGAAAAGGTAACAACTGTTTTTAAGAAGGATCAAAACAGAAAACATTGCCAGTAGCCTTCTTCTCTCATATTGTTTTTTTTTTTTTTAATTCCAGACCAGTCACAACATAAGATTTGGTAACTGTTGCCAGGAAATAAATCTTTGGTATACCCAATGCATCACAGTAAGAAACTGAAGTTAGTTGTACGCAATCACGATCTGGGACCAGCAGCATCACTGGCAGACTGGCTCCTAAAGCAGTGTACAGAGCTCCTAATAGATCATTTATTCTGCTTCTCAACAGAACTTTGCACTTGACAGCCCTTCAGTGCTGATGTAGCTTGCTTAAAGCTAGTTCATGTGCCTTTGAACAGTGGGCACATACATGTAGGGAAGTATCAGCTACCTTATTTTTATTCTTATTCTTATTCTTATTCTTATTCTTATTCTTATTCTTTTTGGGAGGAACCATACAAAATGTGTGGTTTTGTCATCTTGGGAGAGAGTTGGCCACCCTCATTAATAAATGTTATGTAGATAAGAAATAGCAAAACATCAGAATATGAAGAGGAACAGTTAATTGAAAATAAAGCAAGCTGCCAAAATTATTTTACAGTAGCTTGAACTGTTCATGATGTAGAACTGATGAAAAGAGGCCTATGGTAGGAAGGAATTATACCTGATGACTTAAAAGATCCCTTCCAATCTGAATTTCTTAAGTGTTATAAGCGGTTGTCATGCCACTCCTAAAAAATTTCAAGATTCAAGGCATTGTTCTTTAAGAACTAGGGAAGAAAGCCTTCCCACTCTCTATATAACAGCCCCGAGGCTGCAGGGGATCTCCCAGCTCCTGAACTGTAACTCCACAGTACCCACAACAGCCACACAGCAGGAGCTTTACACTGAAGAAGAGGGCACCAGACTTGTCCTCTCTCTAAGCCTAGCCTGCCCTGCCTGTCTGTAAGCCATCGTGCATACAAAACTTACGGCTGTCCCAGACTACGATGCACATGTGAAGGAGTTTATGCCTCTTGGATCTACCACATCCTCACAGATTCCTGACCTGGTCTCTCCATTGCTGCGCCATGAAAAGGGAAATACTTGGGCAGAATTTCATATCAAGAGTTTTTCAATCATGCTGTGCATGCTGCAAAGGATATCGTTAGCTATGGTGGCCTGTGGTCTAATTCTCCTAAAATATTCATTCATCTCTTATTAAACTTAGCAGGAATTATCTGGGTTCATTGAGAGGAGAGTGCACAGTTTCTTCACCCATCTAAACTATGGTTTCTTCACAGGCAACAAAATCATCGCTTCTTCTCTTTCAGAACCAAACTACTGACTTGTAAAATTACTGCCTGCAGATTTTGTTTCTCATAGAGATGGACCTCATGACTGTATCACACAGCTACTCTAAATTCCATGCACAACATATTCCATAAAGCTCTCTGGTATGGAGTTGCAACATTACAGAACTTGGTTATTTTTATGACAGGGCAAGCTGTACCTCCCATTTTACATTGTCTTCTGCTACCTAAATTTGCAATTCTCTGGGATTCTAAATTTTCATAAAGACATGTGTCACAATCTTTGAAGGAAATACACCGATTAGATATATATTAAAATTATTTCAGAATACAGGACAGACTATTTAAAAACTTCTGTTTCCCCTTTTGTTCCTGGAATCACAATTTCAATTAGCTCCATGATTGACTTTGAACAAGCAAGCACTAGTAATCATACTGTCTATGATCTGTGGAATTAAACACCACCAACTATTTCCAATTGTAACAGAGCATTGCTATTATATCATTCTTGTAATCCTTTTCTGAGCAGTTTAATGCAATCAGTTTCCTTTGGAATATGATATCCTATCTTTGATCCCATAATTGTTTTTTCCTTCCATCGACACCTATCAATTCATGTAACATGACCTTCAAAGCAGAGACAGAAAAATAATCCATCACAAAATATATGTCCATTGAATATCCTGGTCTTAATTTTGCAGAATGTTTGCAAGATGACACTTCACCTTGGGTTTTTTATTCATTATTATAATTTCCTAATTAATTTTTCCGCATTTATTTCTTCTGAACAGTTTTATATAATATTCCGTACTTGAAATGTGGGCTGAGCTGGATGTCATATACTAAACAACACGATGGTTTTTTCATTACATTATCGAAGGAGCATAGCTCTTATAATCAAGAGGATTCTCTGGCAAAGCCACTGGGGGTTTGAAGGTCTCAGAGACAGGTAACTGATGAAGAAGATTAGAGTTTCATAATATTTTAAATCTTTTCCTTTTTGACTCACACAGAACTTCTCCAAAGACATCATGCCTAGTGCAATTAAAGCTTTGTAAAATGTACTGTTTGGCTGCACATTTAAATTAAATTCTTTATCTCTTCCCTGTTAATTTTTTTTTAAAAAAGGTGCAGAAATTATTCTAGTTAAAAGGGCGTGGTCAAAGCATCCTAAAATTCAGCTGAACAGCTTTCTGTCAGGGACTCTAGAAATCCTGCTACTTGTGGTTTGGAGCATCATCTCATACTGTGGAAAACACATGGAGTATTGCATTATGTGATTGAAAATTCTCTGTCACCCTCATAGTCCTTAACACAAAATACATTCCATATTTGTTGTGTATTTACAAACAGTCCTACTTGCAGAGCTTTGTTGATCATTTTGTACTACCTGTGCTAGTGCTTTGGAGAGTAGTTTTAGGGATCCCATGATGTGTCAGTTGATGTGTCTTTGCGTTCTATGATTCTCTGGATAACAGAATGTGCACGGTAACGCTAGGACTCTCCAAAGGCATGCTCTGACAAGCTTACTCTGCAGGTAACCAAGATACACTGACAACTGGGAGAAAGATGTATATACTTTACAAATTTACTCATTCCATGTGAGATCAACAATTGATTCCTATCATCACTGGAATATCAAGGAAAAAAATTCTACTACTGCACTGTCAGTTTACTTTCATTTTCCCAGTTATTTTTCAAAGTGTATATTCATTGGAGATTGCATAGTTTTTTGCCATGCTATCTTCAATGCTAGAACTCCCAGTAGGTTCAATAACATTGACACATTCACCTATTTCTCAATTTATTTATTAGAACTAAGGTCTTCTAAGAAAATTTATTCTTATTTCAGCAGCTCACCAACTGTACTACAGATGCCTGAGACCACTGAACCCCAACTGTACCTGATAGCATGCTGCTATTTTATCTCTTTTAACAATTTATTCTTTACGCTTGCTATGTGCAATTAAACTACACCTGTTCTTTCATCAGAATTGGTTAGAAATATTTTAGATCAAATTATCATTCTGAATATGATACACATCTGTGCATATATTTGTGTGAGAGCACCTGGAAAATCAGGAATTTACATGCCTTCCTGTCCTCAGTGTGCAATAAATGTATCTCTGAGATCAAAATTAAGCTTACTGTTTCATAACAACATGAGCTGCTTATAGCACATAACCTGTGGTTCTTTTTACTGCACTATATCACTAAGGACATTTGTCTAGGACCAGAATCTTGGGGGGGCGTTAAAAGTTCATTTTCTCCTGCTTGTTGGAAATCTGAATTCACAGCTTGTCCTCCTTGTGATACCATGCTCATGCCTCCAGCCTGCTGCTACCGTGGGAGAATATGAGCAAAGCTTCTGCATTCTTCTGAATAGCCTTAGTAAGAATGAAGAAAGGGAGAGTAAAAAGAAGCTGGGTTTATTAACTTAACCACCTAGAGAAGATATGAAGGTATTTATGGAGATATCTGTGAATCCCCAAATGCTCCTTTATACCAGACCTTCTATTTTGATTTCCTTAGAATGCCACAAAAAACGTAAAACACTCTAAACAATGTGGCAAAAAGACAAAATTTCATGCACAGTAAACGATGTTCAAATAGTATTAACTTCTTCATACAAAGCAACAAAACCAAGGACACAAATAGCTAAGGGGAAAATATAGGCACCAACCCAAAGCCAATCCAAAGTATGAACAAGCATTTAGAAAGCCATTGAGGTGGAAGCCTGGTATGATGGATACGGTACTAGGGTTGTAGACTATGAGGGACAACCACGACTGACACATAACAATACTAATTTCTCCTAACATCACACTCAGTCATTGAAATTAGGCAATCTTAAGAAAGAATGCATGCCATTTGGGAAATTACCAATAAGTCAGATGTGGCAGAGGTCTCGTTTATGGAATGACGCTTGCCAAAATTCAGCCAGCTGGTGTGGTTGCTCCATACATAGATTCTGCCCCTATTGACCTCTCCAGTTTGTGTCAATGGCTTAGGAATCTCCTTTTGTTGCTTATTGTGTTTCCTGACTGTTTTCTGATAAGCAGTGGCTTTCTTTTCTTTAACTAGTGCCATTTATCTTTTCATTTACTCCCGTAAAGTTCCTAAATTGCTTTAGCTTGTTACTTAAATTAAAAATTCAGCCTGGATCATGTCATTACGATGAAGCTTTGACAACACTTTCTAAATGTAGTTTTGCCATTGTTTTCAGAATGTTTATTGCAGCCATTGAAAGTATTTCTGAGCTTTATAAAACTGCCTTGAATTGCAAGCTATTTCTCTCATCTTGCTGGCTAGAAGCTGCACTTCATGCCAGTCAACAGAATTTGCAGTGACTTAGCCTAGAAAGCCAGGACAGAATCTGGACACTAAAAAGATGCCTCAGATAAATCCTCTCAAAGCATCAGGTTGCATGTCAGGACTGTGTTAGGGTTGATTTTAATACTGGCTATGTATATGCTATTGCTTCAGGGTTCATCACACTTTGATATGCATGAATGCATTCTCCTGTGATTTATGATTATCTAGAAAAATCCTCTGCCTGCTGGCCTGAGAGACAGAACTGTTTTGGGGGAGAGTGGAGACTGCTTTACAGAGACCAAAATAAAGGTAAGAAAAGCCCACTTATGTCTTCTGGGAATACTGTCCAATCCTTCATCTTCTGCATTTTCAAATAATTGTATATTGCCTTTTGTATAAACTGCAACTCAGCAATCTTTAGGGAATTAGAGAAAATGCAAGATGAGCTGATGAATGGAATAAATTCCACAAAAGGAACCATTTTTCTCTATGATAAATACACTTGAAGGCACTGAAAATTCAGAGAACACTGCAGCTATCTGTAGTAGAACAAGACTACCAGCAGAAGATGACCCAAGATCTAAAGTTGTATCATTTCATCTTTGTAAATAAGTACATCATTTGTACCAGCCAAACTAACATTCTATATAGATATCTCTCTACCCATCTATCTTTTGGCTAGAGAGGGATCTCATGATAAGCTCTGTGTAGTACTGTATATTTATGACTTACAATGAATTCATCTGTTGCTCTGGGTAGAAAGCACACATATCCTGGGGTTTGTGGAGAAAGCAGAATCTCATCGCTTCTGGCCTTTGAGCCATAAATCACAAGGGTCCTTTTACACTCCTGTGGCTCTGGGGAATCTCCATCTGTTTTAACCTGCACTCTCCACTGTCGTGCTAAACAAAATAAAAAAGTCA
Source organism: Egretta garzetta (assembly GCF_000687185.1). Taxonomy (NCBI): domain Eukaryota; kingdom Metazoa; phylum Chordata; class Aves; order Pelecaniformes; family Ardeidae; genus Egretta; species Egretta garzetta. The sequence continues at coordinate 393,880 of NW_009259975.1, forward strand.
CATTTTTAGTACCAATAGCAGAAAGTAATGGATGTTTTTGAAGATTACTATGAACTTACATCAGATTTCATAAAAATAGACAAACATTCCTTCTCTTGAAAATAATTATGACTTAAATAAGACATGATAAACATAAGAAAACTGTTGGAGTGGGTACGCAAGCAGAAATTAACACCAAGGAAGAAGGTAAAAGAATATTTGCCTAGGTTTTTTTCATTCTTTATAGCAAAATATATTTGCTTTAATTGGAGTAATTAATTTATTAAATTTCCATTCTTAAAGCCTTCATATGTAACACGAAGAAGAGATTAACATTTTTAAAGACTTGTATGTGATCCATTTGTAAGAACTGCTGGCTAATACAGAACTAGTTAAACAAGGAAACTTAAGCCTATTTTCTCAGATTTTTCTAACCTAATTTGTCATTTTCAGTCTGCTCTTTTGGCAGATCAGATCATTCATTAGGGTTGAATGCAAAATTTAGGGAATTCCAAAGAAGTGTTTACACTGACCTCAGCTCATGGTTTGAGCCTTTCAGATTCTTTTTGGTAGGTGACCTGTATTCATAGCAATGTTTGAAGTCCAGAATGCAACAGAAAGAAGCTACAGAAAACCATTCCACATGTGGAAAAAATACTGTCTTAGATGGACAATATAGATTAGAAAGTTACTTAACTGCTTCAATGTGAATCTTTCCCTGAATTCAAATGAATTTTTTGTAGAAAAGACACTTGATCCTGCATGGCAAAGGGAACTTAACAGTTGAAGGAAATCAAAAGCCTGTGTTTAGACTGTGACCAGTACTGTGATAATATGATAATTAGCTAATGGGATTAATACAAAGGATTACTATTTCATGATTGTATGTATGCCTACAATGCAATGTGCTGACAAACTAAATTTTAGAATAGTTTAATTCAGAAATAAGTTGGATGTGATTCTTTTTCTTATATTACTGTATACTTTTTTCATATCTTTTGTTTTTCCTCCACCTCCTTGGAGATGGAGACTGGGTGAAAACCTGATCTGGTTTTCCTGATTTATGATTATCCCCCTGTTTTTCACATTGTTTTCTTTAGCTAATTCTGGTTTCTCCTTTCTTGCAGAAGCTTTTTCTGCCTTATATCTGACTGTTCCCTGACTCTTCCGGGCTTGGCTACAAAACAGCAGGCAAATACATATCTCACAGTCAGTCTGCTGAGTAACACACTAGCTGAAAGAATTCTCCCATCTGAACTCTTCTTTGAGGTCATTTCCAGGAATGAGTCAGATGTAGTATGTGGAAGACCCACACTTCGCCTAATGAGGAACTTTTGTTGTTTGATATATGTGCCAGCCTTGAATTTTATCTCCTTGTGCCAGGTTGGCATGTGGTACCCTTCAGGGTGTCACACTTGGTGAAGTCAAGCATCGTTTGAGCTTCTGCTGCTCCTGAGCACTCCGAGGGTTTATGAGCAGATTCAATTTTTTACAAAGACTCCCTACATAACCCTGAACCTCTTATCCTCTCCAACCATGCCCCGTTTTGAAGGCTGTCCCAGGAACACAGCAGAGGGGAAATTAAGATAATTTTCATTACCGTGTTTCCCAGGTGAGCTTTTTTTTTCTCTGTGTAATATCCCTCTGCTTCAGGAGAGAGCAAGCCCCAAGTTAAGAGAAAGCACGGATGCATCACTGCCTGTTCCTTGCTCAGAGAGGCAGCATGTTTAGAGAAGCTATTTATTTTAATATCCACAAGTGTGTTTTTAATTGTTATTTCATAAGAAAGGCTAAGATACCGGTTGGGAGTTTTCCAGGAAATAAATCAGTGGTTAACAGATTTAAGGCCTCTTAGCATCTGTGACTGTTTGTTCTCCTACATTTACTTTTCATGCTTCTACAATTTGGTAACTGAGCTAACCCAGACTGACTGCATTTTCTGTCAGTTCAGCAAGTTCATTTAACCTGCTCATGCCAGAATAAGAAAAAAATGTTTTGTCTAATATTAGACAGCCTAGATAACTACTTGGTAAGGATGGCCACACCAGACAGGAGACTGATGCCAAGTGCCTATTGCGTTCAGTGATTTCTAGATCTTTTTCAAGATATTCTGAAGTCCTCAGTAAATTCTGAAAATCAGGTAGCTAGGCTTGAGTAAGTTGTCTTCTGTGTTTCATATACGTGGCCACATTAAAAAAGGGACTTTCCTCCTGATACCACTGAACGGCATTAGCTTCCTTTCAGAGTGTGTGTTAGTGTATTTTTTTACTTTTAGCTTATGCATAAAGCTATAGCCATTTTCTCTGAGACATCAGTAGGATGACTGGTAAAATGAATGGTGGGGGGAAAGGAGACTTCTGTGAAAAAAACCTCAGAATTCTTTCGTTTCTAAAATAATGCAACCAAAGACCTGATTTCACAATACATGTGAAATGCATCCAGAGACACATTAGAAGACGGGGCCCTTTTCTTTCCAGAAAGTCTTTTAGACACTAGTTTGGAACCTGAAAGGTGCTTGCAGCAAAACTGTGAAAATCAAACCTGCAATGACTTCTGCACATAGCAAACTGGGCAAGATAAAACATAAAGCCAGCATTTTGTAATATAATTCAGAAAACTGAAAAAAGAAGACTTTTTTTTTCTGTTTTTAAAATATGAACTGTTTTTATGTTTTTAGAGGATTGCCACCATTGTTTTTACAATACATTATTCCATTTTTTTTACTCTGGTGGGTTTTGGTCTTAAGACCTAGAATGGCTTTCACACTTTGCTTACTTACAAGGTTGTTTACTTCCCAGAGACTGTAGAAATTTGTGTTGCCTTGAGGATTGCCTTTTATTTTCTTAGGAAATTCAGCCTCCACCTGGCAATATATACTGTCATTTGTGTTTAGAAACAGGACCGGTCCAGTTACAATTTAGGAATCCTGTGGTTTTTCTTACCCCATTAGCCAAACATTCAAGGTGGAATCAAGAGAACAGAAATAAATCTTTATGTATGCTTCATACACCAGAGCCTCTCCATAATCTACAAATGTACAAAGGTTGCTGGGAAAGCCTGATATGGGCATACTGCATTTGGGTAGAATCCATAGACAGCAGCAGCATTCACAGGGATCTGGGATTTATGCTTCGTTAAAACTGGCATTAATGCCAGCCTGGCTGAAGAAGGACTGAGAACCCTCGAGTAACCCGCTTAGCAATGATGACTTTTAAACTCTCTTCTTTTGGTAAGTGGTAGAACATCTTACTTACTTTATCCAAAGAGAACAAGATTTCTGAGCTTTGGAGGGACTTACTGTTTTGTTTTGTAACCCTTGTTATAGACCTTACCTAAGCACATTGATCTTACTCTGAAAATCACCAAACACCACTGAATTATGCCAATCAACTTCTTTTGACTGTCCCTGAAGCCCACTTGCAGAGTGCAGCTTGTATAGAATATGACCACATGAATGCATAAAACATTGGTTCCCTAACATCAACACTGCTGCTTGCCTCTTATTCAGTAAATATAAATTATAGGGAAAGTTTTTGCTTCCACTATGAGTGGGACTGCTTATCATTACTGTCTGCTCTACCATGTGAAATCTTCACTGCTAAAGCTGCCAGGAGAATTTAAGGCAATTATTTTTTCTTCCAAGACTCTGCATCTCTGGAATTTTCTCTTATAAGCTCTAACTGTGGTACTGTGTCATGACGGATTGACACAGAACTGAGTACAAAACACCTTTCCAAACCTGTTGTGATTGTTAGCCTCCTGTAAAGCTCAGTCTTCTCACATGCAAGGTCTATGAGATAACCAGTACAACACCACAAATTAAACTGTGAACAGTCCTGAGGTCAGTCCTGCTCATCATCTCTTTTACATAAGGCATAAAAGCAGGGTCTCTCACCTATCTTGGCTTCTTACTGGAATGAACCCCTGCGTGAAGAAAAGATGGCTAAAGAGCAATTCAAGCTAAGCTGATGCATAGCTCATTGGCAGAACAGTTCTTAATAATTTTCTTCTCCTTTATATCTTCATTATTCAGAACGTCTGAATTCAACCTAAAATATCAGCACACACTCTTTGGGTCCTCCTGGGCATCCAGACAATGTGACTTTTCACAAACTGATTAAGAATAAGCCACTCCTTTCTCCTCACAATCAATATATGGTGTCTAACTGCTCTTTACACACACAGGCTCCCAGCAGCCTGTGCATCTGTGCCTGCTTATTGTAGCACAATAAAGAATGTAGCTGCACTGAAAAAAACCCCTTAGATTAGTAGTAAAATACAGTCTATTTTCTGAACATAAGGTGAAATAGATATTATGGCGGCATCTCTGAACTGTGCACTTAGCAGAATGCAGAATGCAATTCCAAGTCATTCTTGTGAAAATCAAATTTCTCTGTGGGAAAGCCTTTACTTACCTGAGTTAATCAGTATACTCTTGTCAAAGTTATGTTGTCATGGAACAATAAAGCTGTTGGCTAAACTGTTTGATTGAATGCAAATTATTTAATTTTCAATGAAACTGGAATTAGATCGAGAGATCAGGACTCATCCTACAGAAGGCAAGTCATGGTTTCCAGAGCCAAATGTAAACATTACTTTTTTTACTTTAGTTTCTCCCATACGGTTCCCAGACACAGTTACACAGAATACGCGTTTATAGTTAAATGTTCATAAAGATATTTGTGTCAGTTTGTTTTTCTTTTCTGGTTAGGGACAAACACAGAGATGGTATCTCAAATTTTAAACACTTGGGAGGTACCAGCATGTTACAGTGATGGGGCTCTCTTTGTAGGTGTAAAAAAAGACAGCTGGGTGGGTAGTTTTTTATTAAAAACTTTTTACTAATTCAAGCAGATTTAGTCAACTGAATGCATATACTACATTTAGCTTCACTAGCAGATTTGGAGTTTAAGCCTATATTATTTCTGGCTACTTTGGGAATACCCTGATGGATTTAGACCTGAAAATACTTCCACTGACACTTCACAACACATTTTTCAACTTGATGATATTTGCTAGGGGACCTATTCCCATGTATTAAATGACAGTGACATTGGGATAAACAAAACAACACTTGAATCTCTTCTCAGACGGATTCCTGGCTGATATGAAGAACATCAGAAATGGCTTATAAGCAGCATGTTTTTCTCAATTGCATATAAAGGCCTAGTCCTTTCTGTAGACCACTGCCAGCTAATTTGTCTTCATTTTCTCTCATGGTTGATAGTTTACATATACAATGAGGTTACTTGCTCACATATTTGTCACTTAACACTGATTTTCAGATTAAAATCAAACCGCATAAACAATGGTGTAGAAAACAACTCTCACCTTTAAGGAATACCTTCTTTGAATTGCCATCCTCTAAAATATGAACAGGAAAAAAAGATGTGAACAATCTTTAGTATCGTTTGTCTTCTTAAGTTATGGTCTTATTCAGAAGGGTTCCTCCGTAATAACTAGGCATTAAGTATATACTATATTGCTATAACATGAATTTTCTTTAACAAAATACTTACTATTGGCAGTTAGCTCCCTCTCAGTTTTCCCATCATCTTGATATTCATCTAACCATCTTTCATTGCAAAAACAAAAATAATAAGATCAATGACAATTATCAGTATATTGCAAGTAACCTGACAATTACCTTCTCTCTCCAAGAGGATTTATTTTATACTTTTTTATCAAACTATGCCTTGAAACTACTTCCTAGATCGAATTTTCTTTTCACATCCATCATAGTTGGACTTGCTCATATTAGGAGAATTTGGCTCACTCTGCTCCAGGCAAATAGGAATTTTTATGGTAGCTATATGAAGTACTGTAGTACTATATGAAGTACATTATATGAAACACTAAGTATTTACAGGATCAGAGACTCAACTGTATATTTGGGGGGTGTGTGTGTGTGTGTGTTATATAACCTGCAGTAGTTAGTTATATTCATTGTACCTAAAATTATATATAACCCCTGCAAGTCTGGAAGTTTCTAAAGCTTCTGTAGATCTGCAGCAATGAACCGAACTTCTCTTTTTATTTCCCTTTTCTTTTACACTGATGAATTTAAGGATCTTTCCTGCAATATCATTTCACTGCAAACACACATCCATACTCCTTCAGTTGATCCTCCTTGCTGATCTAATAACACTTTACAGCCTTTAGCAATTTCACTTATTTAAAAATAAATAAATACGTGCTCACTCTCAACTTCTGTTCTATTGGCTCCATGTTGATGTTGCATCTGTTTAAACCCAAGGGTGCATAATATATTTTACTTCTTGTATATAACAAAACTCTATGAATAAATCTCATACGCTTGAAGTCTAAACTCCACGGTATTTCAACTACTGTTGCAATAAATAACTTGATTAGCTGTTGTGAGTTATCTCCTCATTCCCTCCTAAGAAACAAAAGATCACCAGCAGTTTCTAAAAATAGAACGTAAACTTTGACACATTGGCAGCACATTTACACTGCAGGCAAACGACAACAGGACTCCTCTAGTTCTATGTATAACATCTCTAACCTTCTTCTAAGAGCTTAATAATTTCTTTTTTTTTGGCAAGGCAGTTTTATAGAGAACCCAATTGTCTTCATTATGTATCTCTACCTTTACAGAAGTCTCATAAAATCTCCTTGTAATTAAAGAAACAATTGTGTCATTCATCTACTCTTCCAATAACCGTCTTTAATGCACACCAAACCAATTAAAAAGCTTAATAGCCAAAAGGAAAAGATAAAGCAAAAACCTGATCATAGGAATTATAGTTCTAAGAGGAGTAAATGGTTCTTAGCTAGTAATTTCCAGGAACCTTGCAAACTGAAACCCTGTTTTTTTGTAAAGAGGTAGGATTCCTAGAGGAGAAGAGCTGTCTTTGCTGAACCCCTAAAGATTTTCAAGACTTTAAAGCACAGTTCCCAAAATAACGTGGAAACTATTTCAGCCATATAACACAAACTCATAAATTCTGGAAACCATATACTACAGAATATAATTAGCTGGATCTAAATTACATTTTTTCAAATTATTTCTATTGTATTAAATATACAAATATGGCAACAACACACACGAATCCTTACTTTTGCCTATTGGCTTATTTTATGGGGTTTTTCTGTTATAGCCATATGATTAAACTCAACGACTGCTAAAAGTTCAGGTTGCAATTGCCTCAGGTAATAAAAATAAATGGTAAAATAGCCTGTTTAGTAATTGTTAGAACTGAGAGAGTCGAACATTTTCCAATTTTGCCGATGGCAGCAAAATTCTAGAACTAGTAGGACAGACAGGTAGAGATTTACTAAGTGAAAGGAAATACAGTAGCTTTCCTTTAGGAGATAAGTTAAAGGTCTTTCCAAATATTCCAGGATGTATATAAAGTTTTCAGTGACTGAGAAAGAGAAGCTGATCAAAACCAGTACAGCTAGATCTTTGCACGTAATACTTTTTTAAAAATTGAGAACTGAAAGTTTATTTATTTTCATGTGGTCTTGGTATAATTTAGATAAAAGAAAGATCAATGCACCTTTTATCCTATGCAACATTTGGGTTTGGGCATTAAGAAATTACTCCCTCCTATACCAATACAGCAACTTCGTTCTTTGTCTTCAGTGGCAAAATTTTGCATCCCTTGTATGTTGAAAAACTGAGGCACTGCTCATATATCAAGGTTGTGTGCACATGCCTGTTCTGCAGTTTTTTCCCTTAGGTTGCTGGCAGCATAACAAATTCTTTTTTTCCATGAATGGCATACCTATTACAAGGAAAAACAACCTCCTGGGCTTCCTTTCCTTCTTTATGTTTGATGACAATCTTATCCAGGAACCATCCATTGCCTGTGTTGAAATGACAAAAGTTTATGATGTGAAATAATGCATTTTTAAAAATAAATTTAAAGAAAAAAGTGCAGATTATCTTTTTCCAGCAGAAACACAGATCATATGAAGACAGAGCTCAGCTAAATAGGTAAGATATATTAACAGAATGAAAGCTTTATTATTCTGTGTCCCTCACAAGAGGTACAATGCTAATTCTTCTCTGCCTTGCTCTGTTTTAATTTTAAGAGGGGTGGGTTTTTTTTCCTTGGAGATAAGTATATGCGTACATCTGTGAACTGCCAACACCATTCATATCCCAGCCTACATCTTCTGATTCCTTGTGATCAGGCATAAGGATGTTGAGACAAATCTGTTTATGCAGTTAACTGAGATCTCTGTGAAAGCTGGAAATTTTGGTCCTCTGTGAGTGAACTTGTTATTGCATATATGAGTATTTATTAACAAATCATTAAGACTACTGCTCTCATTTGCAAATGGACTGGGGCTGCAGCCTTGGAGGAGCCAGTAACTGGGAAAACTGAGGATCCAAGGATCCAGGGCCAGTGACTGGGCAGACAGTGCCTAAGGCCTGCTTCTGGAGGCCTTATATATCCATAGTGTATATATACATATATATTTGCCATTGATGGACTGCCATTTTGATCAGCTAGTGAGGGTAACAGGATAAGGCCATTGGTGCTGTTTGCATGAGTGCTGAGTTCCTGTCCATGTTGGTCTGTGTGGCTGGCCCTGCGCATACATATATGTGTTTCATAAATGTGTTTGTGTGTGCCTATTGGGAACACATACTCAGCCTTGCCACCGGTGGAACTGGCGGGCATGGAGCTGTGCAGCCTCACTTCTGTCAGGCTACTGAATTCATCCTCTCCCAAACAGCAGTAGCCACTGCCACATCCATGCTGATCTCTTAGATCACTTCCAGTAACCATCCTAGTGACTGGTACGGTTCTCCTGCGAAGACCTTTTCAAATATCCTGTTCTCACTGTGTCTGCACCACTCACAGTTTGTCATATTGCTTACGAGGTTTTGCCTGACTCATGCCATTATTTATCAGCACATTGTAGCAAAACAGCATGAGGGATGTTTTGGTCAGAAGCACACAAATGTCCTATTTATTCTCACACTCTGCCCCCCTGGCTGCGTTTGTGTCTGGAAGTCCCTAGAATGCAGCAGTCTCTGTCCCGTTGGAAGGGCTTGCCCAGGCAGTGCATGGAACAGAATGGCATTTCCCCTTCAATACTTCAGGCCCAAGGCACATTAGGACACTCTGCAGGCTTCTTCTGTCACCCCCCTATAACTCAGATGCTCTTCTGTTGGAAGGAACCTACTAGCCTGGCCAAGATTTACCAGCAATCAGGCAGGTCACTTTGAAACAGGCCAAAAAAGATGAAAGGCAATGCTTGTGTAAATGTACAGGTATGCAGGGAAGGTTTCTATGGAGGAGAAAGTTTTTTCAGCAGATAAGACACATTATCTAGTGACTCACACCTGACCGATGCCAAAACCCTGCTGACTAGGGCAAAATTCTTTTTCTTTCCTCATTCACAGTGGCCATGGGAGGAGATGTATTCCCTGCAGTCTAGGACCCACAAAGAAAACATATGTTCCATGATCCTTTCAAGATAGTCTCCAAATCCAGACCAAAGACCTTCTGCCCTATCACTCAGACAAGTGATATAATTTGAAAAAAAGGCAACCCGACGTCTAAAGGAACCCTCTTTCCTCCATGTCAACCCCCAAAAGACTGGCTCTCTAGATGGCCTCTCTCCTGACTCACCATCCTTTTCCAGCTCTCAGTCCCCCTGGTCACCCCAGGCCAGGCTCATCTGGGGCTGATTTTGGATACAGTTCAAGAGAGGTCTGTGCAATCTGTCTGTGCTGAGTACAATGAACAATCATCTTAATTACTGAGGCATAAATTTTGTTATACTCAGAATCCAATTCATTGTCCTGTTTAGACAATCCTCCAAAACCACAGATTTTGAACTCCATTGTCGAAGAACACCTTAAGATAGCTGAGTCGGGTTGCAGGCTTGCAATGCTAATCCTGTGATATTGGCTATGCTGCATATTAAAGGAGAGATGAGGGAAGAGAGCATGGTATGGTGTCCTGGGGGACAGAGTGAAGGTAGGCTCCACCACTCTGCCTTCTGTGTTATGCCTTGGTCTACGAGGATATAAAACCCTCAGATATACAATCATCCGTATTGATGAAGGCAGCATACTCTAGAGAACTACAAAGATACAAGAATCAAGTTTACTTCCCACACCAAGGCTGCACTAATAAGCCTACTTCTGTAACAGTCACAGGTCTGCTCAGTGCCTTAGACAGTACAGCCAGTCAGCAAGATGGGTGTTGCTTGAGGCCATTTCAGAGCAGAGTAAGGCAAAAATGCTTTTCTCATCTAGTATCAGTGTGGCCCTGAACTGCTTTAAAAATCCTTCTCTTCATTTGGTTTCTTCAAAGCCACTAATCTGCAAACGTATTTGCAGTGTTTACATCTTCAGTGCTTTTAAATGATAGCTTTCTCTTCATTTACATCATTCCAGACATGCACACCTCAAGGGCTTGTATCAAAAAATTGTCTCATCACAAAATTATCCCTTTTTTTTCTGAAAAACCTACAAGCTGAATTCAATGTCACTCACTGGAGCAGCTCCATATTGACTTGCACAGATTAAATAAATAACCAAATCTTCTACCTTTGCCCAAAGCAGCAAGGACATCGTGCTATAGCTACTCAGAATTTGTTTGGTAGTAAAGCAGGTGTCAAATATCTTTCATTCTATTCTGGCCAGTCTTCACTTTTTGTCTAACGAAGTGTTTTACCTGTGTGAGCCATGTTTTCATGAGTTTTCTATATGCAAATAAATAGTGCTTTTTTATAAATAAACTTGAAAACAAAAAGTGGAACGATGGTATTTGACATTAAACTCTTGTCCTTTTTGCTGTCCATTACCACTGTTTTTCACTGCCCCATCACAGTGACCAGTCTGCGGGAAGACTTTTTATCACTGCAAGACCTTCTGTCACATTTTGTATGAAGGATGCAAAATAAATCAAGCGCATTGTGTTCAAAAAGGCCTTGAAAACAGACTGGTCTCTAGGAAGTTAAATCCTACCTGGACCAGCTCCATCATGGCTAATCAGAACTTTCTCCAAGTCTCCCAGTGAGACAGCCTTTATGCAGAAAATATCCATCTGTGGAACCATACAAGGAAAATTATAAAGGTCTTGAACACAGCTATTGCTTTGACTATAACAGTATAGACTAGTTTATTTTTTTGCTTTTTTTTTTTTTCAAAATGAATATAGGTGTCTTATATTGGTCCTAGTCAGTCAGTGAGGATCTTTTAAAGCTTCCTAAGGTGAATAACACTTCAAAATTGCTCCACAGAGACAGCGCTCAATTTCTTTGGCATGACAAAAGGGTCAGTTGCAAAGAATTATTTGGTCATCTCTGTACTACATTTTCTAGCCTTATCTGCCTCACTGAGACTGGAAAACATACTTGGGAATAAGGATTTAGAACTTGATCCTAGAATTCACAGTGATCTGTTCAGGAGAACAAAAATGTTGTTGTTACCATTTCATCTATATGTGCAATATAAATAACCAAGAGTACTCAAATTCTACTATGAAGTGCTCTCAGTAAATGACTGATACAGCAGATAAAAATTATTCATATGACGTAATTCTGGAAGTAATTTTGAATAAAGAACACATATAAGAAAATGGCAAACTGCTTGAATAAAACTTGTAAATAAAAAGATATTTCCACTTGTTGAAGAAACAGTTTTCTAGCCATAATTTACTCTTATTGATCACAAGTAGAATTGTTTTTACTTCACCTGTCCATGTCGAAATTTTACATTATTATTCTTAGATGTATGGAGCTTCCTTTTGCCAGCATCTCCTCTTGTCCCAATGAGGTTGATATAAACATCAGAATCTGTTTCAGCACCAAGTTTAGTGCCTGTGTATACATGGACCTCATACACCAACACTAAAAGAAGAAAAAACTTGAGATTATTCTTGTAGTTTGCACAAGATTCAAAAGCTTTCCCATCAAAATTTTGCCAGAAGAATGTACCGACTTTCAAGTTTGGAAGTAGCAACAGCCATCCATGCATTTGTCGCTTCCAGGTTCAAATCTTGTACTTCTCTACACAAAAATATGAAAATACCAAGCTTAAAAAAACCCACATTATGCTGAGTATAGCTATGCATTGCTCAGCAAAGTGGCCCATCAAGCCAGTGTTCCCCAGTGCTCCATTTTCTTCTGTCACTCCCTGTTGAGTATTCACGATTTCAGGACTTAATTTGCAAAGTCTTTCTTGGCAAGTTATCTGGAGACCTCCTAACTGTGCCTAGTCCTGGTCTCAAACAATAGCTATATTTCACTGCTACTAAGGCATTTCCAACCTCCAGATTTGTGCAAAACAGAACTTTCCGGGTGGATAACCTTCATTTCATCTTAAAAGGAGAATAGCAATCATGAATCCTAAGGTTTTTAGATTTTCACCTCACACACAACAGTGGGTAAGCAGATGAATGGTTTCCCTCATCTATAAAAAATGTACACTCAACTTGGTTTTGAAGGTTTCAACATTTATCACTAGTGGATGCTAACACTTTTTAAAACAGCTCTCAATTTAAATATATTTACAACTTTTTAAAGCCTCTCCTCTTACTCTAGGCCAAAGTCTTACACACAGAAAATATGCATTTACCTTCAGGAATTCTGGAATCTAATTCAGAGTTACTGCATTAATGTATTTTGCACCACACTATTATCTTTATAATTATCCAGCTATGCAAACTTCTTTTGAAAAAATTATTTGCAGTAATCACATACTATTATGTTTCAACTCAGTTTTTCTTATTACAACTTTTTAAAAAAGTTTTCCTGTTTACATTTTAATGGCAATTTTTCCATGCAGTGTTTCTATTCTAATCACAGCTGGACATTTCTGCTGTTATGTAGTAGATCTCAGAGGAGATTTCTGTTTCACTAATGGGTAATTTTAATAGTTCTTGGGAGCGAAGTGAGGTAGCAGAAGCCCTAACATAGTTAAACACTACTCTTAAGAAGGAACTAAGATGAAAACAGAAAATTGTAACAAAATGCTCAAAACTGGACAATATTTTACAAAAACTAATTAAAATACTATTACTCTTATACGACCAAACAGCTAGCAGAACCTGACATTTCCTCAAATTTTAATTCACTGGACCCCAACTCAGCAGAGGGACCTGGACAGGCTGGATCGATGGGCTGAGGCCAACTGCATGAGGTTTAACAAGGCCAAGTGCCGGGTCCTGCACTTGGGTCACAACAACCCCATGCAGCGCTACAGGTGTGGGGAAGAGTGGCTGGAGAGCTGCCTGGTGGAAAAGGACCTGGGGGTATTGGTTGACAGCCGGCTGAATATGAGCCAGCAGTGTGCCCAGGTGGCCAAGGCAGCCAGCTGCATCCTGGCTTGTATCAGGAATAGTGTGGCCAGCAGGAGTAGGGCAGTGATTGTGCCCCTATACTCAGCACTGGTGAGGCCGCACCTTGAATACTGTGTTCAGTTTTGGGCCCCTCACTACAGGAAGGACATTGCATTGCTGGAGCGTGTCCAGAGAAGGGCAACAAAGCTGGCAAGGGGTCTGGAGCACAAGTCTGATGAGGAGCAGCTGAAGGAAGTGGGGTTGTTTAGTCTGGAGAAGAGGAGGCTGAGGGGAGACCCTCTACAACTGCCTGAAAGGAGGCTGTAGTGAGGTGGGGGTTGGTCTCTTCTCCCTGGTAATGGGAAATAGGATGAGGGGAAATGGTCTGAAGTTGCGCCAGGGCAGGTCTAGGTTAGACATCACGAAAATTTTTTTCAATGAATGGGTTGTCAGGCACTGGAAGGGGCTTCCCAGGGAAGTGTTGGGAGTCCCCATCCCTGGAGGTATTTAAAAGATGGGTAGATGAGGTGCTTAGGGACATGGTTTAGTGGTGGAATGGCAGTGTTAGGTTAACAGTTGGACTTGATGCTCTTAAAGGTCTTTTCCAACCTAAATGGTTCTATTCTATCCTATTCTATTCTATTCTATTTATTCTATTCTAAAACTCAGACATCATGTCATCCACTATCATTGAAGAATAGCTATTTCTGATTCCCAGTGGAGAAGTAAAGTAGTAAAATAATACTGCAAATACTTAAGGAAAAAAATAGCCCGACTTATATTGAAAGATAGGAAGGAAATGTTGATGGATAGACTGTATGCTTAACCAAATCGGAATGTTTCTTTTAATCTATAAAATTATCCTAAACTGGCAAAGATAGTGTCTCCAACTCTTCATCACTGTTACCACCGTGACTCAAAATAGAGTGGTGTCCCTTGATCAATTTTATTCCAAGCATTCACTGCAGCTCTCGCATCCATGCATTAGTGAACCAACACTTAGCCTGTGACATAAAATTAATCTCAATAATACACACATCTTCAAAAATTTGGCAGAGCCTTATAAAAACTAGTTTCAAAGTTTTTAACACAAAAACATCATGTTAAAACAAATGGTAGATATAGACGGCAAGTAACAAAGATAAAGGTATCTGATAATTAGCACGATTAAGCTATATATCCAAATGACATTCTATATCATAACTCTTAGTATAATCACACCTGTGTGCGTATTAGCAACAGGAGAATATAAACCAAACAAGAAACTTTTCAAAGGACAGAGGATAAGGGGTGACAGCAAACTGTGAAAGGAATCATAGAATCATCATAGAATCATAGAATGTTTTGGGTTGGAAGGGACCCCTAGAGGTCATCTAGTCCAACCCCCCTGCAGGAGCAGGGACACCACTAACTAGATCAGGTTGCTCAGAGCCCCATCCAACCTGGCCTTGAATGTTTCCAGGGATGGGGCCTCCACTACCTCTCTGGGCAACCCGTTCCAGTGTTTCACCACCCTCATGGTAAAGAATTTATTCCTTATATCTAGTCTAAACCTACCCTGGTTTAGTTTAAAACCATTACCCCTTGTCCTGACACAGCTGGCCCTACTAAAAAGATTTTCCCCATCTTTCCTATAGGCCCCCTTTAGGTACTGAAAGGCAACAATAAGGTCTCCCCGCAGCCTTCTCTTCTCCAGGCTGAACAAGCCCAGCTCCCTCAGCCTGTCCTCATAGGAGAGGTACTCCAGCCCCTGGATCATTTTTGTGGCCCTCCTCTGGACCCGCTCCAACACTTCCATGTCCTTCTTGTGTTGAGGGCTCCAGAGCTGGACGCAGTACTCCAGGTGAGGTCTCACCAGAGCAGAGCAGAGGGGCAGAATCACCTCCCTCGACCTGCTGGCCACGCTTCTTTTGATGCAGCCCAGAGTACGGTTGGCCTTCTGGGCCGCCAGCGCACATTGCCGGCTCATGTCCAGCTTTTCATCCACCAGCACCCCCAAGTCCCTCTCAGCAGGGCTGCTCTCAATTCTTTCTTCCCCCAGCCTGTACTGATACTGGGGGTTACCCGACCCAGGTGCAGGACCATACAACAAAGCAAAGAGCCACACTGATCACAGAGGGGCATATTCCTTCAGAGTGTGGAAGGAGAGAGGTCACATCTCCAAAAGAAAACCTAACACCTATATTCACCTGTGACCAGCCATTTGAATAATAGGGCCAGACTACCCATGGAGCAACGCACTGGGGATTAGTGAAAGCAGGGACATATCAACATGAAGTCTTCTCCATGTTTCTACATTCTTACCTTTCCAGTTTTGAAAAAACAAAACATCTGTGGGAGCTAAGGCAAAGGTATGGACTGTTTAAGTTATGACTGCTTATATACAAAGATTGATATCTGCATTACTTACACCTACAAGTAATTTCCATGAACAACCCAGCAAAATTTAAGTAACTAAAAGCACGATTTTAAAGCATATTCAAGGTCTTTTATAAGAAGCCTTTTAACAATAAATGATTGCAAGAACATACCAACGAGTACTTTCATTTCTGGAGGGACACCAAACCAAATGGATTAAGTACAGGACACACCAGAACAGAATAAGAGATAATTGTAACACAACACAAAGATATTAACAGATAAATAAATGACAGCTCCTTTTGTAGCACCGTGCATCTCTGTGGTAACCAGAAAGATGATAATGATCTAATCAAATACAGCTTTCTATTGCTACAAGCCTAAATAAAACAGTCTGAAGTAGAAAACATGCACATGTTGAAATGTAAAGAACTGGAAAATATTTTTCATAGCTCCTTGTGTCTATACATCTCTCACCATCTGGAAAATGTTAGATCTGGCATTTAAGCTACACAATCTGCATTATTTATAAAGGAACCTTCTTAACAAAAAGACCAGTTTGTTCTCTAAATTTTTATACAAACTAACAATAAGGTCTACTATACTAGGATAATAAATGGAATGTTCATTTCCCTTAACTTGAGTGCATGTCACAATGCATTTTATAAGAAACACACAAGAAAAAATAACATATTCTCCAAAATAAGCTGTACATGCTTACTTAGAACATGCCACTATGGAGAAATGCTTGGAGATTCATATAAGCATTCACTATATAGATTGTGGAGGTTAAGTTTTTTCTGTACAGATGGAAACCTGAGCACAGACCAGCTTGAGCGGATGCAATTTTTTCAAACTTTGTCAAGCAGTTCCTCTAGACTGCAGAACAGCTACAAAAGGTGCTAGTGTTAATGGCTCCTGAGCTACAGCCTGCTTAAACATAAGAACAAGAAGGATGACGCCGCTCTGTAACAGAGAAGACCAGGTGCACCGGTAGTTTGATGAGCACAGGGGACAGATACAACCAAATCTGGAGAACAAATCTACCAGTCGAATGTACTGCTGAGATGGCGAGGCTCACCATATGTGACATTTGCCTGTTTGTAGCTTTCTGCATATTGTGCACAAAACAGTTTTTTGTGTATCAAATAAAATAAAAAGACCCTAGACGTTATGTTCCACCTCTATGACTCTGATTTAATTCCCTTTGAGAAAGTGGCCTGCTTTAAGGCCCCCACTGCTGCCACATCTGAAATGGAGACCTGCTTCACCTTAGTAAGAGCAAGGCATCCCAACGCCCTGCGAATTGGAACTCTGCAGCCCGATCCTCTATGCTGTGGTAGCAATTTCATTTTACTGCATGCTGATTTAGTGAAACTAAACCAGCTGAACACTTGGGTGACAAAGCAGAGGGGTAGGCCCATAGGCAAAAAAAAGGAAAGAAAAAGTTGAAAGTTGTGTCATAGAACCAACCAGTGAACAGAAGTCAGGGAATACTGTTTCAGCATTATGAGGGACCTGTTAGACTCACGTCTAGCCATCCTTCTAATGTGGGGCACATCAAAGGAATAGAAGAAACACGAAAAACGCAATAACTTTGATAAAGTATATAAGAGGATTAATTAATACAAAACAGCAGGAAAAATCTCAGCTAGCACTCACTAAAAAAGGAAAATGACCTTTCAGAAAATAAGTGATTGAAATCTTCAAATTGGTAACAGAGTAACTTTAGATAAGCTCCATAATCAAATAGAAAACTCTGGGACATGGACACATGGATGAAACAGTTAAAAAAAGGGAGGTAAAATGTTTTCAGGCAAAGATAGGGAGCTTCTAAAGGGCTCCATGAAAGACAGATGTTAAAGCAGTATAATGACTATGTTAAAAAAAAATGACATATCAAAAGTATCAAAAAACACTATAGGAGTCACTGAGCAGTCAAGTGTACAAATACCAAATTTATACTTGCTCAGTCCATAAAAATGCTACTACTGCTACCTCTTGAGATGTCATGAGACTTCAGGTGTTTTTTTAAGTCACAACTCCAGCTTCTGGCATCTATTGATAACATGAGAACACAAACTATGTGGAATAAAGGGGAAGAGAGAAAGGAAGTGTTGTTTCTCTGGTTAGGAAGAAAAAGTAACCTAAGGGCATACTAAGGGCAACAGAATGTAAATTTGGGAACCCTTTTTCCCAGACTTCTTATTCTGGACATCTGAATCAGGGTTTCCAACATAGAAGGTTGGTATATTCCTGATCATTCACCAATGGTAAAAGTTAACTTGGCCCCAATCTGCAAGCACCGTATATAATTCTCATTTGCTTATGAAGGAGTAATGTACAGAATTCAGTGACTTATGACATTTTCCTTTCAAAAATATAAGCAGTAAGCAAGCATCCCAGGACACTTTGCATTAGAGACTAAGTTAATATTTTGATCTGCTCAGGGAGAAGAAGAAAATAATGCTAACAGAATTAAAGAAGAATTTATTGGTAAGAATAAGAAAATGAAAGTTTTCACTGCAGAAATATTGGTCTTTTTCTGCTTCATATAAATTACTGTCCCATTGTCAGTTCTTTTCAAAGTAATTCTTCTAAAAGAAAAGTACAGTCATTATTTTAGAATTCTAGTTAAGAGCAGATGAATTAAAGATAAATATACTTATTACTCAAAGTACATTAGATAAGCTTCCTCTGCATTACAGCTGTCTGAGCCTAATGACACTGGTGTGCCTACAACATCACGTTAGTTTGAATCAAGAAACTGAATCCCCTGGTTGGCCCTCCTTGCTTTTTTCTGGTTTGCAGCAGGGAGTGGTTTTACAGCAAAGAAATAGCTTCTTTTTGGATGAAACTAAAGCAGTGGATATGTTCTGGGAACACAATGACAGCGATCTTGCCACAAATTGGCAGTCAGTCCATGGGAACAGACTAGAAAAAGCACGGAGTAACTTCCCCCTAAACACACATAATGAGGACATTGGCCCCTCAGCACCAACTGCTTCACTGCACAGATCCGCTCCCATCGGGCCGCTAGTGTAAATAGACAAACTGGCCTAAGAACACAAAATCTAAAGAGATAGTAAATGACGTACAACATTAAAATTTTCAAACGGTTTCTATTCAGTCCCCCCTTAATGGTAGTGGTCCAAGATATTAGAACAGTGTTACGCAGTACTGCTCCAGGTCCTGCCTTTTTCCCATACCACATGCCTGCTTGAATGGCATGGTCATTTTGGCTTGATTTGCTGAACAACAAGATTGAATCTCTGTCACATGGTTTTACCATGCAGTATTTACTACCCGGTTTGCACAAATAGTGTTTGGCATTTCGCCATGACAGGAGGGTAAAGAGACAGATTGGTACAGTGTTAAGGTTAAAAGGGAACAATTTCTTAATGGCTGATAGTGGTTAAGAGGCACTATCTTCCTCAGAAGTGGTGCATATGTTATTTGAGAAGACACAAACACAAAAACACTATCAGGTGAAGACATTTCAATTAGAATTGCAGTTCTCAGGCTTTCTAATCTCCACTTCCATTTACTCCCGCTATTTGGAGCAATATTCTAAAAAATGTAAGGGAATATTCTTCATAACATGTAAGAAAATGATCAGCTTTGATCACTATCACTCACTATTGATTAGTAAGTGAACACACTTACTAATCAATATTACAATAGGAAAGAGAAGCTTGACTATTTATCTCAGTAGTTGGTGCTTCCTGAGTAATTAAAGAGCAATGCAAATTTTGTAGAGATAATGCTTGAGTCATTACTATTTGCTTTGGTCACCTTTTGCACTATTTCAGTCAGTGGGCACGTTCTAACCTTTCTGTATTTGCCTGCACATTTCTCCAAGTGGAAAAGAAATCTAAATCTTTCAAGCTGGAATTTTTCCTGCCTCATCCTCAATATTTGTCCTTTCTCTCGAATCAGTACAGATATTTTTTTCAATTATGTGAACAACAACAGAGCAGAATTCACCATTTATATTCTCATTTGGAGTTTATATTCACCTAAACAGAGCAGTAAGAAAACTCAACACTTCTTGTATCGTGCACCCCTTTAGCTCAAAACTTCAGCCATATCTGAAGATAATCCATGTTAGGTTGTGTGATAAAGGATTTCTGCACACTCACAAAGGAGTATAGACAGACATTGGCAGGGGGAGCCCAAATAACACCCTTCTCTGGCTTCTCCTAGACCCATCACAGGAGCCACCAACCCATCTCCACAATCACAGAGGCACAAGGGCAGGTGGGAACCCATAGCAAGGACTCAGAGGAAGGGACACCCTCTCCCAGCCCTTGCAAGGGCTGTCCCCGGAGATTCTCATGCCCAGTGTCCAGGCATGAAACACATCGCAATGAGTCAATGCTGGAGTATCTATCGGACTGCTGGGGTTTGCTGCCTAAGGGTGTGGAACACAGTATGGGACACAGGGGAAGAGC
>NW_009259975.1:413978-447063 GCF_000687185.1 Egretta garzetta
GAAGAGCGTGTCAGGATCGCACAGGATTTATTATGGGATGTTTAGGGGAGGAACCAAAAACAGGGAAAGGGATGGATCTAGGTGATTTGCAGAGGAACAAGTGTGGGAAAATAGAGGGATAAGGGGATCAAAAGGGCTGGACACAGTTAACAGTTTGCTGGTTGTCTGGCTGTGTCCTGCACCTGATCAGTGCAGTCTGTCCCACCTTCTTATTAATTTTCTTTCTAACTCTTTTCCTGGGTGAAGGACTCTCTGTTCTCTGTGTGTATGTTCCCATGTATATGCATGCATTGGTATGGGGTCTAAGTGCCAGCAAGTGGACTGGGACCCAGTTGGGATCCTGCATGACAGCAACTGGACAGACTGACGGGACTGAAACTGCAGTGACTGGAGTGGGACCAGGGGTCAGAGGCGCATGTCTCCAAGGGCAAGACCACATGAGCAGCTGCCTGTTGGAGGGACCCGGCCAGCTGCTAGAGACACCATGGGGTATGGCTGTCTCTAGGGGTGAGACCTGCTGAGGTCTACACATGCCTCTAAGGGCAAGACAGGCCTGTGTGTGCGCGCCTGTGTGTGTGAGATGGTCTGCACCAGAAGCTGGAGCCGGGCTGCAGCTTCAGGGGCTCATATGCCCAGATGCCAGCAACTGGGGACACTGGGATCCAGGGGCAGCTGCTGAGCAGACAGTGTGTGAGCCCAGCTGCTGGAAGGATCCACCTTGTACATAGGCATACACATCTATATTCCCACTGGTGGACCTCCATCCTGCTCAGCCAGCGAAGGGAACGGGATGAGGCTGCTGGTGCTGTCTGTGTTTGTGCGACTGCTCTGTGTGCCTGGGTTATCTGTGCAGCTGGCCATGTATACATGTATAGGTATGTGGTATATACTGTGTGTGCTGACTGGGAACACATGCTCAGCCTCACCGCTGGTTGGACCTGGGACCATGCAGCTGCAGCAGCCTCACCTACACTGAGCTACCAGATCTGCTCTGATTCCCGTAACACTCCTGTGTTGCCATGATGTTATAAAGCTAAGGCAAAAGCATTCAGGATGAAGCTTCTATCTTATTTTCATTGAGTGACACTTCAGATTTATCCAGTTCAGGACATGATCACTAATTTCCAATACCTATTACTTAGAAAAGAATGGAAAAATTTGTCCTTGATTTTGTGTATCACAATGTAACTAGAGGATGAAACCAAATCAAAACAGCAACAAATAAACAATCCAATAATTATAAAGTTTGGTAAACTAAAAATATCTACAACTGCCAGAAAAAAAAAGTGACATTGGGTAGAAGAATCACAGAAAAAACAGGTTGGAGCAGACCTCCAGGGGTCACCCAGTTCAACAACATGCTCAATTCAGGGACAACTTCAAAGCCAGATGAGGTGAAGTTTTTTAAATATCCAGGACTGGAGATGCAAAAGAGAAGATGGAATAGGAAGAGAGAAAGGAGCCTCAGACCTAGAAGCCTTAGCAATGGGGGAAAAATAAGAAAAGAAGGAAAGACAAAGATAAACATACATTAGAGGCATAAGAAACCTGAATTATGTATGTAAATTGAGACTGGTGCGATGGAGAGATTGAGAAAGAACTCAAAGCAAAACTTGGAGTAGGAAACCAGATTAGTGTCAACTTTCTGAAGTGGCTGAGGGACAGCTGGAAAAACTAAGGGGGTGAGAAATTCAGATGGAAAAGAAGGGATTTCAGAGAGGAAGGTAAAGAAAAGCTGACAGAATCAGGGAATTTAGGATTTGAAGAAGAGAAGCTAGAAAAAAGAAAGACAAGGAATCAAAAAACAGCTCCAAGGTTTGGGTCCCTATTGGCTACATAGAAGAGTTTTGCTGGAGAAAGGGAGAAAAACGATAAGAAAATTCATTACCCTTTCATCTAGGAGAGAAGTCAAGCAATAAAGTGTTAAAGAACAGCAATTAAAAAAACGGTGCCTTCTGAGTTTAGTTTATATTTGTTCATTCTGTTTAAAGTCCCCAGCACATAAATTTTATAGTTAAGCAAATTTAATACCACAAGAAGATACCAGATTGAATTGAAAGTACAGGATACAAATTACTAAATCATATCAGATTATCATTAAGTAATAAGTAGTACATCGTTTGTTCTGCTGGAGAGAGTGACTTGATGTGGTTTGTCCACTGCTTGTAAGCAATTAACTTTTAAATGGGCAATGCAAATGGATAGTGTTTCATTTGCTTGTTCTTGAGAAACTAAATAGGAAATCTTTGGGAGGCCTTGCTAAGTTTATATTGATGTTCAATTTAAATGTGCCTAAAATCAATAATTAATTTGTAAAACTTACAATTTCAGGAAATTTCAAAATCCTTTCTAATGTGTCTTTTCTTACAAACTTGAAACATATTTTAATAAAAATAATGCTCCTGTAAAAACAAGGGAAAATACAGTAATATAATGATTGATTAGAAAGTAAATAAGTGTGCTGTTTTAAATATATTCTCAGCCTTTGGTAGAAATTACTTGATTTTTCACATACAAATACATAAATAGAGTGCACCTACCAGAATCCTAGTACTTTTCTATAAATGGGTATTTCAGACTGCATAATGCAGATTTGATTTATTGACATTGAATTAATTGTTCATACAACTTAATTGGCTTCCACACTGTTTTCTATTGCATCAGTATATGATATTTGTGTCACTGTAAGAAGTGGCATACGGTACTGTGGTGTATGTTAATGATCATAGAGCCTGGTTCATCCTGATCGGTCCCAGTTTTTGAAATCTCTTATTGAAGTCACTAAATATTCTGCAGAATAATTAAAAAAAAAAAAAAAAGAGCAGAAGGGAAATGTGAGCTGGCACATACGTGTTTCTCAGCATCTTCTGGCCTCTCTAATACAGATCCTGTTGGCCTTAAAACCCATCAAAAACATTCACACATCACCAGTCTTGATTTTTTTTCAGAGAATTATACTCTTTTGAGTTGAGGTTTTTCACTTGTTTGATATTTTCTTCTGAAATGATTTGATTGTCACTAAGTGCATGATGACCCTTTTTTATGTTGAATCTCTGATTCTTTGCAATATTCACTGCTTCATTTTGCATACAATTTGCCTGAATGATAACACCTATCTATATAAGACTTACCACTGTCAGCCAGTATTGTCTATCAGCTGCATCATCGTCATTCTACTAATGTAAAGAGAATTCTATAAAAAAAACCCCATCATGCTAAGTGATTATACTGGCTCTCTATTCCGTCATAGAGCCCAGGACTTTGTAAATAATAACTTTATGTGATGGGCTATTTCTTGCTTCGTTTGAAGAGAACAAAGTGCATTGAAGCTGTGGTAAACTTTGAAGTACCGAAGTGCCACACTGCAGCTAACAATTTCTGTGTGAATGGCTGTGACTTGAGTCTGATTTGGAAAAGAGGTACATGATGATTCAGACCATGGATTTCTGGTAAAGAATATTTTATGCAGCACAAGAAAGGATGACATCAAACTTGCTAGAAAGAACTGGATGTCACATGACATTACCTACCTTGATATGCCTTGATTTCCTGCCTGTTGTCTTGCTCTAAAGAGAAGTATTTGCCAGTGATTTAGGGGCACTCTGACAGACCAAGAGTTTTATAGGGATAAGAAGCCCTGGCAACAGCTATTATTCCGATTTTGGGGAGGAAAGGAGAGGGTAAAGTGATCACTTCCCGCTTCTGTGGAAATAGAAAGTACCTGAAAGCAATTGCTTCATAGCTATGCTGGCTTTTGGGCAGTCTGCCCTGGAAGAAACATGAAAAGCTGTCATATACTCACAGGATATGGCTAGTGAACACATGATCTAAAATACTGAGCACGTACATGGCAAAAGCTCCTTCACAGGGTTTCTTATTGCCACTTCTCTCCACGTATCACCTTCACCCTTGTCTTCTGAAAGCCAGCACTCTATGGGGAGACGAATGCCTTCATCAGAAAGAGGGACTACTCTTTCAAGTCTGACTTCCTCCAGGTACCAACTGGGATCATTTCCAGTGTTGTCGTGGCCAATGCGAATTTTATATAGCTGCCCAAGATCTCTGAGATTAACCTGTAAAACAAAAAAACAAAAAACAAAACCAAAACACATTTTAATAACAAATTATAATGTTGTCTTTTAGCAATCTTCCTTATACTGGGCATGCAAGTTAAATGTACAGCTAACGTAACCTAGAGTAATGGGGTTTTTTTAGAGAATGAAGCCTTAATACACAATGAATCCCAGAGCAATCGAGCAAAAGCATATGGAGTAGTCTGCAAGCGTAATTTTATTGACTTCAGTACTGTGTCATTTAAAGTGACTAACGGGCTCAAACAATTCAGTCTCATTTTAGATCTCTTGACAGAATCCAGTTTGTAGTGTTATAATGTAAATCTTTATTTCTAGACAAATACTTGAACAAGCAGAAGTACCTTCAGTCATTGCTGCATGAAATAATATACTTTGCAGTCCATACAGTTACCATCAGCAGAGCCCTATTAACTATTCCTACCACTTATCAGTCTTCTATGGCCCACTTTCCTCTTTGTCTTCTATTTTTATGTGCATTGGTGTCAGGGTTAACTGTTTCTGTAAGTGCTGACGCCACACTGCAGCAAATTTAAACAATAAAACATGACTATGTCACATTGAATACTGCAACCCTGAAATAAGAGCCACTTTGGTTTGGGCTGCAGAAGTTTTTTGACCAATGCTGATGGCAGGAACTGAAGCACAAAAGCAGGGTTAACCACTTTCATTTTCAGTGATGTGTTTGAAAGCTCATGGTATTGGGAAAAAAAATCACAGAGAAAAGAAGAACAAAAAATAGTTGTTTCTTTTACCATTATACCAATTTTCTACTGTCTAGTATCAAAACAAAAAGCAAACAAAGAACAGATTGACAAACAATTAACACCAACATTGCCCCAGGAGTCTGAATCACCGAAAAGGATGAACTAAGATTTGTGTTTGAAGGGCCATTCCATCCATTCTTGAAGGTAATATTAATAAGTCTACCCCAGAGTGAGAGTTTCCCCTTCAATATTTTTTGTTAAGGAAGACTACAAGATAATGTTCCTTTTCTCTGTGGAGCTGGGAAAGGTCAGAGACACTAGGGACATATCCCTTTCACTCTTCTGTTGAAACGTTTTTCGAGGCAGTGACACAAGCTAGTGTAACACTGACATTTCTTGGTCATGAGGACCATCACAGAAGAGAGTCTTGTAGCCCTAACTGATCGCCATTTCCTTGCATCCCTGAGGCAAGCCTGGCACAACTCAGTCTCATAGGATGATATCATGACACATATGCTAGTGGTATAAAGTCTGAATAGAGCCACACTTACGGCCAAAGTAGTAGGTTTTCCTATATTAAAACAGTACATTAAAGTAAGAGGGGCTAACTGAAGGTACAGTTATAACACTAATGCCATAAAACCATGTACATCAAAAATATGCTGTTAATACTCACAACAGAATTACAGCAACAGATAAAAAACTCTCTGAAAGCAACCACAAATATAGTCAGGATATAGGCTAAGTTGCCATAATAACCCTGTCACCCAGCTACAAAGCAGAGACCTTTGCAGTGGGCAAGTGACTGCTAAGGTTGCCTTGCAAATAAATATAACAATACATTAGAACTCCCAGCCTTTATTGCAAAACGAATAAAGTAGAGTACTGGTGAACAACAAAGGTGGTGCTCTCCTGAGAGCTAGACACTGGCTGCTATTCATGATGCAGAAGTGTTAAAGGGCAATTTAGTAAATAAAACATTGAAACCTTGTGACCTCATGCCATTGATTAAATTCTGGCATAACCACTGTTGAAAGAGGAGCATCACAGCCATCTTTGCATGCAGTGTTCATTACCATGACTCTCAGTCAGGACCAGGAAACTCTGTGAAAGAGCCTCTTTTGTCTTCTGAAGCACCTAATCAGTCATTTGGTTGTGAAGCAAACTGAAACATTGATAAAAAAAGTCCTGCATATCTATAGTATGTATCATATGTGTTGGCTGAAAAGTGACGCTGTAACTTTCTTAATTATATTAATTTTATTTATCATATTATGCTAAAGTGCATTTTTTTTCAGAAGGCAGTCTAAGATGGGAGATACATTTCCAGGTGAATCAGCAAAGGGTTTCAACATTGTATCATAGAATCATAGAATGGTTTGGGTTGGAAGGGACCTTTAAAGGTCACCTAGTCCAACACCTGCCCTCCCCCCGCAACGAGCAGGGACATCTTCAACTCGATCAGGTTGCTCAGAGCCCTGTCCAACTTGGCCTTGAATGTTTCCAGGGATGGAGCATCTACCACCCCTCTGGGCAACCCATTCCAGTGTTTCACCACCCTTCACCACAAAAAATTTCTTACTATTCTAAATCCACCCTCTATTAGTTTAAAACCATTATCCCTTGTCTGATCACAACAGGCCCTGCTAAAGTTTCTCCCCATCTTCCTTATAAGTCCCCTTTAAGTACTGAAAGACTGCAACAAGCTCTCCCTGGAGCCTTCTCCTCTCTAGGCTGAACAACCCCAACTCTTCCAGTCTTTCTCCATAGGAGAGGTGCTCCATCCCTCTGATAATTTTTGTGGCCCTCCTCTGGACCCGCTCCAACAGGTCCACTTCTTTCCTGTGCTGAGGGCTCCAGAGCTGGACACAGTGCTCCAGGTGGAGTCTCACCAGAACAGAGTAGAGGGGCAGAATCACCTCCCTTGACCTGCTGGCCATTGTATCTGATGTTTGGCAGACCACTGGTATAACTGGAGAGAAGAGCTCACAAAAATAAGTGGAGGTAGGATAGCTGACCAAGAAAGGGGAAGAAAAAAAAAAAAAAAAAAAAAAACCAAACCAAAAAAAACCCCCCAAAAACCCCAGCAATTTGAAAAAGAAGGAGAGGGAAATGATGAAACCCATTCATCACCATATCACCATGCAGGGACTTCCTGTTACTGGGTAAGCAACACAGCAATCCATCAAACCTAATCAAATGGACTTTCAAGAAAAATCAGTACAGAACAGAAAGCTCTGTCCAGACCATTAGGTTTCTCCAGGAGATGCTCCTAGTTGCAAGCAGTTCAATTTGATTCACTAAAGTCCTGTTTACCATCTCTAAACATTCCTGCATTTGTGTCTTTCTATACTTTCCTATTTCTCCCTAATATTCACACTCTAAAAGAGGACACAATATAACAAAATTAAGGAACTTATGCCTATGTCCTAGGTGGGAGTTTGTCCAAAGTGTCAAGTAAAATGTATTTGTTTGCTTTCGACTACAGGGAGGAAGAGTATAAAACATCCCTGTCTACTAGACTCACAAATTATGAGGTTTTTGGAATGGTAAGCTATGTAGGACATATAGGTAATGGCATATTTCTGAGCCTGAAAGGTCTGAAAAATAATTAAAAACACAGAACACTGCCAAATAACGTGCTTAATAATACTTCTGTTTCTGACTAATTATTTAAGTGTGTTCTTGGGGAAAAAAAATCATATTTATTATTGGGTGGAGATTAAGGCAAGAACGTCAATGGCAGAGAGAAAATCAACTGCATATGATGTTCTGGAAGACATATAATACAATTACAAATTTAGTTTCAGCTCCTTTTGTAGTTTTGGGGGGTGGAACAATTCGTCCTGCTGTCAGATCAGATATCACATTGGTCTCTCAATGGTATTGACTTGCTAACATGTTACTTTTTGCCAATCAGAATCCTGTCAAATGTATGTCAAATTTTGCTCTTGCAGTGAAATGCAGATTAAAGTACTCTCACAACACAGTAGAACTAAGGATATTCTTCTACCGATGTAAACATTGTATCTCGAGTTTGCTCATTCATTTCCAGTATTGACTAAATTGCCTTCAACTTCTGCATGACTTGAATGCAGCCTGGCATTTATAAATCTACTTTCACAGCCAGAACATTCTGTAAAAAGTTGTAGAGCAAAGTTGCCTTCGTTGCCCTCATAAACAACATGCTTACAAAAAACTTAGCCTAGCTGTTCTGCATTCTGGAACCATGGCTACAAAAGTAACATTCCATTTTACATGGAAACAGCCTTTCTGACAGAACTGCAATAAATGGCCATGGGAAGAAGAAAGGATGGGTCCCAGGACTAAAGCATCACTCTGGAAACCAGACAACTAGATTCTATTCCTGGACCTGCTTTAGGCTTTCTGAGAAACATCACATAATTCACAAGCCCTCTTTGCTTCATTTTCTCAACTATACAACAACAACACTTACATGTCTCTCACAGGGACACTGCAAAGCTCTCTTCATAAATTTTGAGATCCTCAGAAGATGGTAAAAATCCAAAATTCTGTATTTTTTCCAAAATTTTCTGTTCATTTTTGGTTAGTTTCTATTTTCCCATAACTCACTTGGCAGATCAAAAATTATTAATTGTAATTCTCCGAGCTAACTTTGTAAAGCTGGTGGTTTTGCTCAAGGATAATGTGATCTCACTTACAATTACCTAGTCTCTCACATAGTCATGCAATTTCTGTTGCCACTAGTGGAAGATGTGCGGACAGAATAAGGGAGGAATAGCAATAAACTGCTCAGCAAGTATGTTGTAAATCTACTGAAGAACATGGCCAATATAATAAAGACATTCCTCCACTACACTGTAATTGGATGTTGCAGGTACTCAAACTTCCTAAACGACAAGGACACAGAGAGAGAGAGGACTGATGTGTTTGGGGCTAGGTCTACACTGTCCTGAACAAACTTGCTAGTCTTAACAACCATACACCTGAGTTAGCCCAATACTCCCTCAGACTGGCCAGTCCTGCTTCTCAAGGCACACTGTTTCTGGTGAGCAGCGAACAGCAGTGCACCAGCAAAAGTAGCAGCTTGAGGCTAATCTTTGCTGGCCCCTGCAACAGAGCATTGACAAAATCATCAGACGTCTAATGCTCAGCTGAAGCACATGGTCAAAACATTGCGGAGGTTCAGATGACTGTATTAAAAATCTTGAAAACTGGTTTGCAAAGTTTTTTTCTCCTTGTAAATTCTTCAGCTTGATATGGTAGAGTTTGGACATGAATGGAAATTCAAAGTCATAAAATTTAACAGTTTGGGGGTATGAAGCTTCCATTCTGATGTGGCTTACATCAGCCATGTATAGAACATAAGACCTAAACTCCTGCAGAGGTAACAAGCAAGGGCACGGAAACACAGATATCTCATTGAGCTAAAGGAATCTAGGTATTACAAACATCAGATATACTGATCTTGTTAGGGACTGCCTATGAGAGAGGTCTTCTGACAAACGCCAACCTCACGCTCTACCCAGCAAAAAGTTTTACAAAACACTTGAATCACCATTTACAGTTCACCTGTTGGTTGACTGTGAAACTCCTTCTGACCCATCAACAAATTCCCACCAAATTCTGTGATAAGCTCTAAAAGGGATGGACCTCATACAGACCGCACTTATGCGAGAGATTATCAACACTTATTAACCTTAATAATATAATTGTGAATACAGTTATAGTAGTAATTCTATTCTCTTTGTAGTATTTTTCTTCACTGTTACAGGCAATATCAACACTCATTATATTTTATGGTGTCAGTACCAATACAGATTATTGAAAAAACTGTCCACCACTTTCAAAAGGGTCACGTTTTCAAACAGAGGTAGCTTTGCCTCAGCCACACCCAAATTCTAAATGTTTGCAAGCAGTTAAAGAAGATTAGCCTGCTAATCAATAAAACTATATGCTTTGCTCTTTGATGCTGTTTATTTTTTTTGCCAGCCTAGAACTAAATTGTCTTCCTACCAAAGTCAAAGGGAACATTTTCATTAAACCACGCATTAGAAAACTTGGCCTTACTTTTTTAAATTGAAGCCTAACAAAGCTCATATTTTACAGTTTGTCTCTGAGCATAAATTGAAATCCAGGTTCCAAGAAGTTCTTCCTAAAGAGGATGCAAGGACTAAATTTTAATTCCTTTTCTAAATGAGCTATGTAAATACTCTCTTCAGTCCCTAGCATACCTATGATATTTGAGTGGAGTCAGTGTGACCTATTTTCATGTACTTAAGATGTTTAACTAAGTGAAAAGTGAAGTAAGAGTTCCTTGGTTTAACAAGAGACAGTTCCGTGGAAAGATATTCAGTAAAAGGATAGAAAGAATATATATAATGACTCCATTTCTCTTTTATGTACTGGAATAAGAAAAATAATGTCACTGTATTCCTGTTATATAGAAAGTATCCTGCAATCTCTTTGAAATATACTCAGGTTAGCATGAAAATCATTTGGATAAGTCAACACTTCAGAAGCAGCTACACCAAAATCCCAACGTCTAACACAACCACCAGAGGCTATGCTTGACAGACAGTTATTAATTTCCTGTAAGGCCACCTCATTAACAGAATTTCAGAGATACCACGTGCAGCAGCTGGATTCCCAAAAGAAAGAAATCATTGACTGCATTAGTTTAACTTCTACGGCATCTGCATATAATGGAGAAATCTTTGGAAGTAGAAGATATTTTTAAATTATGACCATGCACCTGGTAAATGTTGCCAAAAATATCATAACTAATGTATCAGTAAAGTACCCAGGGTACACCCATGGTGCTTGCATTTTCCAGATGTCTGAATTCAGCCAGTTTGTTAATTGTGGCCAGAAAACTTGGCACAGTTACACACTAATTCAAGAATTAGAATAAATCACAGGTGCTCACACAGAAACTTAACAGTCTTGTGAAAAAGGTGGATACAGACATGTAAGGAGTAGGATTAAAGGCCACACAAAAATCAGCATTATTTTTCCCCACTTCATACTTGCTTTGGTCACAAAAATAAGCTGGGTAAAGAAGTACTGCTTGTTGCACAGTAACAGTTAAGCACTTTCTTTTCCAGTCCACTCAAGCTCTTTCAGTCCCATAGCTAGTCCAATATCAATACTCACTCACTTGACCTTCCTATACAGGCTAACAATGTGCTACTATTCACTAAAATGGATGCCAATTATCTTACCAGGTTTATTAGAGAAAGGAAATGTCACATTGTTGTTACCTGCTAAATTAATGGTGCCAACAGGCAGGTTGTTTTTTCCACCTTCAAGTACAAGAAATGGGAAAAGGTTTTAAGAATAACATTAAAGCTCTGGAAGAACTTTTCTTTTACTGTGTGGTTAATTAAATTATGCCAACACCGAGTATTTACGGTATCAGGGTGCCAGTTCTTGAAAGTAAGCACAAAACTCCCATGTTAGGATAATGTAGCCACTTATATATCTGAGGTTTTTCTGAGTGATCTGTGCTTTTCCAAGTCAGATCAGGAGTGTTTTACTGGATTTGAAACTTCCCACAGTGCTTAGGTGGGGAGTTAAGACACTGCCGACCAGAAGATGTTAACTGGAATACAGCCTAGCATTGGCTTACGAAAGCTCAAGAAAGTCAGGCCATGCAAGAAAACTTAAGCTTTGCTTAGCCTTCAACACACGCATGCAAATCATGCTAACAGAATGATGATGTAGTTGGACAAGTGCAAGCTATGCATGAAGAAGTGGTGCAAGATAAGAAAGATTATGCTGGTGGGCACATAACAGTGCTTCAAAGAATCTGAAGACACATGAAGATTCATTTAAAAAAAGTACAGGGTAGTCACCTCAGTCCACAGACTAGGAGTAGGACTAGATCTCTGATTTAGTCTCCTTTTGACTGTTGATTCTATAATACCTTGACAGACTATGAACCAGACTCTGCAATATATGCCTGTCATCTCCTGGTGGATTTACAGAAATATTTATCACTCAGACATGAAAGCATCAGCTCTGAAAAAAAAATTACATCTAACAGCGTCTTCTCTCAACAATGTAGGTTACTGTGAGCACATCAGACCTTGACTTTCCACATTGCCTTCCTAGGGATTAAAGGATTTTTTTTATATCATCCTGACATAAAAAAGGTCAACAGCCTTCTGGTCTGCAGTAGGAAGAGTGTTGCCAGTAGATCAAGGGAGGTGGTTATTTCCTTCTACTCGGCCCTGATAGGACACATCAAGAGTGCTGTGTCCAATTCTGGGGTGCCCAGTACAAGAGACATGGACATACTGGAAAGAATCCAGTGAAAAGCCATGAACATGATTAAGGGACTGGACCGTCACTCACATGAGAGGGATGGGTCTCCTCAGCCTGGAGAGGAGAAAGCTCAGGGGAAGATCTTATCAATGTGTATAAATACCTGATGGGAGGCGCTAAAGAAGATGGAGCCAGACTCATCTCAGCGGTATCCAATGAACAGTCAAAAGGCAATGGGCACAAATTGAAATACTATAAATTCCATTTAAATATATGAGGAAAAAAATGGGTGAGAGTGTTCAAATGTTGGAACAGATTACCAAGAGAGGTTGTAGAGTGGGAGATATTCAAAACCTGACTGGGCAGTGTCCTAAGCAACATACTTTAGCATGCCCCGCTTTGAGCAAGGGGCTGGACTAAGAAATCTTCAGTGATCCCTTCTAACCTCAACTATCCTATAATTCTGTAGCACTCAGTGCAATGACATAATTATTGACATAATTATCTCTAGGGTGAGAACCAGATTCAGCATCGCTAGTACTAAGAAATCCCTCTAATGCACAGTGAAAATATTTTTTTGCAGGAGTTAGCACTGTTAAAGGGCTGCCAAAGAGCTGGCCATATAAAGTAAGGGCCATCAAAAACTTTATCACTCTATCATCTTCTGTTTCAATGCAAGATAAATTGATCTCTTCTTGTTTAGCATATAGCCTGTACTGTATCAAATGTCTATTCTTTTTAGAGAGTTGTACCAAGCCCAAACAAAAAAAATTACTTTTAATAGCAAGAGTGAGAGAATAAGCCTCACATTAGTCATATCGCGCATTTCCAAAAAGTGCCCAGATATCGAGATGATGGGAGGCATATGAGTGTGAATAGACTAGAAAAATACTTAGAGGAAGGCAAGGCAAGAGCATGGATTAGCAAAGGCAGAAAATGGATTCGGGCACTTGACATGGGAAGGTGGGGGAGCTCATAACAAGAACACCTTTAACTAAGGAAACTAGTGTCACAAAATTTCAGACAACCACCTGAAGCCTGCTGGGGGGTTAAACGGACAGCATAACCCAGGAGAGAAAAGTAACTAAAGACAGACAGATGGGGGTTTTAATATGTATTAATTTTGGACTTGTGTTGCCATCAGGTAAAAAAAAAGTTTTATAGATATATGGCTGAGAGATTAAACCTGGAATTGAGTGCATAAAGTTCTCTCAAGAAACTACCTTAAAAGGGAAGAAGATATGTATATATATATAGACTCCATAGTGCAGTACTCCATACTGCAGAATTACTGAACAAGTAACATCATATTCACTCACTCTCATTGCCTGAAGATGAGATTAATTTTGTTTTTCTCCAAGATTGTTTTTGAGCTCTTTATAATCCTTCTATGTTGTTTTCTTGGAACAAGCTAAATTTTGCTTCTCTTCATGCTCTGTCTGTAGCTGATGGAGATCTTTTCACATACTTCTCCCTTTTATCTCAGTCAGGAATGAGGTTCACGTTGTTATCATATACATTTCACAGAGAGATGGACAGTTTCAAGTGGAGTTAAAGCTAGCAGTATGAATGTTTAATACTGCCTTAAGCATATCTGACTAATGCCTGGGTTTCTCTAAGTTTTATCCAACTGTTTCTGGACCTAAATGGCCACTATGGCAAATGGGGGGAGAGCTGGAAAATAGCAGGACACAAGCTATGTCCAGCTTTTAGGCATTGGCAGTCCCATGGTTAAGAGAGCGGATAGCTACATTAGCGCTTGTGGTCACTTTTGCAATCTTCCCACTTGGGAAAAATTCTCACTGAGCTCATTACTGGTCTTTTATTTTAACAATGGGAGGAAAAGCATGAAAATGGATTTGTTTCAACCTATTTTTATAACATTTGGTTTTCTCCCCACTGCTTCCCATTTTACTTCAGAGATCTCGGTTTTGACTGATGAAAGAATGAACATGGATCCAGGGTACAGGAATGAAAGATGTGCAGTGAAACACGACAGATTCTTACAGTCCATAAAGCTGATTCTAAAGGAAGGATTGTCAATTATTAATGCATATATTATTTAAAATGACTGAAAATTTTATTTTAACAGGAGGAAACCAAAATGAAAAACAACAGATAAACTCTAAGTATAACGCCTCCATGTGATGCAATACAGCACAAGGCACACCTGATGAACAGAATTCTTTACCAACAGAGTATGCCTAACTGGAAATAAAAAGGCTGGTTTTAACGCTGCAACAGTCTCATCACAGGAACAATATTTATTAAGTTTTATGACCAAGTATCTCTGCAAGTATTAGTAGGAGCCCTGCTTTTCATCTGATTATATTACTTTCTGGCACTTTGCCCTGATAGGGTATGTCAGTGTTTAAAGGACTGTTTATACAGATGAAGAAACTTTAATTAGTGTAACTGGATATGGCAGCAGCTTTACAAGTTAGAGAAATGGGCTCACGCAGCAAAATTCACACCAGGTATGGATTCCAGTCTCCAATTCTCCTAAAATATCATGCATGTTCCATGTCCCATGCTTGCAAACATGGAACAACTATCTTCCTCACAAAGACAGCCACCAACTACAAAATATGACATAAGGTTAAGGTGAAGATTTTGAAGATTTGTTAGAAAAAAACCTCAGCACTCTTAATAGCTTAATATAGTGTGATTTAAGATAAACTTGACAGTGTGTTGAGAGCAGGAAGACCAATGCTGCCGTAAAGAGATTGCAGAGCTGATAATGAAGCAAACTCACAAAGCAAAGCACAGAAGAATTCTTGTTAAGGGGGTGCCAGGTCCTGCCACTCTCACTAAGGCTAGCGTACAATATTTTGAGAGCAGATCTACTGAACCAGTTGGTGCTTTTACTGACTTCATTATTACTAGAAGAGTAGAACTTGTACCCGAAGGTATGGAATTATTCTGTATTAAAGTAATAAAAATTGAGAGATTGTAGCTGGCTCTTACGGAAGATAATAGGCTTAGAGTCTTCTGCTTAGTTCTGTTTGACACAGAAGGGAATATTTGGCATGACCAAGCATTAAACGTATACCCATAAAAAGAATTTCTTTATCAAAAATGTGTACACTCATAAGAGATAATTCTCCATGTTTCAGAGAATGATGATGCAGAATACAGGGCTCTGGAGAATATAATTTACAACATAATTAAAGCTTCACTATCTTGAGCAACTCAACATACTGCCAAAAGCAGTATTTTTGAAATGCTGAGAAATACTCAGGGACTGTGATGACACCAGAGGAAAATGCAGAAAACAGATCACAGTTGTGATGAAAGCTGTAACTTATGGTAGATTGATATCCCTCTATTGGAGGAGGAATGACTCTCAACAGAAAAATTATGCCCTAAAAACTGTGCCTGAATAGTAACAGAAGCAGAGAACCATAGCCTAGAAGTAGTTTCTTTAAACACACAGGAATAATAACAGAGCAGAAAGGGAAATCCATCAAATTTAAATTCCTTTTCTTTCCCATTCCCATATTGTTCATCCCTGACTTTCCCATCTGGTAGGAAAAACTGCTAAGCCACAAGGGCAAATATAGTGCAGTTTACACACAACTATCTTGTGAGAACCTAGAACCCAAGACTCCAGTCAGAAACAAGAACTCTCCCCACCACCCAACAACTGTAAATTACCTTCAGTGAATTTCATGTCCTACCATCGTATGGAATTCTCCAAGGGCAGTAGCCTTTTTACCTGGGTTATACTGGAGGTCAACCAGTTCTTAATCTAATTTGCACAAACCTTAATCAGAGATAGCCGAAGTTGATGAAGTTACACTGGCTGTTCTAGATGACCAACAAAATCTCAGGAGTATATAGAGAAACATCATTTGATTCACTCAAGTTTTAATAGCTTTCTTTTTTCATTATTTTTAACATTACTGAATATTCATTGTTTACTTTCAGGTATCCAAGTTACTATGCAGCTAACTATACTTTCTATCAGGCTACTATTTTTGAATTTTATTAAGATAATGCAGTACAGTTTTGTCTCATTCTCTTTTTGTGGACCATTTCTCTGTTATTTCTTATGATTATATCTGTGACCAAAGGGATTTTAAAATGAGATGGTACTTTGTTTTTGTGGGACATGATTGTGCTTTATTTCTTCCATTATATTATGCTGAACTCTTGCAGCTCCCTGCGCCAGTTAACACTTTCTTAAAGAAAAAGGGGGTTACCTGGAGTTTAAATAGCCTTCAGATATGCAGCACATTTCTACACAAAGGCTGAAAATCAAGGACCGTTTAGTCAAGATTTTTCCCAATGTATTTAACAGATTAAACTGGTGTAATAGAAAGCAATAGGGGCTATCCAATTTTTCTGCAACTCCACAGTTTTTAGCAATACTGATGTTATTACATGGTGGTCTTAATGTGGGAAACTTGCAGGGTTACAAAGCCCTTAAATATTTGGAGAATTCAGCTTTCTTTTCTTAAAAAACCCTCAACTACTTTATTAAATTGAGACACTTAAGGGAAAAATGTGGGAAAAGGAGCAAAATTACTTTATCTGTTCTTTTCTTTCTCTCCCCATTGATCTGCACTGACTGAAAGTTAAGTAATAGGTTTTGAGAAATAATGGATGGACAGTAACCTGGTCAACTTTGAAGCTTTGATGGTGTGGTTAGAATTCAGGGAGAAGCCTCCTCAAGAACCTCTGAAGTGTAA
This sequence comes from Egretta garzetta, assembly GCF_000687185.1. Lineage (NCBI taxonomy): Eukaryota > Metazoa > Chordata > Aves > Pelecaniformes > Ardeidae > Egretta > Egretta garzetta. The sequence goes on from NW_009259975.1 coordinate 430,722, forward strand.
AGGTCTCATTACACAAGAATTTAAAAGTTTGATTACAGAATTAGATTTTGTAAAAGGTCTCAGTTGTACTCCTCGGGCCAGATTCATCACACAAACTGCACCAAAGTGCTGTGCCTAGCCTCCAAGCCTCTTCCAGGTTTTCAGGGGTATATCATCAAAGAAAAACACAAGGCACAAAGACCTAGATACAGTACAGAAGACCTAAACCTGGGTGCTAGTGTGGATAGCAATAGATCATCAGAGCTCCCAGACCAGGTATCAGGTCTTGCTTTGATGCTGACAGGATGAAAATGATGCTTTGAGAAACTTACTGTTCCTTCCAAAGAGTAAGAAAACAAACAAATATTTTTGGTACTTTCCTCAATGAACTGAATAAATGAGTAAGAACTTGTTGTCAGACAGCATTAAGCAGCTCAGCAAATATCCAGGATGATCATCTAGCCAGAATGATTTGAAAAGGAACACTGAAATTTAGTCTTCAGATAAACACTGATTTCACCTTCCTGTTTTGATATGAGATAATCTTAAACCAATGTTATCTGCAAACTCTATCCAAGTTACTTTCAACTTACATAAATGTAAGGGAAAGACCACCATTGATTTGCCTCTGCAAGAACTTACCTATTTATACTTCAAACTGGAAAAAAAAAATTTAAAAAATCAGAGAAACTTCCTGTCCTATCTGTCACCGATTCCCCATCATCTGTTTATTATGCATAAATTACTTCAATCTAAATGACATCTCGCAGATTTGATGATTGCAACAGGTACAGTCCTGAGGAACTATAGGAACGGGAGAAAATTGTAGGAATTGTAGGAACTTGGAGAAGCCCTGGGAAATGTCATTCTTCTGAAGCATCTCTCAGAGGTTTCTCTGGAGAGAAATCTCCCTGTTTGCTTGGAGAAGTAGGACATCACCAGTCTAAATCACCTGAGTTAACCTACTTGGTGTGATTTGACTCTAGCCCCAACCATCCCCCCTTTCTTACTTTCTCCAAGAAAAGGTTCATGTGACAGTGCACTTCAGTGGAAGTCTGAGGAAGCCCATGGAAGAAATTACAGTGGATACTTCCAAAGATGGATATGCAACACAAGCCATAGCCAGGACAATTATTACATCGACACAAAGAACAGGGAAAGAAAGATTTTTCTACCTCTGCAAATGAACAACATCTAGTTAAAACTCACACATCAAGCAGATGCAGGTAGGAAGCAGATTCTGCTAGAGGCATGTCTGCTTGATGCAGTTTTGAGTACATTTGCCCATTCAAATCACACTATCATAAAAGTCAGCCACTCCCTCAGAAATACTTAACCATCCTTACATATTGCTTTGAGTCCTTTGTATTACCACTATTATCCAGTTTTGAGAAAAGCTAGTTTGCATATGTTTTGAATTCTCCAGTGTTTATATAACAGCCATACTATACCTTAAAAGTATCTTCACTGTTGCGATTAAACAGCTGGTGTTTCCCAGATCCCAAAATAATAGGACCAGAAGCTTTGTTTTCTCCATAAGCGTAAAGGGATACTGTTGCTGTTGTGCCAGCTGTTTCAAAATCCCCAGTGACTACAGTAATCTTCCAGTCTCCTTCTGTAAAGTAAAAAACAAAATAAAAATGCTTTTATAACTGATATGTAGCAAGTTATTTGAAAGATATAAATAAAAGCATAGTTTAGCCCAGGGACCATAACCACTATGCACCTAAAAGGTAATGATGCTGGGAGAGGCAGCAGAAGTTTGGCTAAATACTACATCATTCAAACTCATCTTAGGCAAGTTGTGTAACTAAAGATTTAGGAAGTTTGCAGCCTACTAAAGCTGGAAATGTGAACACAGAGCCTAGCAAGATTTCTAGTGACAACCCTGTGGGTCATCACGGAAAAAGCTCAAGCTCCATAATTTGGATTATGACAACATGTACAACAAAGAAATGCAACAGGAAAAAGTACTGAAGCATCCCAATTAAGTACAATTTCCCCTCATTTCATGTTGATGTTACACATCAACAAGAGCTCTGTTTGCCTGGATAGAGGCATGACATTGAGATTAGCACGTAAAAAAAAATTTTGGAGAAAATTCTGACACTAGACAAGGACTCTTTAGAAAATCATTTTATATAAAGCTTCCCTGATACTTAAATGTCATTTCTGCTCCCATACTATGCACACAAGTTATTTAAATATCTGAGAGCAGCTTAATATAAATCTTATTTTAAAAAAGAACAGTTCATAATTGGAAAATGCATTTCTACATCTGAAAACCTGGATCGCATGCTCTCCACCCCTCTTTTTATTGCAGCTTTTGCCTGTATGAAGCAAGTTCCATTTAGTGACTTAAATTCATTCTGTGCAAGGCAAACAACAAATGAAATACCAGCCCACAGTCGTTTTACAAATAAATGCCACAGTGCATGCTGCAGTTTTATTAATCTGCATGAATTAAACCTGTTGTCTGACAGAAGTATTTATCTTCGGCCAGCCCCATTATCCCTCAGTAATTTGCTTCACAAAGGCTGAACTAGAGCAGGAATTTCGATCTCCTGTTTTCCAAATTTTTGAGGTCTGGTTGACGCCTGGTTTTGGAAGGTGATAGATTTTTAAATACACAGAAATACACAGCTGGGAATTCAGAAAACAGCAACAGCTCATTTGGTCTGATCAATCAAACCTGGCCAGCAGGTCAAGGTTTGATTGATCAGACCAAGGTGCTGCTCTACTCTATGCAGGTGAGACCCCACCTGGAGTTCTGCATCCAGCTCTAGGGACCCCAGCACAAGAGAGACATGGACCTGTTAGAGTGGGTCCAGAGGAGGGCCATGAAAATGATCAGATGGCTGGAACACTTCTCCTGTGAAGAAAGGTGGTTGTTCAGCCTGGAGAAGAGGGAGACCTTATTGCAGCTTCTCAATGTATAAAGTGGGTTTATAAGAAAGGCAAAGACTTTTTACCATGGCCTGTAGTGACAGACAAGGGGGAATGGTTTTAAACTGAAAGAGGGTAGATTTAGATAGGACATAAGGAATACATTTATTTATGTTGACGGTGGTAAGACACTGGAACAGGTTGCCCAGAGAAGTTGTGGATTCTCCATCACTGGAAGTGTTCAAGGTTAGACTGGACAGGTCTTTGAGCAACCTGATCTAGTGAAAGATGGCAGGGACAGTGGACTAAATGATCTTTAAATGTCCCCTCCAACCCAAACCATTCTATGGTTCTACAAAGGAAGTGAACCCTTCAATTTCCACTCCAGCTTGTAACAAACCCTTTTGTGCCTTTGAAAATTTGCATCCTCACAGCTTTCTCTGTAGACCCACTTCCTTGACAAAAGAACCATAGCACCAGGCTACAAAAGGATCAACATCAATTAGAGGGTAAAAAGCCTCTGTACACTGAAGGTGGAAACAAAGAGCATAAGGCAGGTTGTCCCTGCCCCATAGAAGAACTCATTTACCAAAAAAGTCAGCCTCTTTGGATTTCAAACAGTATAATACTAATTCCTTAAAGACAAGTTCCTTTGGACAATTTGGCTGGAAAATAAGGACAATTCAATTTACAAATGCTATGAAGAATGATGCAGGCAAAGTGTAAAATATGACCCACTACTCCTCCTAAAAATTCAAAAGTCATTTGGAAATAAATCTTCATTTTAAAGCAGGCAAAATGTATTTTCTTTTGGACTTGTTCATTGTCTGATTTATTGTACCTCAAGTGTTTTTGATGGCTTTTCTATTCTATTATCCTCTCCAAGTCTCTCTGTTGATAAAGAATGCAGTTTTGAAAAAATGCAGTTGATACTCGAGACTGTATGTTTTAGCTGTCTCAACTCCTGCCTCCAAAGGGTAAGTGTAGTATCTGTAAACTATTTTGCACAGAGGTACAACTCTCAAGGTAAAAAAGGGAATCAAACTTCCCCAAAAACTTGATTAAAAGAGTTTCAGTTTGCACTCCTCTATATTGACTTCAGGTGTTTTTCTTTTTCTGAAAACAAACCGGACTTCATGTTTGAAGGACAATGTGGGTATGGGAGATGAATCCTAAAATTTCTAATCTCTTTAATGCCAGAAATCCTTGTTGCATTCCTGTGTGCTTCCAAATAGAAACTGGAAACAATAAGTCTTAAAAACACATAATTCTCATTCTCTCTGGCATAAAAAGCTGGTGTTTGTTCTGCTGAGGTAGAATACCAATGTTTCCTTAATGACTGAAGAGGAATACACATTGAGGGAAAAGAATACAGAAAAATGTGTAAATGAGGTGACTTTCATTTATCATACATGGAGGAAAGGTACAAACTGACACCAACTATGTCCCTGGGGACATCAGAAAGTAGTGTCTTACCACAGATGACTTTCTAGAAATTTTCTCTTTTTTTTTTTTTTTTTCTAGAATAGTAGACAAAATGTAATACACTAGCAAGTTCTACTTAGCAGAAAAAGAATTTTGGTTTACAAAAAAAAAAAATGTGATGTATAGTGAAAATTAGATATTTAAAAAAGCTCATGGGGAAAAAAGTCAAGAGAGTCTCAGATCAGCCACTCAGCCAGGAATTGGAGCAGTCCCTGTAGGTGTGGGATACACAACTTCAAGTCTCTTTCCCACTGTACCATGTTTCGGCAAGTGCCCCAGACAAGAAGCTATTTGGTGCTCATGCTTTTGGCTACCTAACTCTGATTGAGACATTTGCAATAAATCCACCTTGTGTTGCCGTGAAACAGATCTGTTTTGTCAGAGGGTAAATCCTGTCAATGACAAAGCCGATCAGCTCCTCTGGACAGCACAAAGAGTCAGGTCAGGGTGAGAGTGCTGTGAACAAAATGTTCACTGCAAGATCAGGCCCATCACCACTGAAGATGAGCCAGATAGATGGATATCTGCTTAGTTTACGCCTGTTCATTGTCATCTTTTGTTAGGCTTCTGGGGCAATTTTGATCTGCTGCAACTTTAACTGTATAACCAGGCAAGCACAGCTTAAATGACACAGCACAGAGATCCAGCTGTAGGCTCAGAAAGGACTCAGCAGGCTGATTTGAACTATGTAAAGGAGGTTCTCCAGGTGCAGGCCTTGTGGAAGAGAGGCGTGAAGAACAACTAAGGCACAAAGAGTGATGAACAGATAGAAAATGAATGCCTTCTGAAAAAGCCATAGAAAGGAGGAAGGGCAAAGACACTTGTGATTCAAAAAAAAGTTTATAAAAGAGTGGGATTTGGATAAAATTTGTAAAATAACTAGGTACAAATTTTATCATTAACTACTTGCCATAGGGACACTATTTAAGATAAGGTATTTGGGTCTTCGTGGATAGCTTGATTGATATAATAAATTATTAATAAACATTTTCAAATTTTCTCCCAACAGCTTCTAAATTATTGTTCAGCATACAGCATGAAGCACTTTTCACAGCTGAGAAAATGTTTTGTGTTAATAAGAAATGTAATTTAATCTGCACTGGTTGCAAGGACAGAAAAGTCAAGCTGAGCAAATATGAAATCACAGGTAAAACAGAAAATGAAAAACTAATGGTGAGAACAAAACTACACATAGCCCAGAAGAAAGAATCATGGTTTAAAATGTTAACTATAAAAAACCGAAATTAAGACAGATCACCCATAAGTACTAGAAAAATATGAATTTTCAAACAAACAGAGAAAATTAATATTATGGAAAGCAAAATGACAGTAAAAAGAAAGCATAAACAAAGTGATTGATTGTTTAAATTAAAATGTGAAGTTCAGAGTTTATTAAAATGCTCAAATAGTGTGCTGTAATTAATGTTTTAAAATAAATACAAATGGCAACAAATGTGTAAAGCAATTAGTTCTGAAACAGAAACAGACTTCATCAAAGACAGAAGACTAGAGCAGCATTTACCATTTGCTGCTTCTCGCATTTTCAGCTGTTGATTTATTTGAAATTCTGCCAAAAAAAAAAAAAAGCAGTTAATAAAGGATCTATACTTTAGCATTATAGGAAATGTTTGAAAGAAGAGACGAAAAATACATTCTGTGATGCTAGCCAATACAACAAAACTTTCCTTCTCATTCATTCCCTCATTACTTTCTCACTATAATCTATATCCATTACACAATGCAAACACAAAGTGTGTTCTCTCAGAAATATAACAAAGGAAGACGCAAAATGGTTAACTCTGATATTTAAAGTGTAAATTCAGCCAAGATTTCTTCAGAGGAAAAAATTACAAATTACGGATCTTACTTCCATAAAGTTAGGTTAAACCTTACCTTGAGGGTACAACTCAATTTCTGACTGAGTTACACCTTGGGACATAAATGGAAGCCACCTAAGAATAAGAAAGAAAATAAGAAAGCAGGTAGGAATGATTTTTTTCTCCACCATTTTACCATATAACTGAATGATCCACATCTTATTTCCATACTGACTTCATATAACAGCAAAGGGTCTCTACCTCTAAACTTTTAGTATTTGATTTAATAGATGTTAAAGTAGAAATTATTTGACCCAGCAAAGAATTTTATTTGTGCGAATGTAAGAGATGTGTAAGTGTAAAATATACCTGTGTCAGATTAAGAGACCCATGCGGCGCCACTGCACTTATTTGTATAGCTAAACAGAAGAATATGGCACAGAACATTTTTTTCAATACTATGGATTGAGTGCTAAGTATCATTTGTGTGTGTCTATTTCTTAAAATCAAAGTTCAGTGTTAAAAGCAAAGATGGAACCAAATACTGTTCTTCCTTATTCCACCTACAATTTGAGGATAGATAGATGAGTCTGAAAAAGTACAAATTAAGGCAAACATTGGTTAGGTTTCTTAGTCATATTACTCTAGGCTACAGATAACTTTGAAACCTTTTCACTCAGACATGGATGACCAACTCTTTTAGCTTCCTCCTGCTTGGTAAAAAAAAAAAAAATCAGCTGATTTTCTACAGGAAAAAAAATCAGCAAGTCTTCTGGGCTGTTGGTTTTTATTTATTCAGCCCACTTCCATTGACTCTCCAGGAATGACCTAAACCATTCAGTCTCCTGTGAAGCCTGTTGGGAATCCAGTATATCCTGGGCAGGATGAGTTCAGAGCAGCTTTTGAGGATTCCTTGTTTTTTGTCTGAAAACATAAGCGGGCCAATTCATATAAGAACTACTCCCTAAGAAATAAGTTTTGTCTGACTAGACAACTACTTCTTTATATCACTTCTGCTAAAACCTGACCACATAGGTATCTTCTGCAATCCTAAATGCTAAAAAGTATCAGTCTGTAACTAACAAATACTGTATAATTGAAATCCAGTGAGGGCTGTTGGATGTTCAGAAACTAATATCAGGTTTTTGAGTCATTTCCTTGGCTAAATGAGAAAAAATACAGCATTTTGTTCATACCCTGGATCATAAAATATCAAAGTAAAATAAAGTTGTAAGGCTGAAGATGAATAAATTAGAGAGATTTCTTAAGAGCAAAAACTTCTCCCCTCCTTGAATAGAGCACAGTGTTTCAGCTTTACATTTTGGCCAGCACAGAAGCTACCCCTGATGCCCACCACCAACCTATTTTAACCCTTTTTCAGTGATAGTATTTCCTTGTAGAAAAGTTAGGAATGAAAAAAACCTCTCTTTGTTTCTTCTTGATAGTGTCTGTCACTGAATAATTTTTGCTGATCAACATCTGGTGTTAATCATCACAGAATTAATACAGCAAAGTGCCCTGACATGCATCATTCCTAAGCTGTGCTACCCTGATGTGCATCTTCCCTAAGCCGTGTTATCCACTGGAGGACAGCTGTGAGACAGAGTTGATTTTTCATGACTGAGGTAGGCGGCTGGCCAGATTTCTCTGTAGAAGTTCCATTAGGAAAACTTACCTATATTTTTTTAGAATGGTAGCAACCACAGCTAGCAACAACAACTGGTCTGCATCCAAATCTATTCCAGAGAAATTCTCAGTCTTATACTACTATTTAAAAACATGTTACCAATTGAAGAAAGATCTCAGTTTTAGAGAGTTTTATCAAGGTGAGAGAGCAGCTTTATTCCTGGTTTTGAGGATGTGACACCAAGAGTTGCAAGAAGCTGTTCAAGGTTATGTAACAAATTCATAAAGACCTAGGCAAAATAACCAGGCATCCTGAGTTTATTAAATATTATTAATTAAATATTATTAATCAAATATTATTCATTCTAGTGCCTCGCCACGCTGTTTCTCTACACTTCCTTCATTTGACTCAAATGATTCACATACGAGATAGACTGCAAAACTGGAAACTCCAACTGTGGGATCACCATAATATTTTTCCAAACATGCAAAATGCAATATTTATTAATTGACTTTTAATATGCTCATTTAATAACTTAAATGGAAGAACCACAAAATAATTCTGACTTTTGGGCATCACATCGGTCTCTCTAGCAACACTGTTGTTCATAAAGACAGTGAATGCTACTTCTGGATGGCAAATCTGTTTTCTGTCCCATTTAGAAATATACTTAATTTAGAACCTTTGTGTGTGCTTTATCTTTCCTTCCTGAATAGGTTAAGTGACACTTATAGCACTCATCCTTGTACGATAAGGCTGCACTGTACAATCTGGTAACACAGCCACAATATGAGTGTTTAACCTTTGCTATGGACCATACAGCGTATTAACTCAAGCAATCTGTTCTGGAACACCACATTTTGTGGATTTTATGAAACTGCAAAGTAATCCAAATGTGTCTTTCCCTGGAAAATTCATATTCAGTACATTGATCGGCATAATACTGTTAGTGAGACGTACTTCAGAATGGTTAAGAATATTATTTGTAAAAACTACCTTTCACAACTGAAAACATATTCCCAGTTGTTCTCAGCCTCTCTGACAATGACTTTATCACAGTACCAGTGCCCGGCCTTGGCGCCAGCCTCACAGCGCAGCAGCACCTTCTGCAGTTTTCCAAGAGATACAGCTTCCACTTCAAAAGCGTTGACCTGGAAGACAGAGGAGACAGCACGCCGCAGTGTGCCACCCCGAAGTCAGACTGAAAGTCGAAGTATTTTGAAAGCCCGACTGACTCTCACAATGTACAAGGATTCCCATTGCTCTGAATGACAGCTGGACTGTGTTCAAAGTGTTTGGGTCTGAAAAGTTAAATGTCTTTTGATTATGTATCAGGGTAAATGAGAAAACACAGCTCAAGTCAGGCTGCAGTAATAATCCCAAATAAATTGGGGTTTCAGCCATCATCTAAAATGCTGCACACAACCCTTCACTATTGATTCAATACTTCGCCATTTACAATTATTCTTCTCTAGGTAAGAATGAGTTAAAGCTGTTATTTACTTTGTTGACATTCATTTAAAACACAGACTTTCTCATCCTTTCTCTTTTTGATCTCGCCACCTCTACATTTTATTCCACTGGAAGAGACTGAAACCTGCCATGCCGCTTTCCCCTTTTTATTCATTTAGGTTTGAGCTTGCAGTTGGCAAAGTTTATTTTCATAGGAGCATGAAGCTGGTCAGGTGAAAGGTTCAGGTTGGTAATTTTCTGTCACAGTAAAAAGCATATTGCTTTCTCTCTCTAAATGTAACGGTCTAGGTCACACTTCTCAGTAAAAGGAAAATGAAGGAAAGAGCTCCACTGGAAACTTCATATCTGTAAAGTTCTCCGTCCTTAGCAAATGGCAGAATTGAGACTGCCAGTGCAACTTTAGTTCTCCCTTGTGTATATGTAATAGATGATCACAAGCTATTCTCTCTGAAGGATCCCTGCCTCAAATTGTGCACAGGCAGGTCTGCAGCTTTTTTATACTTCTTTTTATCTTCATTATCTTAATGACTCTATGCATTATTTACTGCAACCGCCAAAACACTTCAGTGAAGCAGAACTGATTTCCCCAGTGACTTCAGTTTTGCACTTTTTCCATAGTACCCCAGTTTTCTGCAAACGCTGACATCTATTTTTCGAAAGGCCATCTGAGTAATATTTCATTTTACCTTTATAGTTAAAGTACAGAGATTATTGCCAAAAGCTGTCAAGATGCAAAGTAGTTTGGATGCTCAGCTGAGAAACAGGGGGGTTAATTTATCGGCATATTTAGCATTTCAAAGAGCTTATTATGTCCAGAGCAGAATTCTCTTTGAACAGACCTCAGTTACAGCTATGGTTGCTCAGAAAAGTCAAACTGGTTAGGCAGCGAAACAGAAGCATACAAAAAATGGTCACTCGGGGAAGCTTTACTTAAGTGATTTGCCCAATATCATGTAGCGTATCTATCTGTGACACGGATTAAATGAACTTGTTCAAGTCAGAACTCAACTGCCTCTCTCATAAAATGATATATCCCAGGCCCTGCCCTGCTGCTCTATACAATCCCCCATCTCACTCACCCATTTCCATAACAAAGTACACTTTAAGCCACCCATCTTACGCCCCGTATAAATAATATTATTAATTTACTATCAGTCTGGCTAGAATAATTCCCTCAGAAAACTCCACTTAAATTCTGGATTTCAAATGGAAAAGAACTTTATATCTAACACATTAGTAACAGTATAAAATATGTATTTTAAAATAGTATAGATACCTCTGAAGTTTCCCAGGGGGTTATTTTTATGCTTAACATTTTCTATACCAATTTTTATTTTGCAATTAAGTCTTCCACTAACAGCTTGATACCATTTGTTAGACATACAAGTGTTAATTCTCAATAGCTCAAAAAGGAAGAAACAGGCTTAACAGAAGGTCATAAGAAGGCTAGTGGCAGAGCTAAGACTAAATTCAGTAGTTCCTGAAATTCAAACATACACTACTGCAGAAAATCAGGATGATGTATATTTTACTTATGGAGGAGATCAGAGATAACTGAAAGAAAATGAATTTAAATCTACCCTGCATTAATCACAATATTATGTTATTATACATAAAAAGAAATACATAATGAACAGTCCTGCTAAAATATGAAATCACAGAATTATTTTTGTGCAGTCCTTTGGAATCAGCTGTACTCATTAAACCTTGACAGAATGTTTTATAGTCACAGGCAGCTCTTATCATCATCCTAGGGGGGTTAACATGTAATTTTTCTTCCCTTTTCCTACTTGTGTTTTCACTCATTCTGGTTATTCCTGGATCAGTATAAAATTATTTTCCTTAGCTCTTAAAAAATCTTTTCCTAAATTTCTGTGATTTTTTTTTATTAGGAACCTGTTAAGATCAGTGAAAGTTACTTGGTTATATTTATATTGCTAAGCAAATTGTTTTTCAGACTTACCATTCCTCTCTGAAATGTCCCTGGTGTGCCAGATTTATGCAGAAGTCTTAGACCAGAATCTCCTCTTTTTCCATAGATACACAGATAAACTGCAGAATCCGTATCAGCTTGCTCCATGTCACCAGTGTAGACATAAACATGGTATAAAACAACTTCAGAAAATAACCAAAAGAAAAAAAAAATACATGTGTAATCACAATTCAATTTACTCACCACTCTAGCTTAATGGAAATAATGCCAGCAAATTTGATTTGCAATTAATTTGCTCCAATATATTCTCCAGAAATCAGTCTAATTATCTTTTTTTAAGATTGCTAAGACCACATTTATGAATATACAGCAGATGGAATATAATTCAGATGACATTAATAGTGGGAACCAGGTAACCAATATAAATGTAACTGTGCAACATACTCGGATAGACAGGTTTTCCAGCTTCCACTACTGGAAGTTCACAGAGAAAATCTCTATCATCACGATTCTTTGACAGCCATGTGTTTGCTGGAAAATTCAGTGTTTTCTTGCTCTTTAGATGTTGCAGCATCACCTAGAGAAGAAATTCCAGCTATGACTCAGTTCGCTCTTTCCAGTGCTTTGCTTCTCAACACCAAAACATATTTTTCTATATCTTTTCTTCTATCTCAGAAAACAATAACACAATCAGCAAATATGACATACAAAATGGCAGTATGAAAACATTTTTGGTTTTGCAAAAAAACTTTGCAACTACTTTGCAACTTAACTCCTCATAGAGAGGATCTTGATTCACACCCATGGTACCACAGCTGAAACTGCCAGCCTCTACTCTATGAATATGCCTTAGACTTTAAAATTATCTTATTCTTGGAACAAATAAATCTGTAATTGAAATTTCCTTTTTTGCCATAAGAAATGTAACCAATTCTGATTTCTGTGAGTGAACCACCTCTATGTAACACTGTCTGGAGTACTGAAGAGTGAAAACTTTCTGGTAAGTGAGGTTAGGTGAGATTGAGCTTTTGGAAGATGTGGAAAGATTGACACATTTTTATATTAAAATGAAACCAGGCTGAAACTCATCATCTATATCCTTCTGAACTTTGGCAAGGAGAGGATATGTTGAAATATTAAATCAATTTGTACTATATCTGGCTCTTCTACAGCAGACCAAAAGTCAACCTGGGTACCAGCACCCTCTATTTATTCATCTGAAAATAGTTAGAATTCAAATTCTCAAGTTATTTGCCCCTGTACCTTATATATCTGTCTTGTTTCCTGTAACTAAAGGAGTCATCCCTCTCTTTTATGGGAGCAGTTTTTTCTTGGTCTTGAATTATAACAATGCTTACTACAGTTTTTTCCATAGGTCTTCACTAGCAAAAGGTAATCAGTGCCAAAAATTGTCTTTCTGCCATTTTTCTTTGAATGTGCATATAGTATGCATAAGCCTTGCAAACAGAATTATGAAAACAAGGTTTCACATTCAAATTCTAGCACTTAGGAAATCATGACAATATATGCCTTTATCTCACTTTTCCAATAAAATATTATTTAAAGTAAAACAAACACTTCTTTTAACACCAAAGCATGTATTTATTCTATGAAATGCTTCTGCAGCAGTGATTCTTAATCTCTAATGTTTATTGGCAGAGCTCCCCCTGCTGATTCATAACAATTGCAAATAATTAACTGCTTTGTCAGAAAAACACAGCTTTCAACCTGATTTATTTCTTTCTGTGAAAAGAAATATTTGAAATCCCAGGGTTACCCTATGAAATTTGGACCAAAATTTAAAAAAAAAAAAGTATTTTGTAACCACCAGGCTGGAAAGTAGGATTTCTGCAAACATTTAAGTAACAAATATCTATGCTTACATTTAGTTTTGGTACAGTTATAGTTAAGGCCTTTGGGTTAATGTCAAAATATGTTATTACTGTGTAATTCTGATTGTCTAAATCAGGTTTTTCAAGATAAATTAAAGGCTGAAGGATAAGCTTGTGTCTTTTGCAGATTCAAAATAAGAAACAGAAGTACTTATGTGCAATTCTGAAATAAATCTTACATGGGAGTTAGGGATAGCAAGAATTTAGTATGAATTTGATCTGGTGAACATCCCTTAATATCCTGAGAAAAACAGAGTTAAAACAGAAGCAGAAAAGTATTCATTCACCAAATTGAAAAAAACAGCAGGGTTTTTTTCCCTGAAAATGGTCGTGATTGTGAGCTATGTCAGGGCCAATTAGGACTAGCCTACTCTTAAGCAAACATTTTCAATTTTTCATAGCTGGAATTTGTAGCTAGAATCTCCCTAACACACTGAAGAGTACAGGAGAGCTTTCAGAAAGCAAAACTTGGTAGAACCCATCAATACACTAAAATTGGTATCTATGAACGACATGAATTAGGAATAATTGCAAAATAATGCCACATATTTCCAGCTCTCAGGGGATGGACTGTATCAGTGCTTTTGCCATCTCTAAAGCAACCTAAGAAGACAAAGCAATAAGAAAGTATCACAATCAGCATTTTTTGATTTATGAAGCTGTGGCTTCATGAAAAGATGGGCTTTTAGTCCGTATAAAAATTACTAAAGCAGAAAAAAATCACTGTAAAAAATCTCACCCTTTGTAAGTTCCATTCTGATTGTTTATCCAGTAATTCATCAAGTTCAGTTCTTATCTTGTAGATATTGCCAATGCTTTTTATTTTAACCTGAATAAAACCAGAACAATACAACATATAACTACAGACAAAAGTATATATAACTTACACTTTAAACCTGTTCAGGAGAGGCTGCATGCTGATTAAGTAAGGCCGTGCCTTGCAAACTAACGCTGTAACCAAGTCATGATTAAAAGACATCTCAGTCTCAGTCTCCCACAGCTACGCAAGCAGCAGCATCTTAACGGCAGGTACTGGCCTATGAATTCTATGCTTAAAACTGTTGCAGCCTTCAGGACATCTTTCAAAATAAAAAACCCTAAACATTTCCCTTCCTTTTTTTTCATTCATCACATGTGAAATAACTCAAAAATACAGTTCTCATTTATGCATAAACCCCATTTGCCCTGTTGGGTTTGTTTTTTTTTTTCCATTCATTCAATTTGGGCTGTATTTGTGGAAAAAAATATATCTATGTCAGATGTGGAGAATAAAAGATACATAAAACTACATCTTTATCTTTGCAATTGGATCCAGATTTCTTTGAACGACCTAAGTACACAGGAACAGCTCACAACATTTGATTGGCAGATTTTGGATTACAGGATCCAGAAAAGAGACTGCTTCTGTTTTGTCTAAACAGACAATGTTTGCCAGGGAAAAGATTTGGCAAGTGATAGTTGAACTCTTTGAACTTTGAAAAGTAAAAAAGTTGGTGAGGGTCATTCATGAGAGAAATGTAAAATATGAAATTAAATCCACTAAACCACAGGCCACAAATCTTTCATAATGCTGGACAGCAACATGACCATAAACCCTAGTATGTCAAAGTGAAGGATATAAAACTTCTGGAGACCTTAAAAGATAAGCTCTCAAAAGCTGGCAGAACAACTGCAAAACTTTGAAAATCACTGATACTGCCTTTATTTACTGAATATGATTTGCATTCATTCGCATTTTCTTTGCACTTTCAAGCATTATATGTGTTCTTACTTATGAAATTTGCTCTATGCAACGCTATCTTATCCCACTTATCTGGGGTTTGTTTGAAGTTTGATCATTACTTAAAGCGAGCAGAAATAATTTTAAATCATTTATACTGCTAGGAAAGGAAAAGTAAGTGCATTATCATATTATTTCTCAAATAATAATTCTATTAATAAAAGGTGGGTAACAGCCTATTCCACTCCATAATTTACATCAAAAAAATCAAACCTATTTACACTGTACAAAAAATATTTTCTTTTCATTCTTTTAGAAACATCTAGTAGCATATTATCCACTCATTCTTTACCTTCATTAATAAAAAGCCCTCTGCTCTTTTCAGAGGTCAGAATTACCTCAGTTCCTATATCAGCTTTTAGCTGTCTCTTTGGGCTTTTGTACAACAAACTTTTATGTTACAGTCACAGTGTTACCCTGCTTTAGTCAAAGATTTCTAGAAGCAAACAACTTTTACCCTTGATTTCCCTAACACTGAAATGCAGTGGTTGTTTGAGAAAGAATCTGAGGAATTCACAGCTGTATTTGTATTGGTATAGTTGCTACATCGACCTGAATTTCATTAATAAAATAAATGCTAACTCCAGGCTTGCAACACTGTTGTGACAATATGGTTCCTGTCTTTTCCATCAGCTTAAGAAAATAGCTTTGTTCTTTGGAGTCAGATTCTGTTATCCTTGCTTATGCTGCATAATATCTCTCTCTGTAAATAGTCTTGTTAGAGGTAACCTGGAGACTTTGGGATTAAGGCAGCAGTAAAGTAAGGGCATGTGTGCAGCTTGACAGAAAAAACAACTATTGTAACTTTCCACAAACAATTTACACAAACAAACCCACCCACTTCCCAAGTAATATGCGATCCTGTCTTCTTCTTCACAGAGCTGGTGTTCACCGAATAGACAGTGCTGTCATGTTGTCTGTTTATTCTAATGAAACCCTCTTTAGGCTTGTGGTTAAAAAAAAAAAAAGTCACATGATCATTTCATGTATCAATACAAAACATAAACGCACTGAACTTTGTCAGAATGCAGAGTGACTTCTGCCTAAAGCAAGCCGAGGTCTCCTAGAAGAAGCCCTCTGGTATCTTTCTTGATTTTTCTCATGCATGGTCTTAGAAAGGATTAAACAGACAATGACTACTCACATGGGTAAGGTAAGAGAGGGAAGACCACATATTAATGGTTTCCATTTGTCAAGATAGTCCTACTCAAATTTTTCATAGTTGTGCATAATGCTGACAAAGTGAATGGTGAAAGAAAAATTACCCCAAACTGCCTGATTATTACAGGCTTTCAGAAGCTGTTTTCTTCCTAGAACTCCTGGCTGGAGCCATGATTAAGTTGATTGCTTTAAAAAATAAAATTTGTTATCTTCTGCTCTAGAAAATATCAGTGAAACCATATCTAGCTCAAAGATGTAAATGATAAAAAAGTGATGTAATTTTTTTTTTAAGTCTTGCATTTCTCTCCT
>NW_009259975.1:447125-454574 GCF_000687185.1 Egretta garzetta
CTCTTACTCATAGGCTTTTGCTTTGTGGATTTATCTACTGCAGACTAAAGAGTGAAAAGCACTTTGGTGACATTTGCTGTTTCATGCCTGAAAGCAATAGTGTCAGCGTGATGTAAAGAATCATAGTAGTAGCCCCAGGTGCTGAGAGAAAGATTCTGTTCTCTCACAAGATCAATATCCAGAGCACACAGCCATAATGAGCAATATCTATTTTAGAGAAGAAAAATTGGTCCATCTCTTAAGAATGTATGGATTGACATTGCAAACATGCCATTACCCAATGTTGCTTATAAATTATTCACTAATTAGGAGAACAGGATTCCCTGTGGATTGTAATATATAGCCTACATGCTTGGAAAATGAACATTACAGTTGGTTATCTTCCTGCCTATGCCCTATACATAGAAAGTATTAATATTATTGACAGTAACAATCTTTGTGCCAAGATTGTATTGGAAAGGTTGATGAGTGCAGAAAAAAAATTGCACAAAATGTAAATAATATAACTTCTTCTTCAGTTAGCTGAAGACAGCAACGTGCTATGTGCATCTCAGACAGAAAGATTTAAGCAAAACAGAAGTTTTAGCCCCTTTGGTAATTTTCTCCCAGCCTACCTAGACATAATTTCCTTACTACAGCAGAGGTGGGGTTATTCTTAAATAACCGGAGAAGTCTTTGCCTTTTCATGACACAGTAACACGTAGGTTTTATTGGGCTCTTAGTAATTCCATAGGAAAAGCTTCTGGCATTTCAGCTATTTATAATACAGCAGCTGAAAAAAGGGTTTTCTTCCTTATCTGAACGAGTTCCACATTATACATTTTACAGTATGCTTTGAAAACTGTATGCATGAAGATTTCATTACTAAGGATCCCTAAATGATATACAAGTCTTGCATCAGACATGGTTTGTTTAGGAGTGGATGGTTTCTAAAACTAGTTTCAAATCCTTAAAGAAATCAATTTACTCCTGCAGTTGTCCCATTTGGGCTACTACATGATGGAGAGGGTGTTAAAAGAAAGAGCATTTCTTCTATTGCTAACTATATGCACCAAGCTGATTTAATGCAGAATTCATAGAGAGAGATTTATTGTATGCAGTAAACATAGGAGAAAAACATTTTTTCTTTTCACATGACAGAATAATCTTTGGAAAGGTACACATTAAAATAATGTTCTTGGCCTTCATTAGCTACCTGAAATTCATCCTCCTGCCAGGGAAGAAACAGCTGCTTTCTGTTGTCCTTGCCAAGAGTTATTGGTCCAGCTACTCCTCTGTCTCCATATATCCAGAGAACGACATTTGCTTCAGTTCCTGCAATTCCTGTCAGCACTGACACTTTCCATTCATCATCTGAAGGAAGGGGACACTCACCACCTTGGGGATTTCTCATTTCCTCTGTGAAATACAGAACATTAGTGGGAGATGAAAATCGACATGAAACTGCCAGTCGCTGTTGTAACTTCAGCACATAAGGAGACCATAACAGAGAGGGGATTGTATTTTTTCATGGCAAAGAGAGAGTCTGAAAAGATTGATTTATGTTTCTTGTCTAGACCAAAATGTACTGATTAGTTGAGCTACAAGAATCAACTGGAAAATAACAAGTATCTCTCACATGGACTATCATCATATTATTCATTATACATATGCTGGTGTAGCGTAAGGATGCTATGATGCAGAACTATGGCCATTAAATTGACATTTCTGGTTCCTCAGCCTGACATTTAGAAGTGAGTAGAATTACTTGTAAATACTTATACTTCTCTAATGCTTTGTTGGGACATTATTAAGAGCATCGCATGCCTGAGAACAGAGACAATTTTTCATTTGAAATGAAAAAAATTATTCAGGAAATTAACTTTCTTCAAGTTAAATATTCATTAAATACTCCAAAAAGAGCACAATATATCCTCGCCCAACCATACTTACACATACAGTGCCAGCATTTGGGCTAAGCAGGTTCTGCATAAATGAGACAACAGCAGCACAGTACACCTTTATGAATAAAATTCACAGCTTTAATGGCTGAGCAAAAATAATTTTGGGAAACATATATTTCACTTTAGAATAACACCTAGTGATCTTTCATCTACCCTTAAGACAAATATATGTATAAATATATATATATATATGCAAAGATGTCAAATGGCACCTCTGCACACGAGATATGAAAAAATAGACTCTCTTGGGGTGAAGGAATTTAGTTTTGAATATTCTAATCAAAGTAGAGTTTACAAACATCAGATGTCTGGAACACTACTTTTCAATAATGGGACCACCTGACTATGAAGTCCACTCCAAAAGAGGGACTCCTTGCCCTCAAGAATTTATAATCTGTTCTGACACAAGAGGCAGATATAAACTCTAAATTCAAAAAGATGAACCACACATTGTCTATATACTGTGTCCTGCGGGGGTTCCCAAACTGCTCTTCAGAAGGCCTTTTCAGGCGACTGCAAAGAGACTTTTTAATATGCTAACCATAATAAATATAATCTGTGCTGCAGATTAATTTTCTTTTGTATCCCCCAGCTCATTCTTCATCTATTAAGTAGCTTTCTATGAACCAACCTTTTGGAGGCCAGAGGCTCCAAATGCGTAATGGAATTCAGTTAGAATTTTGCAGAATTCATAAATAGCCACTGATACGAATTTGTTGAAGAATTCCCAGTGCATCACTATATACGTTACTGCTGCACTACATACCTTGCCATGAGAGCCCTTTGCTTTTTTATTTGCTTGATTAAAATACTGTGCTGGGTTTCTCTGAGATAGAGTTTTTCCCTTCACTTATTGAACTGCCTTTACCTCGAAGGAAAAAAGAAAAAAGCTAAACAAGCCCACAACCTAAAAAAACCCCAAACCGGACCAAACAGAAAAACAAGTGATGCAAAAGCAATCACTCACCACCAGCAAAATGATGCCCAGTTAGTCCCCAAGGAACAACTAGTTTGGAAAAAAACCTCTCCGGTTTTATTGCTGAGCATGACAATATATGGTATGGAGTATCTCTTTGGTCAGTTGGGGTAGGCTGTCCCAGCTGTGTCCCCTCCCAGCCTCTTGCCATCGTCCCCCCGGCCTACTCGCTGGGAGTGCAGAGTGAGAAACAGAGATGGGCTGGGTACTGGGTGAGCACTGCTCCAGGCTAAAACACAGCACCAGACACACTGCTGTGAAGAAAATCCAGTCCATCCCAGCCAAGCCCAGTACTAAACAAAATAAAGCCATACCTATGACAGAAATTTGCAACATTTATCTGACTGTGCTTTGTTGCTAGCATTAAAATGTACGTTTGAAGACAAAGTGAAAAAGAGTTTTGAATCCTTGAGACTTGCTTCTTAATAAAGTTTTATGAGCAACAAATTCCACATCCTGATGAAACATCACTGAAATAAATCAGGTAAATGAAGATGAATCAATTCAATACTGAGACATAGTCCTGATCTTCCCTTTAAATTTCCTCAAATGTCACTTCTACGATATTAAATAAATGCTTTTTTTCTTAAAAGTTGTACTCAAAAGGAATTATGAGGTTGTCCTATAGGTTAAATCAACATGGTAACTAAAGCACTGAACCTGAGTTATGATCCACCAGCATTGAAGTCTTAACTGATGTGAAATAATTGCACAAGGAATTGCAAAGGAATTAGGATCCAGTACAACATTCTATAATAAATAAAGACTAACTTCTGGAATCAGGGGAAATTTCAACCCTGGTAAAGACTCTAAAATTTGGTTAATCAATTTTTAAGAAATTCAAAACTGTAGTAGTATGACTTTTACAGCAGGGCTTCTAACAGTACTAGTATGACTTTGGAACAGTTATAGCAATTTAGAAATAGGAAATAGTGTCATAATAATCACTGCTTTTATTGTATTCTTCATCACAATTGAGAGCAAGTTATCCTGAAAAAAAAGAAAATCCTCACATGAAAAATAAAGCAAGAGGTTAACATCTTATGTTTACCTGAATAAAAACTTAACTACACTTGTCTTTCAGTGACTGAGATAACAGAACTATAGCAAAGTAGCTGCTTAGGTATAATAAATATTTTTGAGAATTTGACTATATAACTTTCTGTACCTGTAGTTACCTAGCTCCTCATCTGAAATCTAGGGTTCTGTCCAGCTATCTAAAACCACATCTTTCTTACAGTAGAGAGGAAAATTTTCACAAAATGCACAGGTATTCAAGAAGCATAAAGAAACCCAGGCTGCTCCATATGCTTAGCACAAGAATTCCATACTTGGGCTATTGCTACCCAAAGCAGCTACTGCAAACTCAGACTACCACCTCTTAAAAACAATTATAACGCACAAGCAATTCACAGGCTTGGAATGCTTCTTGCCTCGTAATTTTATGGCTCTTCTTACAAATGGAAATCAGGGGCATTGATTTGCTACAGGCTAAAAATATTCCAGTCTGAAAAGAGGATTTGGTGGTTACCCTGCATTAGTCATGGGAGTTTACACACTTCGTGACACCATGCTGTAAATCTATGGCAACAAAAATTTGTTCTGATAGGCCTGCATGAGAATGATGAAGTCACAATACTTCACACAGTTTCATAAAAATAACTTTATCTTTTTATTTACTTATCCTAAACCTAAGGCAAACCGAAAGTTATCTTGTCCCAGAAGATCATATGATTGAGTGACACTTTTGAAATGAACCATCGGAAAAATTAATCGCCAGAGCAGAAGTTTGGACAATGGAGTTGGTGTATTTTTATTACATCTTCTCGTATCATCATTTCCAATGTAAACCAAATGGAAATGAGATCAGATTTTATTTGTATCTTATTTTCTCTTGCAAATAAAATATGTTAAAAATTAATAGTAACTAAGAGTATCCCAGACATACAGGAAAGGAATGTGGAGGGTATAGAAAACATTTCTCAGAGATACAATATGTTAATACCACACCACAAAGGTGCTCTCAACATCACGGACTGCATTTCTGTCATGGAAGCTAAAGACATCTCTCCCCTTGCTTTCACTGGCACACACACAGGCATTGCTTCACCATTGAAATTTAAACATGATTTGAGAAGCACAAGAAACAAGCAAAGAGGAAATCCCCAGTAGCATGTCATTTGGGAAATCCCATAAGATTCTTGCCTACTTGCTAGTTGATACATAATATGACACAAGTCTGTATTTTCATCAGGGCTGTTGATTTTGTCTTGCTTTTGCAACTAGTAACAGAAGAGTAAAAAGAGATTTAAAAAACCCTACAGTTTTTGGTTTGAGTTTTTAGTGTCTTCTGCTTCATACCCTTTATACCTAGACTTTGTGGTCCTCTAATCATACATATATTATTTCCCTCCTGGTTTGGGCAGCACATTTGATCCATCATGACTCTATAACATGGTGTCTTGCATGAATTTTATTTGAATTATCTCTGACATTCACTTTAAAATCTCCATCCTGTGAGCTGTTAAGGAGAAGCTGAGACCTGGCATCATCTTTGTACTAACTTTGAAAGAAGTTTCTCGAGAAACAGAGAACTCACACTGCAACAGGAGAAGCCCCAACTGCTGTAGCACAGTTTTCAGTTTAATTAACCCTAAGTTAATTATTATTTGTGAAAACAACAACCAAAAACCAGCTACTGGCTAGCAGACACAGACATAAAAAAGATGGCCTGGCCAGCCTAAGGTTTAATGTGCTCTGAGTTTGGAGGCTAAGGTGCTGCTGGATTGCATACTCTACAAACATCACCCTCTTTCGAATGTTGACTGGGAGTGAAAAAAGAAAATGAATTTTTAATGAATACCAGTTTAAAAATTAAGACTCACCTCCACATGTCAAAAGTCCGTTACCTTTGAAGTATTCTAAGTGAAAGTATCTTACGAAAAATGAGCATTTTCTTTGAAGGGCAGAGTAACTTAGATATTGCTATTCATTGTGCATAAGCAGAGTCCACATTTATGAATGTCAGAAATACTTCTTACAAAGTGCTGTAAACTCTATGTAACCAATTTCACACCAGATATTGCTTCTATAAAAGGATCCTTTGTATCCAACCCTAAAAACATCCAGCTTCTTTGAAAACAGGTTTGATGGCTTGTGTGTTGTTGCCATGGGTTTCAAGTATGTCGTATCTCACCAGTTGCTGACAACCCGCAATACTTTGGGAAGGCTTTGGGACACAATGATACAACATGAAATCTGATCGATTAGAAATGGAAAGGGGATGTTTTGAGCTAAGTATGGAAACAACATTGCCAGAAACAATTAACAGTAATCAATAATACTCCACAACTATGCTTTGAATTTAACCAGGAAACTTTGATTCAACTGAATTTATTTAAAATCCTTCCTGATACTTCACATTAGGGCACAGGTCTTCTGAGGAGCGGCTGAGGGAACTGCGGTTGTTTAGTCTGGAGAAGAGGGGGCTGAGGGGAGACCTGATCGCCCTCTACAACTGCCTGACAGGAGGCTGTAGTGAGGTGGGGGTTGGTCTCTTCTCCCTGGTAACAGGTGATAGGATGAGGGGAAATGGCCTCAAGTTGTGCCAAGGGAGGTTTAGATTGGACATCAGGAAAAATTTCTTCACCAAAAGGGTTGTCAAGCATTGGAACGGGCTGCCCAGGGAAGTGGTCGAGTCCCCATCCCTGGAGGTATTTAAAAGCCAGGAAGACGAGGTGCTTGGGGACGTGGTTTAGTGGTGGGATGGTAGGGTTAGGTTAACAGTTGGACTTGATGATCTTAAAGGTCTTTTCCAACCTAAACAATTCTATGATTCTACAATTCTATGATTATACCCTGTGAACAAGTATGCTACATTTGATGTCCTGTTCACATTGCCAGACTTTTCATGCACACTTTGAAATAGCTGTCTGAGGACCAAGCTCAAAACCAAATCAGCAACCCACCTGAATTATTGGTTACATGAATGCCTTTGGGACTACCTCTAGCCAACTAAGCATGTGTCCCATAGTGGAAGCTCTAATATAATTGTGTCTTTAAAGCTCACTCAAGGTAACATATTTTCCACCATGTGAATGTGCTTCAGTGTGCTGTGTGGAGCTCAGTAGTTTCCATTTATCCCGTCTGCTGTTCATGGCAATGTGGCAAAATTCAGGCTGTGCAGACAGGGTCCTTGGGTACATTGAAATAGAAGAGAGGCAGGAAGTGAGCATGATCATCCCCACTCCTTAAGAGACGTTTCATTCCTTGGTTTGTTTAGTTCATTAGTCACATCTCCTTTGGTTACTAGGATGATGAATATTCCTGTAAAATTTTTGCGTTGGGACAATCGTTGTCTTAGACCATTTATGCAACTTCTGTAGCTAAAGAAGAAAGTGGTTGTTTATTCCAGCAAAACACATCTGGTAAACTGTCACTCCAGAGGCACCACCAGAACATTGTTTACCTATTCCTACTTGCCTAAACATAGGTATAAAGCTATTATGCAGTGCACCAAAACTTCACTCT
>NW_009259975.1:454584-458138 GCF_000687185.1 Egretta garzetta
CCCAGGGAATCACAAAACAGAAAACGTAAGTGTGAGAGAGAGCATAAATGAGAACTATTCCACTGCTTTCAGTGAGCTTTGGATTGGGCTCTGTATCATATCAATCTCTTAATTTCCACATAAAGAGTCCCTATGATAGCTGGCTAGTTACTGTAAAAAAAAAAAAAAGTAATGTGAAATTATTCGACAGTTACCTGTTGATTGTTGCCTTATCAATAAACAACATTCCAATGCCCTTTTAAAAAACAATAACCACTAATAAGTTTTATGCTGCATGTATGCATGCATATGTCAGTAGTGTAGAAAAGCCATTCATTGTCCTTCCTAAAGTAAGTCACTGCAAATGTGCATGGAGGGCAGGCATAACATGATGCTATATTACAACTAGTTTGTAAATTGTTGCTTACTTGCGGGTGGAGAAGTTGAAAGACTTTGAGATACTGGCTTCTGGGCTTTTGCTGGTTGGAGTTGAGTTTCTCTGAAGTCTTTCTTCTCTTGACTGGGTGCTGCAGATGTTCCCATAGGCTCTTCCCGGCCAACTGAAACAACAAAATGTAAATTCTATCGCTAGCTACAAATCATTTGCTTTTTCTTGCGCAGAAGCTTCCCATATGTTCTAAGACAAACACTCATAACAGATTTCACAACTGTTCAACACAGTGGACACCAAAATCCTTTCTCTATGTGTTGCACAACCACCAGCTATTGTTAGCTTTTGGTGTTGGAAGCATGCCACAAAAAGTGGAAAAAATCTGTCATACCAATAAAAGTCCATTTACTGCTTTGAAAATCTAAGTAACAAGTTAATATTGATGTATGAATAGAATGACTTGTTAAAATGTAGTTTTCCCCAAGACAAGCTTCTCCACCCGCCGATGTCTCCTCTCTTAAGAGTGGGAATGCTGGAATGAAAAACTGCTAGAGGCCATTTCTGATAATATGAAGTGGCAAACAGATAATCTTGGTTGCTGTCATAGAAAATATTAGCTCCTTTTATTTTCCTTTTACTGAGTAACAAGGATTCGGGAGAACTCAAGCCTGTAAGGAAGTAACATTTAGCTTTAGTTTAATGACACCCGTAAGCCCGGCTTTGCTGAGACTTTCCATTGAAAACCCTGCTTTTCCAAAAAGTAACAAAGGAAAATACTTCCCTCATTTCTACAGGGACACAGTGACTGAAATATTCTTGCCAGATGCTGAATGGTAGGGATGCCATTACAGTGACTTTCATAAGGCATCTGTATGTCTCGGTCACAATATACATGGAACAATTAATAATAAGACTGATTGCATGTTTTGATGCTTTCCCTTTGCTGGTCAAAGCATTCAAGATTATCCTGTTCTGCTTGTGCCTGGCAAAAATCTGACTGAATTCACAATTTTGAACTGATGGCCAGTTTAGCATTTCCATGAGATGTTTCATTTCTTAATCTCTGTGATTATGTCCACCAGGTAAGAATACAAGCACTGTAATTCCACTGTTTTCTGCAGTTATAATCCAAGTCAGCTGGCTGTGTTTGGTAACCAAGTGTTCACCAAATCAAAAAATTCATTCTCCTGAAGGAGAAGAGGCAAGCAGACAAGCCAGTGACCGTGACCCAGAGCGTGCTGAAAACTGATTTCTGAGTCCTGGCTAGATGAGTAGACCAGGTCAGCTGCCTTGCGAGGGAGCTTTCTAACTGTAATAGCGCTCAAATAAGACTATGGGACAGAATAATCGCATAATCAATATACTAGTGGGGGAAGCACAATGTATTTCGCCCCATTAAAAAAGAAACCAAACGCTGCCAAGCAGGCCCTCTTTAAAGTCTACTGCTTCCCATATATCACCAGGAAAGACTGTGGCATAGCTGACAGCAAGCCAACTTCTCCCAGGCTTCCATAATCTGTGAGCAGATTGGGGAATAGATCCAAAAAGTCAACTCCGTCTCTAACTTGTCACCTGTTTCGATTCTTATGCTCAAAAGTTTATTTGTTCAGTAAAAAAATTATTTCTTCTGCATCATTATAAAAAGAAAGGAATGAAGAAAAATTAGCTACATAGGAGAAATTAAGTGTGGCCACAATGAACTTTTCACCTTTAAAATTACTGAAACACAAAGGAAATGGTGTCAATCTAGCTTTTACACTTTTGCATTGAATTTGTCATTCAGAAACACTAATCACTAAAATAAACTGTAGAATATTAAGAAATTACATACATTTGATGACCTGCGGGTAGAAAAAAATGTTTCTCTCTCCAGTGTTAATGACTGGCTTAGCCTGGCCATCTGGCAGGAGACCAATGTATATCCCTTTATTTCGCACTGATTCTAGACTTACAGATCCAGTTTCCAAGTTCCTCTCAATTTTAAAGTGACAGTATTCATCACCTGTGCCCTAGGAAATTGAAAACAGAAACGTGAATCCAACAATTGAATTGATGTAGCTATGCAAGTTGGATATTTCTTAAGACTTAAATATTACTAACTTCCAATAAAATTTCAGATTAACTTTAGGCTCTTCCCAATGTCCTACATTATTACACACACATGCATATATATATGCATCTTGGCCACGTTTATTCCTTTGTGAACAGAAAGACCGATCACATAATTTGAGTAAGTAAGTGAAAGATTGCATGTGAAAGCATTCTGATTTCTGTTAGGATTTAGGCAAAGTCTAGGATATATTCAAAGGAGTTCCTCACTTAATAAACTTACATCTTAATTATTCATTAGTGGGTTTTATTATTAATTTACTTAGATTCAATACCACTTTAAACCCTTGAACATGTTTGTTCTATGCCACATTCAAAACAATTATATCAGTTCATATCAGCAAACAGACATAGGATTAGTAAACATTGAGTCTAATGAGCAAATACTAATGTCTCTTTCTCTTTTTTGCTCTCAAATGTAAATCTGCAATAGTTAAACACCTAGCAGGTGGAGAATATTATATATCCAAAGATCAGAAAATTTCAACCATCCCCCAAGCCTATAGGCTACTGGTGAGGTATTTCAAGAATAAACCCTATGTTCTTGCCTGGTGAAGAAAAAAAAATCACATTCTTCATTTCAGACAGAACAGATTCATTTGTAAAAGCTAGAATGCCAACATCACTTCAACATCGTCCAAACACGCACCAGTATAACTGAGGTAGTTTAATAAAAATCAGATTAGCACAACAGAATCTTGACAGAGTCATCAGCTATCTAGCAACAAATAAATTTTGACTACATCCACATTCTCTATAGTTTAAAAATATAATCAGATCTTTACAATCAACTGCCAAATAGACATGACAGCTTCTCTTGCTATATTTCTCTATCTTTCTTTGGTCAAATGAAGGAAAAGATCAGAAAAATTTTAAATCTCAACAATGTTTTATCCTATTTTTATCCAAGCAAGTAAAAAAATATTCTCTGCTATCACTGTCAATTTACTCAAACTATCTGCAGAGGGAAATACAAAAAAGAACTGCTTACTGTTCCATTACACAGGTCATCTTTGATCTTCAGATACATTCTTGGGTTTCTCACACTTTCAAACATGCAGACTCCCGAGCCAAT
>NW_009259975.1:458204-458493 GCF_000687185.1 Egretta garzetta
GGCACAGAGCCTGGCAGAGACTTGTGTTGAGCAGAATGATGGCGCCATGGTGAAACACACCCTTCAGATCAGAGACAAGATGTCCTTTGTGTATAATAGCACAGCTTTTCTCCATATTAAACTTGGACTTTCATATTGTTTATACCGATTTATTTTAAGAACTTATTAATACATTTCCAACTATAAAATGTAAATGAGGTCCCAAGTAATTCAAGTATGCCTCCAGCCTTTGAATTTTTGCTGCTTTCTGTGCAGACGCTAACCTGGACCATGGAAATCCTTCCCTATT
>NW_009259975.1:459383-559671 GCF_000687185.1 Egretta garzetta
CTGCTGCCCACCTGCTCCGCTGCAGCTCCCATCAGGTCTAAGGCACAGAGCCTGGCAGAGACTTGTGTTGAGCAGAATGATGGCGCCATGGTGAAACACACCCTTCAGATCAGAGACAAGATGTCCTTTGTGTATAATAGCACAGCTTTTCTCCATATTAAACTTGGACTTTCATATTGTTTATACCGATTTATTTTAAGAACTTATTAATACATTTCCAACTATAAAATGTAAATGAGGTCCCAAGTAATTCAAGTATGCCTCCAGCCTTTGAATTTTTGCTGCTTTCTGTGCAGACGCTAACCTGGACCATGGAAATCCTTCCCTAGTCCACAGCTTCCCCAGTTTTTATTGTTCAGCAGCACATCCAGAGCACAAGGAGCAAGGCAGGTTAAGGAACTTGTTCTCTTTCCAAATTAAGTAATTTCCCAGGCAGCTCTCCTGTATGTACCCACCTTTCTATTTTTCGAAGGTTTACTAAAAAGTTGAGAGATGCATCTTTCCTGTGTGACTGCCCACCCTACCAGCATAAAACCAGCTGCAGGATCAGCATCGCTCACCCCAGAGCAGTAAAGAAAAACTTCTCAAGTGCCGCCTACCTGTTTCTCTTTCCAAATTAAGTAATTTCCCAGGCAGCTCTCCTGTATGTACCCACCTTTCTATTTTTCGAAGGTTTACTAAAAAGTTGAGAGATGCATCTTTCCTGTGTGACTGCCCACCCTACCAGCATAAAACCAGCTGCAGGATCAGCATCGCTCACCCCAGAGCAGTAAAGAAAAACTTCTCAAGTGCCGCCTACCTGTTAAACTGTAGTTTAGCTCCACCTGGTGGAAGAGGATCACTCTTTTAGCTTGCAATCCTCTGACATTTGATTAGACACCATCTGCTTTATAACAGTAAATTTTAGAAGAGTCTTCTTAATTTCCCTCTGCCCACCTTACCTTGACATGCACAACAAATTCTTTGGTAAGTCTGGCATATCCTGTTGTTTCCTCAGCTACCTGGCCTTGAAGATTGAACATAACGGTGTGACCGGGGTTCCTGGCCGACTCAAGAATGACACAACCATTTGGTTGAAGGTGGACACAGAGCTCACAGCAAGCCTTGTCTTTACTCTAACAAAGTCAAAGTAGGAATAAATAATTATACGAACTACTAAATATGGCAAAATCCAGAGCAGAGAGTATCACAATATAGTTTCTGTGTTGTTCACGTTTCCACAATAATACCAGTCTAGTACGAAAATGTCCTTATATTTTTCAGAGTTGCAGTCCTGATACCAAAGTTCTAAAATTGTGGACTCTGGAATTTCAAAGCGCAGAAACAGTTCATCTTAGGATGACACAGATCTGAGGATAACATGAAAGATACCCGGGGGCCTCAATCAGAGTCTCAGCCTACAAATGGGGCAAAGGAGGCTGGAATAAAAAAATTGACGTAGACATGAAATGAACTACAACAACTCTCTGCCACCAGCCCTCCTTCGTTTGCCTCCATGTTCCTCCTCATTTACATGTACTGTTCTCACAGAAAACGCTTAAGTAGTCAGAAGTTTTACACGAAAGAGTACAGCAACACACTACCCATGCTTCTCTGTTCAGGCTTGCAGACTGTGTGATCCAGTTGTATAAAAGACACAATATACAGAACATGTATTTAAATATTTTATCAACTCCATCATCATTCTCATATTTAAATAAAACCAGGATTATAATAAATGTAAAATGCTAATAATCAGCTCAATAATTTAAAAGGGTGCTGGCTTGCATCATCTAACGTTTTTTCAGCATTTTTAAGATGTCAAAGAATCAATATTTCTAGGGAAAATTTTCAGTTCCAAGGCACTAACTTCTGAGGAAAAAGCTTCCTACTCAAAAAACCTGTCTATCAGATACAATATGCTTCTAAAAGCAAAGGAAAGTTTGTATGAATTTTAGAAGTGGTTGTGAAAAAATTGAGCCAGCATGTCCTCAACATAAAATTAAATATGTATCATAAGGTTAATTGCAATTTTTGTATTGCCATTTTGCTTAACATTTACCTATCTTCATTCCAAGGACCCCAAAAAGTTTTAAATAACAGCACTTTTCCCGTTCCCTGGGAAAAGGAACATCTTGCACAACTAAAAATAAGAAAATTGAGATCCAGATTTTCTATAGGTTACTCAAACTCATAAAGCATGTCAGTAGCAAAGCAGAAAAGAGAAAGTTCAAATTTAAGTACCCAGTTAATAACCTCTCTGTAGTAAGATATACTGCAGTGTGACAGACTGCACGGGGTTCTCTGTATCAGAATTACACTAATGAATATGAACACTAGGAAGTCCTGCAAGGAAGTCTGACAGTTTGCCTGGCAGCCTGACGTTATCCCCATTGAGAAATCTAACTTTACTGAGGGTATCTATTCCCACTAGTGCACATCATGTAAAAGAAGAATTGGACCAGCTTTAACTCTGAAATTATTACTGGATAAATAAGGGGAAGAACTCAACAAAGTGAAACAGCTTCTCCCCTCATCAGTAGAAGAGTTTCATCAGAAAGAACTAATTTCTACAAATCTATTTGCCTCCTTGTATACTGCAAGTGCTGAGAAAGAAAGGCAATAGTCAGACTTTGAAGATGGAATGAAACAAATCAAAATGGATCAAAACAAGTTTGGAATATTTCAGTTGGCTTATGACAGTCATGTTACTTAGAAAAAGACACAAAGGAAAAACCGGCATTTAAAATTAATCCTTAGAATTTATACTTATCCAAAAAGAGGAAATCATAGGATCATAGAACAGTTTGGATTGGAAGGGACCTTTAAAGGTCATCAGTCCAAACCACCCGCAAAGGGACATCTTCAACTAGATCAGGTTGCTCAGACCCCTGTCCAACCTGGTCTTGAATGTTTCCAGGGGTGGGGCATCTACCACCTCTTTGGGTAACCTATTCCAGTGTTTCACCACTCTTGTAAAAAAATTTTTTTCTTATACCTAGTCTAAATCTACCCTGTTTTAGTTTAAAATCATTATCCCTTGTCCTGTCACAACAGGCTCTAATAAAACATTTGTCCCCATCTTTCCTACAACCCCCTTTCAGTACTGAAAGGCTGCAATAAGCTCTCCCTGGAGCCTTCTCTTCTCCAGGCTGAACAACCCCAACTCTCACAGCATTTCCTCTTAGGAGAGATGTTCCATCCCTCTGATCATTTTCATGGCCCTCCTTTGGACCCACTACAACAGGTCCATGTCTTTCTTGTGCTGAGGGCTCCAGAGCTGGATGCATTACTCTAGGTGAGGTCTCACCAGAGCAGAGTAGAGCAGCAGAATCACCTGCTTCGACCTGCTGGCCAGGATACACTTGGCTTTCTGGGCTGCCAGCACACATTGTCGGCTCATGTCCAGCTTTTCATCCACCAGTACCCCCAAGTCCTCAGCAGTGCTGTTCTTGATCCTTTCTTCTATGAAGGATAGATGAGGTGCTTAGGGATATGGTTTAGTGGTGGGATGGCAGGGTTAGGTTAACGGTTGGACTCGATGATCTTAAAGGTCTTTTCCAACCAAAGCGATTCTATGATTCGATTCTATGATTCTTCTCCCAGCCTGTATTGATACTGGGGGTTGCCCCAACCCAGGTGCAGGACCTTGCACTTGGCCTTGTTGAACCTCATGAGGCCCAATTCTTGAGCTTGTCCAGGTCCCTCTGGATTGCATCCCAGCCCTCAGTCATGTCAACAAGCATAGCAGGTACCTTGTCAACATGCGGCAAACCAATATAAATTACAGCTTGGAATGGCTTGGTATTGCTGCATCAAATCATTTAGTCTATTGAAACATCCTACCAAAGAATAAAGAGTAAACTGAGAAAACAGTCAAAGCTCTGCGTCTAAATTTGCCTATTCATTGACAATTTCCTGGGTTCAGTTCTGCAGTTCTTAGCTCTTTATTTGACTGGAAGCACAATTATTAGACAGATTAAAAACAACATTATTTTGAATCAGACAATGAAATGTAATTATGAAGCAGAAATCAGTAACAGCATTTCCTACCTTTCCAATTACATGGCTGTTGACAAGAGCAAGAGCAAGACGTGGCATCTGATGACTGCTGAGTATACATATATTTCTCCCTTTGACATTTACATCAAAAATACCTAAAATTTAAATTAAAAAAATGTTAGGAGTATAAGACTATATTAATTCATATTTTCATTTAATTACAATCAATGATTTATAATTTTCAAAGAAAAAGAATGAACCAAGTGTTTAACTCAACACTTTGACCTCTCTGATCAATGAATCCCCTCATTCCTTCAGGAAGGGGCATCTAGAGACTACTGTCTACTTCATTGCCTTGAGAAGAAAAACCCTGAGAGCTAATGATAAGGAACAAATTTCTTTTTATTAGCATATATGTTTAAAAAAAATCCACAAAAAGGAGCTGAAGATTCCAGCATAATGAACTAGGCTATAGCAATGAATTTACATGATAAATAAGAAAACATGTAGAGAACATAAAACTCTCAGGTAGGAAAAGATAATTCATCTTCTCTGTATCCATATTAAAATTTGTAAAGCAAATCTTGCAGCATAGCTCATGGCTTCTAAAATTTTAGATCTGGCCAATTTTCCAAACAATTACCTCTTATAGCTACAAAATACTGACAAAAGCTGAAGCAGTGCCATTTTTATTGTTCCCAGCAGCAACAGTTGCTTTTTTGAACTGTTCTACCAGTACATTATATTGCCCGTTTGTAAGGTGCAGGTGTCTCTGGAGGACTCCTGTGGTGTCCATAACGTAGGATTATCAGGGTGTCATTGGGACCATGAGAATTACGCAGCCAAGGATCATTGTACCCATCAGGATGATACCACAAACCATAAAATACAGATTCTAGTCCTTGGGGCAGGATAGGGAGGACATGTAACTGTCACAATGGATCTCTGCCTTCAGACAGAGGTAAAGCTTCCTGAGAAATTAAAAAAACCTGGACCAAACCATCATGTGATATAATTTGCCATCACCACTTTGAAGGCCTTCAAATTACATTGCTTTAGATCTGCTGAAGACAAATAAACAGTTCTATCAGTATCTGAAATGCAGTTTTCTATTAAGAAAGACAGGTAGATAGATAATTTATGTCAGAGGACCTTATTCCAAAGGACACGGAAGGAAGCAGGGCCCCTAAACGAAAATTCAAGCAACAGTTCCCAAGTCAGCACTTCTAGACTTCTGTTGCATATGACTGTTCTAGATGCTTTGTAAAACACTGCACATGTAAGTAAAACAAATCTGAAAGAAGAGAGAAAAATATTGTTCTGAAGGCAGAAGTGTTTCTTGATAGGTGTCTGCATTCATTTTGTACTTGTAGTTGTTTTGTACTCTGATCTACAGAAAAAGAATACATCCTGTGTCACTAACTGTTCCTCTGTTATCAGGACAACTTTATCATATTGTTCAGAAAAATCAAGCTCCTTTTGATTACCAGTTTAATTCCTAAGTATTACTAAATCCTTGGGAGGTTGCAGATCACACTACTCATCTTTCTGACTTCCAATCTAAATTAATTAACAGCCAGTTTATAGCAATTTTGTTTTGATCATTCTTTCTAATATATTTATTTATATCTATCACCTTTAACTATTGATATTTAGTAGCTGTGCATCAGATTTGGCACTTGCACAATTAATTATACACGACTCGTTTAAAACTGTGGCGATAACGCTCATGAATTTTACATCTAGCACGTAAAAATGTACCGAAAAGGTATAGAATGCAATAAAAATACCACATGCTTATGTTAGAAAAATATCATCAGAAATGCACTAATTTATAGAAAGGAAAGTGCATCTAGATGAAAATTGGGAAACAATCTGCAGCGTGAACTTGAATCCCACATGTTAGAAGATTATGAACTCTAAATGTTTATTATGAACCCTAAAGACAAATCAAACCAGATACAATCCATCAGTTGAAGACACAGAATTAAAAAGCAGCAAAGATATGCTTACTGCATCAGTGCAGGTTAGAGACCAAATTCCTACAAGCAGGTAGTTTGGTCTACCACCAAGTAATTCACAGTTTGTGATCCTAAATGGATCTCCTTGGAGGAAGGACACTACCATGCTGCGCAACTGCTTTCAGGCATTTAAGACACTTGCAAATGCTAAAGCTAGGATAGGAGATTTGAGTTAATCAGTGTTTGAGTCACCACATTGAACTCAAGGACCAAAACTGCTATCTAATAAGAAGACCTTTAGTAAAACAGATTAACACCCACTTTCAGTGTTGTAATATTACTGATCTCCCATATTATACATTTGAGTTTTCTGGTGCAGCTTTTCTAAGGTGCCTTTATAGGCTATGCTAAGGAGCATTGATTGCACTGCTCTCCATGCACTCTTTTGTGTGTCCTGAAAGATTCTGTTCTAGCACTTAGAAAAAGATCACTTCTATCACGTAGAAAAAGATGTGTAAGGACCCTGGGATGATGTCAGAAAGGCTGAGCAGCTCCATCACTACAAAGGTAACAAAAATATGTGTGCTTAAGATGATAGGTATTATAGTTAAGTGTTAGTAACACAGTAGGATGGAAGCTGATAAAGAGGAGGAACAGGAAAAGTGCCATTAAAATCAATTACAAGGATGGAATAAAATTTTTTTTGTTGTTTTTTTTATATACATACACACACACACACACACACACACACACACTCCCTAATAATGAACCACACCTGGAAATTTAACTTGTTATCTAGTTACAAAAGTCTGTAGCTGTCCTTGCCATGGCAGTTCCATGGGAGCATTAAACTGCAGATGACTAGTTGTTTCTCTTTGGTAAGCAAAAGCCAGTGACAAGATACCATATGAGGGGGGAGGTTTGTGCTTTATACGTAAAGCAAGCATATAATTTCTGCATTCTTACAGCCATTAATACATGTAAATATTTTAATTAAGGAAAAAGTTTATTATAACTGTCTGCTCGTATTCACTAGAGGAATCACTATATGAGATCACAGTGAACTATAAAGTCCTTTCTCCTATCTTTTATGCATACACCCACATGAAAAATACTTTACCATATTTGTTTTTCTTGTCACCAAGAGCATCGACTCTGCTATCTGGATTGAGGCAAATGAAGCCACGGGTAAGCCTGTTATAAAACTGAAGTGTGTTGCCTTCCTGAAACTTCCACTTTTCGGCAGCCCACTAGTTTTGTAAACAACAAGCAGAAAAGACTTATGAGAAGGTGATACACTGGAATTTGACATACATTAGAACAACTGACCTGATTTCACTCAAAGTATAATTTGATTAGTTTAAATAAAAATAAAAAGGTACGTTCTTACAATTTCCTCTCTCTTGAGTTCCAGCTCTTGTCCTGTATAGATAAAAGCCATGTAATTAATTTACAGAGCATCCCCATTCCATTTCACACAATTGCAGTGACGTTGGGTTCTCCTCCCCACCAATTTCCACTTACTTCCTGGAAACGTGCTGGTATCTGTCACAGTCAGTTCTCTAGCAATATTGCCATCATCCTGCCCCTGGTCCAGCCACCTAAAAACCAGAACCCATTTCAGTAATACAATCTTGGCTGGCAACTCCCACAATACTGTACACATGGCACTTGCATATTGATACTTCCCATTCTATTTATTAAAGTCTCAAGGCTGACAAGCAGCAATACAAAAATCCAGCTTTAGAGATTGACTTTGGCAAAAATGCGTTTGTTTGTTTGTTCTTCATGAAATTTATAAATAGATGCTTTCCTGGACTGAGGTACAAGGGCTAAGCCAATTATTACAAATCAGAGAACTCATATTGATCCCAGATCGATAACAAAAGGTGCAGTGGTCATGATGTTTGCTCTTCCTTTGCATCTTTCCAGGATGCAAATTGTTCCATGCCCTGAAAAACCCTGTACAGGGAGGCAAATCCACCGCAGGCAACAATTCTGCCATGTCTGAACTATACTTTTACAGAGCCATTGTGCCTGCTTCACATCTACTTACATAAATTAAGTCTAACTCCATTTGAGTCAAAAGGATTCACACACTGTGGGAGCAAGATCAGCAAGCACGGCGTCAGGCTCTAACAATAACTAGCACATACCCTGTATTTTTCTGCCTGAAATGGATTTGAACTCTCCCTAAATTATGTATGAAGCTAGCATTATAGATCTCTTCATAGCAGTTCATCTCATCTAGAATACAGAATCAAAATTAGGTCAGGCAAAGACAAGGTGGTGTATCTGATAGGCAGAAAGCCCTTACTCACACATAAATCAGTTTCAGTGTGCCCATCGCTCACTCCGAGCTGTCTCAGGCAGTTATTTATTCACTCCGAGAAGTGAGAGGAGGAAATAGAAACGAGGTGCCACTGGCAAGCTGCAGCTAGACTCATACGTGACTGGACTTTACCATTCCTAATATTTGCACTGATCTTTATCAATTATAATTTTTCTGTAAGGTGTTGAGAATTAATCAGGCGTAGGTAAAATTAGAAATGAGCTAGAGAACAGAAGATTCAGAGCAGCAGCATCTGCAGAGGAAAAGGCAGGGAAGTTAGGATTGCTTCAAATTATGTTGCAGCTCAGTGACAGGCTGCAAGGCAAACAAGAAAAAAAGATGTGGCCAGGTAGCTGCATTTGTGATAGCCATTTCACAAGATCTTAAAGTCTGATCCTAAACTCACTGAACCCCAAGTTAATCCCCATACTAATTTCAGTAAAGGATCAGTCTGCTAGAGAGACAGCAATGCGCTCTTCTGAAAAACCTTGC
Organism: Egretta garzetta; assembly: GCF_000687185.1. NCBI lineage: Eukaryota > Metazoa > Chordata > Aves > Pelecaniformes > Ardeidae > Egretta > Egretta garzetta. Next base: position 468,150 of record NW_009259975.1, read on the forward strand.
ATGGCATGACATGGAAGAATGGATGGACATGCTGGTGTCAGATCCAAGGTGTTGGATATAGAAACATAGAATCATAGACTCGTTTAGGTTGGAAAAGACCTTTAAGAGCATCAAGTCCAACCGTTAACCTAACCCTGCCATCCCACCACTAAACCATGTCCCCAGGCACCTCGTCTACCCGTCTTTTAAATACCTCCAGGGATGGGGACTCGACCACTTCCCTGGGAAGCCTCTGCCAATGCTTGACAACCCTTTCACTGAAAAAATATTTCCTAATGTCTAACCTAAACCTGCCCTGGCGCAACTTCAGACCATTTCCCCTCATCCCCTCCCTTACCAGGGAGAAGAGACCAACCCCCACCTCACTACAGCCTCCTTTCAGGCAGTTGTAGAGGGCGATAAGGTCTCCCCTCAGCCCCCTCTTCTCCAGACTAAACAACCCCAGTTCCCTCAGCCGCTCCTCATAAGACTTGTGCTCCAGACCCCTCGCCAGCTTTGTTGTCCTTCTCTGGACATGTTCCAGCAACACAATGTCTTTCTCATAGTGAGGGGCCCAAAACTGAACGCAATATGGGGCATGTGTCAAAAAAGCACATCTTGACTAGTTCACAAGGTGCGAGAATGGAAAGTTCCCAGGCAGAACTTTTTATTGCTGTTTCATTAGCTCAAATGAACCAGAGAGTTGGGGCAGGTACAACTCAGAGAACTGTAAAAAGAGTGAGACCATTTCAGCTCACTTTTTAGGAACCACATATTTCCCTTGACAGGATATTTCAGAAGAAAAACTATGAGTAATTACAAATTTATTAAAAATCTAACCCAAATGCAACACCACCAACCTGTTACAAAGAAAAGTATAATCCAAATCTGTTATAGGATCCTTGATCACAACTTTGTCCAGAAACCATCCATTTCCTTAGAATAAATTTAAAAAAAAAGAAAAGTCAGTTCATGAGAGGCAGATTTAATTAAGTCTGACTTCCAATGGCTTTCTCTCTTCTACTAGAATTTCTCTTCTAATAGAACTGAAAAAACTGCAGCTCCACTGCCCTGATGGCTGGAGAGAAGACCACACTGGCTCTAGGTACTGTAGAGCTTGCCTATGGGCCTGCAAGCTGCTAGGTCCCTCCTTGGCTGTCATGGCCCTGAGCATTGCGCATCTCCCCCTCCCCTCCTCATTTAACATCATCATTGCATGAGACTTATTTGCTTTGCCAATCAAAGTATCAACAAGCTTAGATAGCAGCTTATCACGGCTCAAGATAAATTGCTATGTTTTACAATATTTAGGCTCAAGAGTTTGAAAAACAGGACTTGTGACTGCAAGCAATTTGAGTTTCACCATTAATTGAGTGTCTAATGACAAGATAGTGCACCCAAAATCTCCAAAAGTGCATCTTTACAGTGTAACTGATAATGCTAATCAATGTAAAATTATAATAGTCCATTTTATCTATAAAACAGACTGCACAAGACATATTCAATGTCTTATCATGCAGACACTACTCCTCTTCACAGTTTTTCCATAGGGATTAGTCAAAAATGACAGAACAGTAGCAGATGGTGTCCTTAACATAATGGTTAAGAGTGTAGTGAAAGTGAACACAAAATATTTGAAATTTGTGATGATACAGTAAGGTAACTGTGTCACTTGAACAGTTTCCTTAGCAGCCTTTGTCATTCACTTCTAAAATGCTTTAATACATTCAGGATTAGAAATAGATATTATATTTCAAAGAAAAGGTTAATAACTTCGCAGGCAGTATTCTCTGTGACTAGAGAGAGAGATTTCTGACCTGATCCAAGACCATTGTGTCCTATAACAATCTTGTATAAATGTCCAAGGTGCACAGCTTCAACAGTAAAGACGTCAGTCTGTAATCAGTCAACAACATTTCAGTGAAATCTAAAAAGCAGAGCATTCTTCAGCCATGGAATCCCAAAGTCCCATAAACCCATAGAACTCTTCTGTCAAGATCATCCTTTGAAATATCAGCTAATGATAAGGTGAGAACAAACCAAGAAGGACAAGTTTCCTGAAATAAAATAATTAAGTAAGGCTGATCACTTTGCTAATGGGAGTAGTTCCATTCAAATCAATGGGATCAGAGTCAGAAAAGAGAAACCTGCTGAAAGCTTAATTGGCTGAACAATTACAAATTACAGCAGATTTCAACATTAGAAATGCAGATATAAAATGTAAAGCTTCATTTTAACTTATTAAATCAATTTTTAGAAGAATTAAAACCAAAAGTACACAGTTTACCTATTTTATAAATGAAAAATGTGTCTTCCAAAAGCATTGGTATACCTTTAGAAAGTATTTTTGGCTTAATTATGTAATTTTGGGGAGATGCTGGAATGCAGTAATTATGTCTTTTCTAATTGCACCTTGCCTGGGATAACTGCCCACCTGGGAGAGAAAAGCCAGCCAAACATATCAGAAAATGCCCTGTCTTTCACTTACTTGTCCTTTTAAAAATTTCTTGGGTTTCTGTGACCTGAACAGCTGTCTTGATCCTGTATCACCTCTTTCTCCATAGACAGAAATATAGACATCGGCCTCAGTTCCAGCATTCCACAGTTCTCCTGTTGTCACATGCACTTCATAGACAGTCACTGACAATAAAAGATGACAACCTTTCATATCACAAACACTATTATAGTCACAATAATATCTGGCTGTGAATGTGCCTGTAGACTCCAAATACATCCGTGTCAAGGACAGCTAGAGTATAAAACCTTAAAAATCCTATTCAATATTAAGTAAAATAATGTACAAACTTGCTTTGGTGTTACATTTATGCTTTTTATCCCAGACTGTCACTATGGGGAATGCAAAGAAAATTGAACTTTAAATGCACAGTAGTATGTCTTCATCCTGCAGCATCATTTGAAATTATCATAAAGCTGAAAAGTAAATAACATAAATCCAAGATTAACCTCATCATAAGTGGTGAGATCAAAACTGTAACAGGCAACGGGAGCCATTAGCATTCTGAATGCACTTGTTAACCAAACAAGCAAAAATCTAGCACCATAGTTTTAGTTTTCTAGGCCCTCAGAACTTAGAAAGCTGCACTGTTTTATTACTTTACTGATTCATGCAATAGAATAGGATAGACTTCAGCTATTACATTCCATATGGGAATTCTTTAAAGGTTGTAGATTTGGGAAAAAAATCCCTAGGACTTAAATTCAATAAATCAGTTATTTAATAGAAAAGGATAATGCAAATTAAATTTGAGTCAAAATCCAATGACACTGGAATAAAGGCTATGATACATAAAAATATGTATCAATGGAAAACTGTGGTCATTAAAATGCAGATGTAGGAACCCCATAAAGTTCAGAAGTAAGATAAAAACATGCAACTATAATCTTCAGTAGAAACATGGGAAAGGCAAAGTTTATGCCAACATACAGTAACAATAATTTGTTAGACCAAGTGGGGTACAGAGAGGACAAAAGCAGGAGAGAAAACATCATTTTCTGGCACACAAGCTCTTCTTCCAGATGTAGGTGTCCTTGTGCTTCTCTGCCTTGCAAGTAGAAAAGAGTTTCTGGACCACTGGGTCCAGAAAAACATCAACATTATCATCATTCAATTATTAGTTTCCACTTGAAATATGTTATGAAGCTTGACTGTAATCCTCTGAAGGAGGTTGCTCCCACATCTCACTCTTCTGGTGGACAAACACCTTCTTTTAATAACCAGTGAAAATTTATTCACTGTAAGTCTATATCTGCAATTGCGCTAAGTGGCCATTCAGTGTTTACAACTTTTCCCTTGGTGCTTATTTTTTTATGATTATCTCACATTTATGTACATGGCATTTGTGTGCAGATTACTATACAAGCTGCCTTTAAACAATTTGGTTTGGATAATGGTAACAATCTAGCTAAAAGAGTAAGCACTCTGCACAGGTTATTTTAACGTGCCCCCAAAGAACGCTAGTGCTAGTTTGCTTCTAGCATCAGGGTGATCTCATTTTGAGATGATGACTGGGTACCTCTAAACTCCACTCAAGTACTGTACCATAGACATATGCTATTAACAAATCCAGCACAGAGGCTTAAAATAGCTAGCTCAAAAATTCAAGCAATTTTCACAATTTTTTACACTTCTCTTTACCTCTCATAAGCCTAGGGATCATCCCAGCTTTGTAATAAGTATTTATGAGTATTTATAATGATTACAGCATTTATCCTAGGAAATAGTGACTCTTAATGGAATGAAGTCACCTCAGGGGAAATTCAGGTTGGACATTAGGAAATGGCTCTTCACAGAGAGGGTTGTCAGTAACTGGAGCAGGCTCCCCAGGGAAGTGGTCACAGCACCAAGACTGCCAGAGTTCAAGGAGCATCTGGATGTCCCTCTTAGCCATATGGTTTGGTTTTAGGTAGTTCTGCAAGGAGCAGGGAGTTGGACTTGATGATCCTTATGGCTCCCTTCAAACCTGAGATATTGTATGATTCTTTCCTTTAGATATTCCATGGAAAAGTGTGCAGAATAGAGATTAAGAGAAGGAACTGTATTAGTTACATCTATATTTGTCTATAAGCATAGAACATTACCTTTGTAAACACATCGTTCTGAAATTAGAAAGTGTAAGGGTTAGGATTATTTACAGAGTTTAATTCTTTCCCCTATGCCTGTTATTTATGAGAGATAGAACAAGGAGGTAAAACACATCTTTTTTTTCAGATCAGCTATTATTATTTGGACAAAAGCCAGCCACATTCAAGGCACAGAAGCTTTTGACAGTCTTTAGTTAACAGCATAGTCATGTACTATTTTTTCCAGAGTACACCTGTCTCAATACTCAAAATAGTTTTCATTTAGGAACTGTTAATTAATACTGTATTGTACCCACATCGTTTACCATGCCACCACCTGATCTATTTACTTCCACAAATTTTTCATTATAGCACCCACATGAACAGGTACCCCATGAACAGACTGTGGCAGAGGCAGAAAATTCATTTCTCCAGACCAGTCATCCCATGTCTAGGATCGCAACAATCCTCTCTATTCCTACAATTCACTCCTTCATTAAACATCTACTTTCCAGTTTCTCCAAGAAGAAAAGCAAAGGTTCACCAGCGACCAAACACTGTGCAACTCTGATTTATCCCCAGCAAGTAGTTCATCATCATATAATTAAAGATTGTGTCATAAAACATGAGCAGAAGGGGACAAAAGTAGGATGGTTGAGGATAAAAAGTCAAACGAACGGTGCTCGGTCCCCCAGCATTAGAGCCACAAAGTCTCTGTGTAGTACTTCTTAACAGTTTAATTCAGACGTTCTTCCTTTGAATAAAAAAGGCTGTTAAATCAGAAAGTGTTCCAGGCTCTTTTTATTCAGAAATTGGTTTTAAAGTGCCTCTCATCATCTCTCTTTCAGACTGAATCCAGACCTCTTCACTGTTCTGTTATCAAACCATCTTCTCTGAAGTTAAAAGCTATGTTCTCTTTTCACTTTCTCATGCTGAAATATAATATTGGCAAAAAGGCACAGAGGCTGTCTTTCAATTACTAAGTTAGAGATGAAACTGCCTTCTCCAAAGCCTTCAGCATGACCCCTCTTATACTGAGGCTGGCAGAAATGCACTGAAGTCCTTTTCTTCCTCTCTTGTGCAAGGGAGAAATTGTTAACTACAAAATGCAGATTGAGAGGATGGTTTAAGTGTGCTGTTGCTCTTAATGATGCACCAAGATTACTTGATAATAAAAATCTTCCATTGTATCTTTATCTCAGGAACAAGAAAACAACCTACTCAGAAAGAAGAGCCTGAAAATTCGAAGGTGGGTAAGGTTGGTGTCCCAGAATATTAAGCAAGACAACATTTGGAGAAGAAGAGATACTGCAAGTAGGGGATCGGAGCATATTCAATACAACATGTTAATGATCATTAATTAATGTTTATTTAAGGGGGGAGTGGGTGTTTGGTTTTTATACCAATGTGCTTGTATGTCCCCCTACATTACTAATATGAAAATCTCCTGACCAAAGGGACCAAACCTATGAGGAAGCAGGCTGACTGTCTCAGGCTTTTCATGCCCTCAAGGGTATGAAGATCATAACCACTCAAGATCAAAAATCATTGTGGTTAGGGCTGGCCAGCCTCTCTCTACGGCATTTTATGATCCATTTGCAGCTGCTAACTACATCACTGGAGGAAATCTCTCCTGCTATTTTTTCTCTCTTAAAGACACATTAATAAGGCACAAACCTGGTTTTCTGCTATTCTTTTCAGGCTCTTAATCTCAGTGCTCAGTCATCACAGATAGGCATAAATACAGCTCCAGGCCACCCAGCTCTTTTTTATGAGAGTGACTGTCCCATGGTATGTTTCCCCACATCCATGGGCCATTTTCTGGACTTCTGCCCTCAATTTCATTTATGTCCTCTTCATCTAGCCTGCACCCACAGCAGCTGTTACCATTGAAATGCCTGTTACCATTTCAATTTTGCAAGATCAGCACAAAGTACCATAAGCATACCACCAAGCAGTGCTATAGTATTAAACATTCAAAAAAAGGGGTTCTGTAGTTTTTAGAGAGGTTTGAACAGAAGTTTCTCTCATCCCATTAATCTTGTCCTCTGCAGTTGATATGATTTTTTGGAGAAGGGAAGAGAGGGTGTGGAATCTGTCCCAGGTGGATCCTACTCTAGTGAAAGCTCCAGCACAAGTATTACTGGTGGTGTCATGACATTTCCCCCCTCTACCATCACAGCCTGCAGGATGGGGAATCTGCCCCAGCATTCTTGCTCCCTCTCCCACATCTCTCCTCCAATACACTGATCTTGTTATGACCTTATACTTTCCTTAGGCCAGAAAAGAGCAATGCCTTTTGGAAAGAAGGGAAGAGAAAGCACAGGTGTTCCACCTCCTTCCCATTACTGAAGCAGAGAGGCCATATAGCAACAACATCCAGCAAGAGTGACAGGGATTGGCGTGGTAAAACAGTGTAATAGCAGCAACACCCAATAATTTTTGTGGTGTTTGGCATCATTCACCTGTAGAATTACAATACAATCTATATGTGAGTAATGGAGCTTTTAACACTTATAGCACTCTGAAATATTGTTAAAGTTTTGTTCCACACCCAGCAATTAAAAGTATTCTGGAAGGCTGTCTCATCCACTTACAAGAAACTAATACAGCAGCTATAATAGTCATAGAGGAGCTATAATCCTCAGTTATTGAGAATAGAGTTTGTGATTTGACTCAAGTATGATGCCTTCATGGTAGTTACACATACATGAGGTGTCTTTACTATTGCCTCTATTTTAAAGCAAACACAAACCTGAAAATCTTACCAAAGAAGGAGTCGTCCTGAAGGACCTGCAAAATTCAAAGCATTAAAGACTCTCCTATCTCCTTTCCAGTGATTCTTAACCTTTTACTTGAGTAGGACCAGTAACCACAGGAAAACAGCACAGAAAAAGTGTTGTAGCTGCCAAAAAGTAATAGAGGGGCCTGATGAAAAACAATGAACTCATGTCTGTCAGCAGCAGCCTATGGCCTGGCCTAGATGATGTGGTATTGGGCTTACCTGGGAGAATAGGCTGACCCTGCTGTAAAACAGGAAGCTCCACAGATATTTCCCCATCAGCCTGGTCCCAGGCCAGCCATCGATGTACAAGGAAAGAAAACTGCTCCCCTGAGAAAAGGTTCAGCAACTGCACCTAAACAGCACCAAGAATTGCAGTTTAAGTTGCTGATCTCCAACCAGATAGAACAGAACATGAAATGTGTGGGATGCTCTTGAAATCTGTGCAGGTAGAGCTGTGTGGCATGATCACAAACCCATGGGTTTGGGGCATGTCTGCTCCCTGGGTACAACTGCCCCCAGTCGGACTTTTCACTCCATCAGGTTCGAAAGGGCAGGGCAGAGTAACTCAAGTGCAGCCAAGAAATGGGGTTTGTCAGCTCAGGCACAGTCACATGAAATACAGCTATGTTCTTCCAGCTGGTATTTCCATGTGGGCTGGCACTAGGTGGCATGGCTTACCAAACACCGAAGTTCTCACTGGGAAGCTTGGCAATGCTTGCAGTTCTATTCCTTTAACTTATTTCCTTATCAGAACAGGAATTAAAGGAACAGCTTTTGATTCTTCAACACTGCTTGTGACATAAATAAACCCTGAAAGTGCTAGCCCCAACACCAGCCTGCCCCACACAATTTTCTTCCATGCCCAACTTCCTAGCATACAGCAGCAAAAGGACCATATGCACACCAGCTGAAGAGAAGGAGGTCTAGTTATTTTGTATTTCAAAGCATTCCTTAGTAAGCACCTCAGAGGCTGCTGTATGTTAGAACAGTCCCTGATTATGATAATTTATACTAGTAGCTACACTAGATTTTGGACCAGCAGAGAGAAGCAAAGGCACTTCTACCTGTAGTTTTATTCCTGCTCTGTGCTTTGCAGAATCTAATCTCCTTAATTCAAATATTGAATAAATTCAACATTACTGGAAACATTTTTCTCTCTTTTACTGCTTGAATACTACACATTAAAGAAAGAGATTCATCTTCTCTGAAAAACCTGGCTCATCTCAGCCTGCCAACATCTACTGATGGATCTTGGAAAGGGCAAAGCAGCACCTTTGTGGACATTTTCAGGCCTGATAACATCTGAGTACAGAGACGGACACAGAAACCGCGGGATCCTGATGGAGGATTAGCATGCCTAACTACCAGAAAAGCTCTGCAGTTGTAGAGCACTTTCTCTTCATTTCAGATCTTCCAGAAAAATGTAGGTTTCTCAAGGAACAATGATGTTAAGCATCTGATGAGCCCACTGTAGGTTGTTTCTCTTCTATGAAGTCTAGAAATCGGTGGCTATATGCCTTTGGCTCTCTACTGTACAAAACACTAGGTTACTTGTAGAGTGTCTTTGGTTGAATCTATTTCTTTTCTTTGACTTTCTGCTCAAAGTTGCAGAGAGGGAATGACGTAACCCTGACTGATGAATCACTTCCTAAAACCTGTGCCTGATTGACTGAGATTTGGTAAGGAAACAATTAAAATTCGTAAGCCAATAATCAATGAAACACACTGAAGTGTTGAATCCTTCTTTAAAATTTTACTGTTGATTTCAATTAATATATTCTAGCTGGGAAGCGAGAAGGGGAATAATAACTTCTCATTTTTTCTTTCCTTTTCTGTCAGACTTCTTTAATCTCCCAATTTAAATGGGTGTCTTGTACAAAGTAGGCAGTGCAGCCTCTATTCGCTGAGGACAGTGTACAACAAACCTGCAAAAGTCCATTTGTTGAGTCAGATTTTATGATGACCAAAACTTCTAATATCAAGACTAAGCATACCAATAAATCTTTTCTGTAAGAGAAAAGATTCTTCTTTGTTCTCTTCTAGCTTCTCAACTCAGATACATTTTAGAAATTGCTGTCCCTCTGCCTCACAGGACCAAGCTATGAGGTATTTCCCACCCTTTCACTGCTTCCACACACAAATTTATGAAAAGAAAAATAGCGAGGAACAGAAGAAAGAAGTATCTTAAATAATATTCTGATTCCAGCATTCCCCAAAACACAGCACAGCTGAAAAACAAATATCTAGGCTTTGTAATCAGGCAATCTTCACCTGAATTGAAACAGATATAACCAAGATAATTCTAGCATGACACTTCTTAGACAGAGTGATACTACCAGTGACACAATATTTCAGTGTAGACATACATTGGCTAGAGGAATGGACTCACGGGCTCTTGCCTAGATCTCGGTTAACACTGCCCAGACCTTACTTTGTCTTTTTTCTGAGTCTCAGTCCCAGATGAAAACAACTAGCTAAAGCATCGGATTGACACTTTGCATTAGATAGACCTAGATTTGCCCTGAAGTACGATTATAACAATGAATTTACCATCAGCTTCTAAAGCCCTTCATAAAGTGCTGTCTCTTAACTGAAGGATAAGAAACTCTGGCACAAAGAGAGAAGTGTTTCAGGCATGAATAGCATATCATTGGCACACATAGTACGTCGCTGATGTTAAGGATAAAAGCCAGATCCTTTCATTCCCAGTCCAGAAACCTACATATTGTGCTTCATGACTGAATTGCAAAACAGAACTAGCTGATTCTCTTTGCTTTGTCACCTTCACTTTACCTGCATCAAGATTTTTTTTAAATAAGGAAGGAAAAGAAGTCTTTTTCTCCTCAGAGATACAGAACTAGAAACATTTGCAATGTAGCTCTGGTGCTGAGCAGAAGGACCCAGCATCAGCCACAGATCTGAGGAGGACTTGGCTAGGCTGAGTTCAATGACTCTCTAGGTTTCAGCAAACTCTAGACACTCTGTAACATACAAAGACTGTAGGAGACTCAGACTACGGCAGCCAACTTAAGCAGTCTTCCTTGCCGCCCAGCCACACAGTTTTAAAGAAACATCATAATGTACAGGTCTCACTAAACTGCAAACAAACAGCCAAGATATACCATTGTAAGCCGCCTTTAATGCCACACAAAAACACTCCTTCATAAATAATCTCTTAAATGAAGCTGCAGGCACTTGATGAGGCTAATATACTTATCCCAGGTTTTTTTTCTGACTCATATTTTGACTCCACTGTCACAGTGACTGCTTTTGGAAAGATAAAATTCTTTCTCACTGCTTTTACCTCTTCACAGTGCCAGGCAGGGGAGTTTCCTGCATTTGTATGGCCTATGCGTATTTTGTAGAGATGTCCTATGTTTCCAGTATTGACCTGTAAAAGAAACACAACCGATGAAACACAAAACATTTGTTAAAAGGAAAAAAATATGCAACAGAAATTAATTTAGTAACTGTCAGGTGACCTTTTTTTAGAGGAATTAAATATTCTGATATTTAATCAGGTGTTTCCAAAATGTTTTGCTCTGGATAATCATTGGAAGCTTGGCTCTTTTGAAGTACAACCCTTAAAAAGACAGTTGTCCTGCCAACCCCATTTAAATGGCTTCAGGATGGTGCTGTAGCTATTTTGTTCCCCAGTGAATATTGGTCTTAGTGGGAGATGGATACAGACTGTATATATGACTAAAAATCAAGTGTCTTGACCCTAAAACCTGGCTTAGTTTAGCATCCACACCACTGACCTGCTACAGAATGATTTCTGTCTCCCAAGCACCTGCTGCAAACTCTGAGTTTCTCCCTACCTCTCCAGGAGGGTATGCCTTACAATTTTGGAGACAATTGTGTTCAGCTTTGATGTTTCTTTTTACAAATCATTTCAATTAAATCAACTTTAAAAGCTGTATTTGAAAGATTAGTTCTTGGGCAGGATGGATGAGCGTGTCCAGTACAGATAAGAGGGTGCTGAGGGAATAACTTTGTGTGAAGGTTATTCAAACAACTGGTTATGAACTTAAGTGTATGAATAGAAAGCTTATCTTCAAGGAAATGGAAACATACCATGAGTGTCTTCCCTCCTTGCTGTAGCTTTTTTTTTTTTTCTCTTATTATGTAGGCTGGATTTGCTGTCCTTCTGTTGTTTTCTGTAGAATTCATTTTCATGTTCTCATTTACAGTGTAGGGGTGGGTGTGAACTGAGTTCCCTGTATCATGAACTTCCCTGAACCCAGTGTTATAAACAATACAGAGACAGAGCAGCGAGGACGGAAAGGCTTTTCTCTTTCTATACATTTAGGTGCTCCTTAATTGCATACAGTGCTATGTATACTCACTTAAGAGAGGAATCCTAGGTCCCAAACCAGGGACTGCCTCCATATTTTGCATTTAAAAGTCATTGGAGGTGAAATTAATTGCAATAATGGGAGCAGGAAACAGAGCCAACAACATCTGTTGTGAAGAAGCTATTTTTATCTGTCAGGCACCTGGTTACTTAATTTAACTACTACTTTCAGTCTTGTATCTGGGATTCTCTGCTATCACAGGTGGAGAATGGCATACTATCAGAGTTCCTGGATTCTTCTGAGAAACTCCATCAAGCTGAAGAGAGCTAAGAACTGCATTTCCTACATCCCAAGCAGCTATGAGGTGGTTGTAAAAAAAGTGAGCTCTTCCCCCATGCTGCCATTAAGTAGCTTTTCTCAGAAGGGGACTTGCTCGGCTGGATACTAACAACAGAAGCACCTGTTTGTTATATGGCCCTGTAGCTGGCACCTGCTGGAGACACCCACTGACAATCCCATACACACACTCATGCTATGCAGCTTTTGATAAGAGACCTCTTCTGGCTCACTTGCATCACCATGCCACAAGACTGATGGGGGAGAAACTCGCTTGTGTTACTGGGAGCAGAAGCAGCTTCAGATAGACAGATTTTATTACAGGTATAAAATTTGCCATTATTTAAATAAAGCAGCAGGTATGTAACAAAGTTAAAAATTTACTCCATACCCTAATTCTTCACTTCTTCATTTAGTTTTCAATATTGTAGCCCCATTTCAAATTTAGAAACTAAGCAAGTATCTATTGTCCTGTATTTCTTGGTATTCTCTGGGGCACTATGTAAATTAACCAGTAGTTCTTAAACAAGTAAGGAATATATTGGATCAAATCAGCTTTGGATAGGTGAGTGGGAAAGGATACTAAATTTAGTTCTACGTTTAAGTCCCGTTTCTTCTTTCCAGATATGTGTACCATACAAAAAACTGACTGTCTTTTCAGCACATAGATTTTGAAGTGTCATGCAGTCTGGCAGGAGACAAGAGGGCAACACAATGAATATATATTGCTTACTGTGAAGATGTCTTCATTGCCTCTCTGAAATAATTTTCCCTCCTCTCCATCAAGAAAAATAGGCCCCGAACTGCTGTGATCCCCATACAATGTAATATAAACCTTTGAGCTTGTTCCTGCAGATGGCATATCAGTGGTGAGGACTGACACCTTCCATTTCCTAGCTATCAAAAGATAAAAAGACTCACTGAATTACTTAAATTCAAGATTCTTAAGCAAAATGCATTTCAGTGAACAAAATTCTAAATAATATAAAGTCAATGAATACAGAATTACATATTTCACAAAGTTACGGCAGGCAAATATTGAGTTTGCGATGTTGGGCACACAAAAATCAAGAAATATCAGGTTGCATTCACATCTTTTACTCTGCAAATGCCATATGACAAAGTCAAATTTGCATGAACGTAGATCACTTTTCCAACACAGTTTTGAAATATTGTATTAAACTGCATTAAATATGGCTTTCTGTTTACTTCAGATATATAAGCTCTACCCAATGCAGTGCTGCGTAATGACAGCCATACAGGCTCTCATCATGATAGCTCTGGAATTACAGACCCATCACTTCAAGCATTAGGGTCTCTCAGAGCAAATTAGCTCTGCTGAAAGACACCTCTTTAAGGATCTGTATCTCTGCAAAGGTGTGATGGGCTATGCAGGTGTAACAGCTTGCTTGGAATCCACTGCAGGATTGCCAACATATTCTTGCATTGCAGTGTTGGCTTTATACCCTGAGATACCAACACTCTTCCCATGGTTAAATTTCATAATTATCAAGACCAAGTATATGGATTTAGGCTTTGGTTTAGTGGAAGCTGAGTATCAATGGGATGGAATTATGGGAAACGGTATCACTGATAGCAGAAAGGAATATTAAGAAAACACCCTCACTCCCAATGTTTCTGATTAGCTGATACCCATCTCAGACAGTATACATTTAAGCACCTCCTGAGCTGCTAAGATCGTTTTGCACCACTGATTAATATCACTGTTTCTTAAAAGAAAACTTCCTTTAGAGTACAGCAGCAGTAATAAAGGGCCTTACTGACTACAGAAGCCCCCTATCATCTAACGACCCAGCTGTGCTACACATTTCACCTGTATTACTGACTTTTCCCTTCATCACAGTCTCTTTGATCTTGTCTGCTCTGGCTAAAACACTGACAAGAAATATTCATCATGATATGATGAATTTTGTCTTTATTGACTGCTTGATACCCAAAATAGATCCGTGTGTCTTAAACCCCAGGCAATAAGCTGTCCTGCAGTTCTGTTGTGAGGTTCAGCGAAACCACTTTTGTTTTGAGTGTCACTCGGTATTTTCAGTGCTAGCCACGGGCATTTTCTTAAAGGAGACAGTGGACGTTGGTCATGATACATACACAGAATTATGCTGTAGCAGAATATTATTTGAGGAGTAGTTAAACCAATTATTTGAGCAATTTGCATTTAGTTTTCTGCGGCATTCTGGAAAAAATAAGGTAGGTTTAATATTTTTACTTGCCCATGTTTAGCCACGTCCAAAAAGAAAAGATATTTAAGAAATTGATAATTAGGCTGGCCTAGGCATGGTGCATGCCAGTATCTTTGTAGCTAGGAAATAAATGAGTTGAGAGTAGATGTCCTCCATACCACTTAGCAGTTACATTTGACTAAATAATACTGCTTTTAATAAAAGGCAGGAAACAAGGCACAGTGAAGACACATTATGAAATCTAACATATTAATGAGACCTGGTGGTAGAATCTATAAGCCTCATTTGTGTCTTGCTATAACCATTGGGCTATACCTACTGAGGAAGTTTTTATTTCTGTGTGGCCATTGTGCTTTGTGTGTAAAACACACATTCCTTGGGAAATACAGTATTGTAGAATCAGTAACTATTAAAATAGATATTCTCTCCCATACTTTGAGGGGAGAGACAGGGAGACATTAACATAATGCTGTCCTGGTTTCGGCTGGGATAGAGTTAATTTTCTTCACAGTAGCTAGCATAGTGCTGTGTTTTGGATTTAGTACCAGAATAATGTTGATAACACACTGATGTTTTCAGCTGTTGCCAAGTAGTGCTCAGACTACTCAAGGACTTTTTGAGCTTCTCCTGCTCGGCCAGGGGCATAACAAACTCGGAGGGAGCACAGCTAGCACAGCTAACCCAAACTGACCAAAGGGCTATTCCATACCATATAACATCATGCTCGGGGGGGTTAGTTCGGTCGGTCGGTCGCTCGCGGCTCGGGGACTGTTTGCGGCTCGGGGACTGCTTGCGGCTCGGGACGGGCTGGGCATCGGTACAGTGAAGACACATTATGAAATCTAACATATTAATGAGACCTGGTGGTAGAATCTATAAGCCTCATTTGTGTCTTGCTATAACCATTGGGCTATACCTACTGAGGAAGTTTTTATTTCTGTGTGGCCATTGTGCTTTGTGTGTAAAACACACATTCCTTGGGAAATACAGTATTGTAGAATCAGTAACTATTAAAATAGATATTCTCTCCCATACTTTGAGGGGAGAGACAGGGAAACATTAACATAATGCTTAGTTCATCTTTGAGGACAAACCTCAAGATCTTGAAATTCCACAGTAGTGGTCCGAGATTTACCTGTTTGTTTGAAAAAATGTTTGTAGGCACATGACCTGAGTAGAAAGTGTGAAAATTTTAAAAGACAGAGACAGAATCGGAGAGAAGTTATATAAGAGCAGGCATCTAAAATATATTAATACCATGAGAAATTTGGAGTATGCACCGCTACTCAATTTTAAAGAAATTCTCTTAAAGCAGCACTTATTTGAAACTATGGTGAATGTGGAGCTACAGTACCAATGTTTCTTGAATAATTATATTGTCATTATTAAACAATAAATTGCCAAGCAGCTACTCTTACCAACAGGTTAAACTTTGTCATTACAAGAGTTGTCATAGCCTGAACACATTAAACTGAAAGAACAGGGAAAAAAATAATATCTGTGTGACCTGAGGAGGAGAAGTAACTGGCAGAATCACATTTTCCAACAACAGAGCAGTGTGACCCTTCTCAGAAGTTGCTGTAATCTGCTTTTTTCACAGCTGAAGTTAGCTTGCTGTTTCTATTAGAAAGGGGGTTCTTTACACTGTCCAAAGCAGTGTGTGCCCCAACTTTCTGTGAGCCATGACTGATGACAGGTGACCATATAACCCTCCATGTTAATCTCACTTATAACTGAGAAACTAGCGTATGTACACAACATCTAAATCGCTGTCAGTAGGTGTACCTAACCTCTTCTCTTAATTTAGTTCATTAAGGTAAGAAAATTACAGTAAATAGTCCCCCTAATTCTTACAGTGGATTAACATGGTAATTAGACTAATGATATTTGATAACATCAGTGCTATAAAAGTCAAGTAACTTGTTTAATAGTGATAAATTAAACAATTAAATGATCTTGCTTTCTTCTGACATCCTTAGAAGAGAAATATGCCTTATGCATTTCCGAAATGAAAACCAATAAATGATACCAAGGTATTGCTTCTATACACTTAAATTGAGGAGCCTAACACTTCTGAGAAATCAGTCATTTCTCATTGGTTTTTATGTTATGTACACTTTTAGATATGCAAAACGATGTCATCCAGCTTTCTATATATCATGCTAGAAATAGTAGTGAATACTATAGATCACTGTGTGCAATGGCTTCTTCTCCAATACACTGTTTTCAGTCTCTTGGAGCCTTTCCAGTTAATACTTTCCAGTCTGCACCTCTACCCACATGTGAATATTCACTACAAAGTCAGTAGAAGATCCGTTTGACCATTTTTTTTCAGGTCGAAGGTAGTAAAGATACCCAACAAATTCTCTACTATGTAACTGGTTTGCATATAAGCCTGTCATGTGCTGGCAATGACATCTGTTTGAAAATTTAGTTGTGAGACATTGCTGAAAGAAAAAAAAAAAAAAAGAAATACTGTATTTAGATTAAATGCTAGTCTTGACCATTATTGAATAAGACTTTCGTATGATTAATATTTTTTTTTAATCCCTTGATCTTTATATAGGTTCATGATAAAATTAGTCCAGAATGCCTTTGATTTAAAACCAACAAATTTTCAAAACTAAAGGAAGAGGTTAATGAGGTCAATTGAACTGAAAAGCAAGCAAAGGAAAATAAAACAACCCAGTAAAAATTTTTTTAACCATACATGTTAAAAGAGAATAAGTAAAGAACGACTATGTACAGTGTGTGCTGTATTTGAAAGCTGCCTCCTTTTTCTTTTTTTTTTTTTTTTTTTTTATTTTAAGAATGGTGACATGCAATGATTGGGAAATGTCAGCACTGCTGACAAGAACAGGCTATAGAATGGGAAATTTAAAATGGAAAATCAGAATGGGATGAAGCGTCCACTGAGAAACTAAAACCCATGTGTCTTACAGCAAAGCAATACTAGGTAATGGTTTTGAATAAATTGTAGCTGAATAGACAGTTATCTCCACAGCTAAACAGAAGAAAAAAGATCACCAGCATCAGTTTACTGCAGACACATGGCGCAAGGTATCCCGACTTGCACTGTTCAAGTACCCAGTCTTCTCCATGATGATGAGAACTCATCTTTGTAAACAAGGTAATTACAGTAGCTCTAACCTATCCAAACGTTATAAGAGAAATTAGTAGCTAAAATGGAGAAGTGGATTAGTACAAGACTGTAGATTAACAGAATAACTACCTAAATGGGAAATTATACATTTGTGCAGAAATAAGAAGTACTAATTTATAGGGATACTAGTAAGTTTCTCAGGAATCAGAATTGGAATTTATCTGGGTTTCATATTTTCATCAAAATACTGCATCAAATAGGTAATTTCTGTAACACATTCACTAAGAATTGTCAAAGTATAAGAGAATCAGAAAATCCATAGTAGAAAAGGGATAATATATAATAGAATAAAGTGCAAGGAACTGCATTTTAAAAATAATACCAAAACTTAATGCTATGAACAGGGAATTTATCACTTAAATAAAATAGAGAAGGGGTGATTTGTCAATGTGGCTGTAAGATGAACCAGGAGAGAAATTTCTAAGTACAGAAATTTTACTGCCGGTGACCCAGAGTTGAAAGAAACAATCTTTTAAATACTGCATAAAGTTCTGGTAACCATATTCAAAAAAAGATTTACTGAAACTAGAAAAGGCCCTGAGAAAAAAAAACATTGATGATTAGAGGGAATGGAGAAAATGTTTATGTAGGAGAAAAAGTTGAGAGAATGTCTGGGTTTGTTGATAGATACCAAGGAGGAAAAGGACCTACCTAAGAAAATGACAGTGATGGCTTTGGGATACACGTATATAAACCAACCATGACTAGACTTAGAGTATAAATTACAAAACAGTTAAGATAGACATCAGAAGAAGACTAGAAATACCTTTCCAGTGGAAGCTGTAATGACTATAAATAACAAGTTTTAAAATGAGATTTAGTAATTAAATGGAATTACCTAATTGTGTGGTTTCTTTCTAGCAGGGGACTAAACTAGATAAACTGAAACTTCATGGGACTGTGACCTCTGTGCTATGTTGGCTGTTTCTTTTTTAATAATGGCAAGACAAAACCTGAATTTCTTCTAGAAGAATGGCATAATCTATATAAAGCCCTTGAATGCCTGCTGAATTGTTTTCTACTCTGCTCTTTACACATTAATTAATATGCTTATCACTTTCAAGTATACTTTGTCCTGACTTATTCAGGAGTCTATGCCTTTTGCAGTTAATCTGAAGAATTAAGCTACCTATATAAAGTAGCTCATCTTACTCCTCATGGTGTTTTTCCCTCTGTCAATCAGTACGTTGCTCTAGTCACCAGCATTTTGAGGTTCTCTCTTCAGCCTTCTCCAGTCTTACTTAATGAAAGCAATTTTCTTTCATCTGCGTATCTCAGCCACTTAATATTCTATATCTTCCCTGAACCATTAATGAATATATAAACCCTATGACAGTATGGTACGTCTCACTGCCGACCTTTTGTCCTGCTCTGAGGTGACCATTTTATTCCTTCTTTCAGTTAACATACTGAAATCAGAAGCAAGTCTTTCAGTCAATATATCCTTCATTTCACCATTTGTTGTGGTCTCTGCTAATTGTAACCTCAGGCAGTACCTCACATCTTGCCTTTTGAGTGCTTAGTTTGCTCAGTAACCCCATAAAGTTTGCTCAGTAACACTATAATAAGCATCTGATTAAAGATTCTTGAACCTTGATCTGAAAAAGTTAAGGTGCTGTGAATGCAGCACAGGGTGCTGTGAATCCAGCAGAAAGACTGCAAGTGATGGAGACATATATATAGCTGTTAATTTGCTTACCTAACATTTAGACATTATTTACAGCATAAAAGCCTGATACTCAGAATGCTATATGGCATTTAGTTGGATTCTAGTAATTTTGAGCTTCATTTTCCAAACATAGGTTCTATTTCTGTATTGACATGCAAAAGGATGAAAAAATACCATTGAGACTCTTCACTTGGAGCAGTTCTAAAACATGCGAAGGAGGATGCCAAAAAATGTGGAGATGGAGGGAAGAACATCAGAAACAAGGCCAGCATAGGAAATAACGCACAGCTATTTGGTGTGAAATATATCAGACAATATATGTTGCTTTAAGGTTGTAATGTTAATTTATTACATAGAATACACTGCTTCACACAACAGAAATGTATCAGTTATTTATGGGGATATATATCTGCCACTGGACTCCTAAAAATAATTGAAGAGTGCTTCTAGGTTTCCTACCTGTACTGCAAACCCCTTTTGCTCCAGATCTAATTTCCACTTCCCCTCCATGTGCCTTCTGTCCCATGGGGAGACACGCAAAGCCTCTGGGCCAAAAGGGATTTGTGTCAGCCTTTAATTAGGTCCTCAGTCTGGATAACCAGAGGATCATGATCCAGGGCTTATCGTGGCACGTACATGCCAGTTAGTCTAGACTCAGTCTCCAAGAGTACAGAATGGTCAAATTCTCATTCGCTAAGAGAAAATTAACACCTTACTTCGTCAGGTTTATCTCTGACTTCATTGACATTGAAGCAAGGTACTATGAGGTGTTAGGGATTAAAATCTAATATAAAAAATTAAATACTCTTCCTAATCACAACATACGTTAAATATTTTCCAATTTTATATTTAAAATCTCTTACTGAAAATTGTAAACCATATATAAGTGCTTACTACACACAAATAATATTAAAAAATGCTGTAAACAGGCATCCAAAATAATTGTAATAACAGATTGAAAGATCCTGAAACATATTACATACGCCTTGGATTTTCATAATACAACGTATTTACAAAAAAAGCAAACAAAAATGACATGGACCACCTTTTAAGTACAGAGGTTAAAGAAGAACGCACAACTAAAACCTGTAGTGTACTTAAATCATTTTTAAGAGTAAGAGGTGCTGCCTCAAAAGGGAATACGGCAGGGGGAGGCAGGAAGGCCATTGACACACAGGCTCCCCTCTCCTTTTCTGGTATCCTCTGGGTAAAAGAGGCAAACTTCATTTGAGGTCTGGGTGATCCTACATACAGACTGAAAGATCTCTTTACTCACAAAAATATTCTGAAGTTGACCTTTAAAAACTGAAATAACAATTTGATAATGTTAATCTATATTAAATTAACACAAATTCTGTTTCCTACTTTTCATTGTCTTACAGCATTTGAATAGTATTTCCTACTTTTCATTTCAAATTAAACGTTTCAGTTGATTTTGTTCTGGAAAAAGCATTTCTACCGAAAGGCAATTCTCAAAACCTTTCTCAAATGTCATGAAATATAGGAATCTTATCTTAGAATTTGGGAGGGTATTTCAAATTTCAGTCCTCTGTTCTAACAAGCAGTAGTGGTTTCTGTACAAAGGAGATGGTTCGTATATAACTGAGTATCTCTGAACAGATAATATTTCGGGGAAAAACTGTTTTTTAACCAAGAAATCACTGTCTCAAAAGAACAGCTTTTCTTCCTATGTTGGGTCCCATAGAAATCTAAGTAATGTTCTGTATTTCAGCAATGAAATATTATTGTGATATATATTTGTCTAGGTCTGGGCTGTATTCACATTGGGAGTTTTGTTGGGTGGGGCATTCAGCAGTTTATTTTGTGCCTTTTATTTTCTGAAGATGTTTTCACTAATCTAATGTTATAGAAATTCCAAGAGCTCTATTACAAGTCTTTCTCATCTTTACTGTTTCCATTGTCCATTGTACAAAAGCAAACAACTTCTTCTTCTTCTTCTTCTTCTGTAGGAAAGGCATTTTCATTTCTCAGATTTTCAGAGGCATTATGTTCAATGTTATTTAAAGAAGTGTCACCCTTCAGAACTGTTTCAGAATGACAGGTTTCTGCTGGATCTGCCAACATGGGAGAACGTTTTTCTCCAACAATGTGAGTTAGGCTTGTTCTTAGGGTTTGGCATATTTTTGGCTTTCTATTGGATCGCTCACTATTCGTGCCTATCACAAGATCACTGGGTATGCATTTGGGCACATTATTTTGACAGTTGCTGACTTCCATGGGTTTTACATTCATATCCTCCATAACATGTAACTTCCCTAAACTGCTTGAGTCTTTCAGAGTTGAAGATGCAAGTATTCCAAAGTTACTAATAAAATCTAAGGTGTTATTAGCATAAAACTTATTAAAAATATTATTGGCAATCTTACTGATACAGTTATTCTTCAGACTCACGTGATTATTTTTGTCTGTTATTAAATCTTCATCTGACCATTGTAAATGTTCACTCTTTTTGGCCAACAAACACGGGCCCAGCTGGTTCTCAATATCAGATGCCTTTTGGTAGGCATAGCCTCTCTGTTCCTCATTAATTGGTGTTACTGTCACCATCAGTATTGGACAATGTTGGCCACATATAGCATGGAGTTTATCCAGTGAATCTTCTTCCTGAAGAGCACTTCTGTTAGCATTACTAACATCAGTTGGCTGAGACTGTATGGGGTCATCACTTAAAGGTTCTTCCAATGGATGCACCCTGTTATCAGGCAATCTAAATTCTACAGATGTAAAGGCTGGAAAATTGTTATCAGCCTGCTTGGAAAGATGTGTGGAAGTAGAACCTGCCATGACTGATGGTTTTATCTTTTCTTTGTTTGCTGCAGGAAGGGAAGTGATCTTACCATTGCGGCTGGGTTTGCTTTTTGTACTGAAGTCATCCTGAAAGGGGTCTGAATCACTGTTATGAGGTATGTTGAAGTAGTTGCAAAAGTTTTCAGAGGGTTTAACCATGTCTTCAAGTTCTGAAGAAGAGATTTCTTTGAGGACTGGATACTGATTCAGATTGCCAAAGTGCGAGTATGGAACATCATCACTGTTAGTGTCAAGGACTGTGTCAGTTGATGTTGTATCCAAATTACCATACATTCCAATCCGTTCAGGTGGTGATCTTCTTATCAAATGATTTTCTTTGAGAAGCCATTTGCCTTTATCTATCAATATTCCTTCATCTTCGTTAGCTTGTACACAAGGTTGACAATGCTGCTTTGGAGATTCCCCTGAACGGTCATTTGTATAACTTGTCTTTTCTCTGTTAAGAGGAGTCTGTGGTGTTGGTAAAGTATTTTCTCTTCTCAATATAGTGTCATCTTCTTTTATGTTTACTGGAAATTCTTGTGATGGTAGTGAAGAATGTGACAAATTTTCTGCAGAACAAGACTTAGGTTCTTGAGAAAAATAAATGGTTTTTTCCACCACTGCAGTGTGGAATTCTTCAGTATCCTTTTGAAATACTTTCGACATATAAGGAAATCCTTTGTGAAAGTCAGGCTTAAATGAAGCTTCTGTCTTGCCATAAAGTCGTTCAATAGTTCTTTTTACATAGCCAGTATTATAATGTTTTTCAAGCACTGCTTCCTCCCCACTTTCATTGGTCAAATCACTGGATGCTCTAAAATTATAATCACTCTCTTCAGTATCTGGTCTGTAATCTGACCAGTCAGAAGTAGCAGGACTTTTTAAGCATTTTTTTAATTGAGGAGTGTCTGAACACATTCTATTCTCCAGTTCTTCTACTTGCAATTTCTGTTCTCCTTCGCTCGTATCACATTCTGTTATTTGTTTTGATTCATAACAAAATGATAAAGGAGAGACTGTAGATAACCTCTCAGAGGTTTCCTCACAAGTTTCTGCATCTTCCTTGTCTTCCTGTACAGAACAGTCCTCATTATTATATTCTACAGAGGTTTCAGCATCTAGTTTAAGTTGGTTATTTGCGTTTTTGTCATCACCTGCTGACTTTAGATCAACTTTCTCGTCTTCACTTTTATCAGTAGTAACATGTATAATATCATTTTCACCTTCTAACTCAGAAATATCCTGATCTAAAATACAATTTTTATCACTAGAAGTTACACTGTGAGCTGTTGAATTAGGTTCTACTGAAGTTTCTGACTCTTCATTGGTGAATGATGTATCAGTGTTTTTATCCTGAGATTTTTTATATAGGTTATCAGGCATTTCTTCATTTTTTTCAGGTGGCTCTATAGCTGATGCAAGGCTACAGGTATTTGAATTAGTATTGGCATATTGATCATCTAGCTGTGTTTTGGGAGCACTCAAGTCTAAAGTCTCTGTTTCTCTACAGAGCCCTTCCTGTATATCAAAACAGCTTTCTAATTCACCAGTTAATTTCAGAGCTTCTTCAGAATTTACACTGTCCTTTGGAATACAAGGCTCAATTGATTTTCCACTTTCATGCAAATGTATACCATTATGAATTTCAGATATGGGCATATTCTCATGGCAATGTGTGGAGTCCTGTCTTCTGAGTTCCCTCCCGAACTGTAGTAAGTTATTTTCTGTTGATTGTTGAAAATGTGAGAAGGCAGCCTTCAGTTCATCAGCTTTTTCTATGACTGTAGTTTGTTTCAGAAATTGTAACTGTGTAAATATTTCAGAACAGCTACAGGTAGTTTTTTGCATATCATCTTTGATTGTCCCAATCAAACTCTCTCTCAGATTCAGTACAAGTAGCCAAGCTAGGAGGACACTGGAGGAAGAACCAAAAGCTGAAGGAGAAAGATCTGAAAGGCTGCAAGCTTTTCCTATACATCCGTTATGTTCTTTTTGGAGACCAAGCAAAGCTGATTGTAATTCATGCAGCAACATGCTAGACATGCAATTTTTCTGAACATCAATTTCCATTTTCTCATTGATAATCTGAACACAATCAACTTGGACAGCAACTTCAGACTTTCTATGACATAGGTTGGTATCTTGAATATCAGCTTCTAACATCTTTTTACCATTGTCATGTGTTTCATGAAACAACTGTAGCTTACCATCACGGTGAAATTCTGACTTTAGGGAATACTTGGCTTCTTCTACTATAGTTGTATTAGCATGAATCAAAGAGTCGGGTTGTTTTTCACCTGAATCCTTGGCTAATTCTTCTAAAGTTCCCAATTCACAAATAGGCTTTAATGTTTTTTTCATTAGATTATGTTCAACCAGATGGTTTTTTCCAGTTACATGCACTTTATTTGTGATAAATCTTGTTTCTTTATCTATAGAAGCATCAGTGTTTTCTTTAGGAAAATGACAGACGTTGCTATTCTCTACATTTTCTTCTCTTTTATTTATAGGGGGTAAGACAGAATTTGGTAACAAGTCTTTCAGCCAAGTTTGGACATAGTTTTCAAGGGAATGCTCAACAGCCTCCTCTTGAAAATCCTCCTGTTTTAGAGCCTCTAGTGTAATGGCTTTTTCTGACATATTTAACGTACTTGCACTTTTACTTAGTTTCTTCTTCAACCCCTTTTGCTTTTTCTCTTTCTTTGATGACAAATTTTCCAAAATATTCTTTTCGTTTTCTTTTTCAAAGTTAAGGTTCTTTGGCACTTCTGACAATGGCTTTGAAATCACTGATGAGTTAGGTGTCTGTTTGAAAGAACTGGTTGTGATGTGTGTGCCTTCCTTCTCAGTACTCAGTGTATCCTGACTGTGTTCAGACTCACCGTTTGAATCAACTGTCATTACACCATCTTCACTCTTTGCAGATGAAATGATACTGGTTTTTTTGCCTGGCTTCAATTTTACTTTGGCCAACTTGTTATTTCTTCTTGGTTTTTTATTAGATGATAATCCATTTTGTTCCACTGAATCCTGGTGATAGAACTCATCTTCAGGACATATGCTTTTGTCTGAGTTGACAAACCCATCATTGTCCTTTACAAAAGAATCTGTTCCTTTTTCCTGAGGCATTTCAGAATAATTATCCATAGCCTCTGTTATGGAATCCTGTGTGGTTTTGCTTGTGATAGGCATTCCCTCACTTTTAATTATCTCTGAAATGTCTTCATCTTTCTTGTTTTCATATGTATCTTGCTCTAGAAGGTTAGGCGTTTTTCTCTTCTTCTTCTTTTTAGTGGGGGAAGATGCAGATTGGCTGTCATCAATGAGATGTGTTGCCATCACAGATTCAGTCCTGACACTGATCTGATTCTCACTTTCAGTAACAGTAGGAAAGAATCCAGCTATTGGATTTATTTTCTCAGTAGGAGCTTTATTACATGGAGGTACCGTCATCTTCACCTGGCTATGTCCAGGACAGGCTGAATGCTCTGAATCTTGAGGAATAGGTAATAAATCAGCAGCATTGCATTTTGTTTCTTCTTTTGACTGACATAATTCTGAATATCTAATGAAAGAACTCAGTGATCTTTTTATTTGTTTAATATCAAACCACTGATGTTAGATTTGCAGGTTGATACTAAACTATTAAATGTACCTTGTTCCACAACAGATTTCTCTAATATATTCTGTACCAATTCATCCTCATCAGGCACTTCTGATGACTTCCTATTTGTGGTTTCTATTGAATTATTGGTTTTGTGGCTTACTTTAAAAAGCATTTCTTCTTTTATATTCTCTGAAGAAAGCTTTAATAAATCATTGTCACTCATCTCACTACACTTTGGATTACTGACACTTGATTTTTTTCTGCTTGAATGAGCCACCATGCAATACTCAGATTTATTTTCTCTGTCCTGTATTTCCTCACTGTAGGAAAACTCTCCTATTGTCTTCTCCTGAACCTCTTTCTCAGATACCAAGGTGACACTTTCAATTACTGCTTTCTTTTGTCTAATACGCCTTGGCCCAGGGGTGGGAGGCCTATAAAAGCGAGGCCTGATGTTATCCTCAGGTACATTGCTTACATCTAGATCTGCAGAATTGTTCTTCTTACAGATATTACAACCAGCAGTTTTTATATCAGATTCTGATTCTTTGTCTGACACTTCTGCATTAAACTGCTGTAATAAGTCTCCCTCTTCTTTATTGTAGCTTTTCAAAAATGGAGCATCTTTTGGTTTTACATGTTCTGATGCATTTATGTTGGATAAGCAGTCTTCTGTACACATTGCAGAGTTGCAAATGGTGGCATTTTTGTCTTCAGAAAGGCCAGCACGACTCACAGTGGTTGTCCATTTAATGGTTTCTTCCTCTTTAATTTTGAATCGAACTTTCATTTCCACTGTGATACTGCCATCTTGATTAAGGTGAACAGATTTCTCAATGTCATCTTCATACTGTGTCACAGATAAGTCTTTGCCAGTAACTGACTGATTTCCTCCTATGCCATTATGACTGTCAGGAGCATAGGAAGAATCTGAGTTGTTATCATTTGAATTGTTATCATTGCTGGACCCTTTATCAGAAGAAACTGAGGATATCTGAGATCTTGAGCTAGAGCCCAATTCAGCTCTCGCTACCAATAATTACATTAAAAGAACCCAAATTCATTCAGTAGGTGGAAAGTAGAGCAGAGAAATATCATGCATAAGGATCCAGATGGTGAGACAGCAGCCAGGCAGCAAAGGAAGAGAAAAGAAGAAAGGAGAAAAATTAGTACAAACGAAGCTAATGAAGTGTGTTTATTTTACCAGACTATTAGAAAACAAAGAGAAAAACACGGCTAATCTTGCTGTTCATTTTAAGAATTTGTTAGAGAGAGAAATATAACAAATTTTTAATAAAGAATCAAGCATCTAACTACTTTTCCACTTAATTTTATTTTGCAATAAGTTCTTTCTAATGCCAGAGCTATAGTCTTATTTGAAGCTCTAAAGCCTAAAAAAGTACTAAATACTCTCATTTTATACTTAGCTGGGAGCTGAGCTTGCCTTGAACCTTTCAAGGGATTCACAGGCCCTCACTTGTTTGCGCTTCAAGCTACCAAATTTACTTCTTCTTCATGCCTTAGCGATCATTAGTATATCATTTCCTATTAGTCCTTATAGTTAGTGCTAAAATGTGTCAGTCAAGGTGAACATATATCTCCCTGGGCTTAATCCAACAATCTACAGCATATGAGTAATTACTCTGAGTAGTGTCACTGACATATGAATAAAAGGTTCAGAGCCAATCCCCTGGACTGACTTACTATAGAGAAGTAAACATCGAAGCACTTGAATTTCTTATAAAATCTGAATTTAAATCATAACATTCTGACATACATTTTATGCTACAGTACTCTAGACGATGACACAAAACTCAGTAAAGCCAATGAGAATACTTCCAGACTTCAGTGAATTTTTAGTATAGCCCAATATGTGTTTGCATACACATTAAATATTCCCAAAATATGTTTTGATTACTCTGTAATAACTTGGCTTTCAAAAAAATTATATCTCATTTCTCTCTAGCATTTGTCACTGAAGAGGTGAGAGATAGAAGAACATGAGATAAAAATAAAGTTTTGCTGTCTTCCAAGAAGTTCTGCATGTGCAAGGGAAACAGAGCATGTACACCCACACAAAGGCATCCACAACTGTTACTGGTACCTAAATATATAGGAGCCACCATTTAACAGAAAAGTTTCACTTGCAGAAAGGTATTTTAACACATTTAATATTAACTTATCTACATTGCTTGAATTTAAGCATTTTTTCTTTGCTCAAGTAAGTCACAAACGGCTTCATATCGAGACTTTCACAGTTAACCTATTACTATTATAGATACGCGTCTATAATTTCAGGCAGAGTGCCCTGCAAGTTTCCCAGGCATATGCTTTACCATGAACTGAGTCAGAAATAAAAGTTTGTACTAATTCGTCTAACACAGACCAGACCTTATGCTTCTGAAAGTAAAAATCTCACCTTCTCTGTCTCAGGAAATGGAATTGGAACAAAGTGCCTGAAATTTGATTTTTCCAGATCTCACATCACCAATGATGTCTCCTACACAGGATACTTCTGAATTTCTCAGGTTAAAGACAAAAAGAGGTTGTTTTTTCTCTCTTTCTGTAATTGTTCTTAACTAAGGATTAGAAGAGGGAGTTTATCAGATTCTTAGCTACTCACATTTTCTAGCATTACAAGGCTCAATCTCTGGCTCAAAGCAAAATTTGGATAGGACTTTTTGTTTCTACAGAACCTTCATTCTCAAAATGTTCCTATTCATTCTCTCTTGACTCATTAGTTATGCTCTGCAAACAGCTCTCAAGCTGTGCAAGTCAAAGAACATGAAGGTTGAGAAAAAATAAAATGAATAGTTTAGTGGGGACATAATAAACTGCAAGGGCTGTGGAAGAAATTCCTTCAAATAAATGGAATCCAAGTGTCTTATGTATCAATGTGCTCCATGGCACAGTCAAGATTACCATGGAAAGTCTCATTACAGAAGCAATTAACAATGTTCCCTGGGCTCTCCAGTACAGCATGCAGCTGTATCATGAGTACAAGCTACCTCTGGGTTAAACAAGTTTCTCCCTAGACAGTACCTCTGCCCTACAGGATGCTCTAATGCCAAAGACTCCCACACGAGCTAAAGCTCTGGTATCACAGCATTTTGTTTCCCTCAACCTCAGGCTATTCAGCTAGCCTGTCTTTTCTCCAACAGCTCCTCACTTTCCTGATCATCCACTGGTCACTTCACGCTCTGACTGACCTTGTCAGTAGAACAACTCCATGAGTAATCAAAGGGAAAGTACATAGAATCATAGAATCACAGAATCATTTAGGTTGGAAAAGGCTTTTAAGAGCATCAAGTCCGACCGTTAACCTAACACTTCCACCCCACCAATAAACCATGTCCCTAAGCACCTCGGCTACCTGTCTTTTAAATACCTCCAGGGATGGGGACTCGATCACTTCCCTGGGAAGCCTCTGCCAATGCTTGAGAACCCTTTCACTGAAAAAATTTTTCCTAATATCCTAATGTTTTTTATATCTTTTCCCAAACTTAACCAAAAAACATATATCACAGCCATGAGGATATAGGAAAAGATGACACTGTTTAGACAAAAAGCAGCTTCAAAAACTTGATGAATTTGTGAGTGGGTGGGTGCTGCAATGTTTTTCCTGTTTATGTAGAACATGGGACATGGAAGAAAGTGAAAGTCATGACAATGACAAGTCAAACCTCCAGCTGCTAAGGTAAGTTCTGAAAACTGCACAAAAGTTTTGCTCAGGAAATTCAGTCAGTTAAGAGCCTGAAGTAGCCTGTGGCTTCTCTTTTACCACTGCTGTTACTAACTGTGACACCAAAAAATTAATAACGATGAAAATCAAGTGAATTAAAATAAAAAATACTTGTAGATTTGCATCCATGTTCTAAATAATTCTGTTTGAAAGAAAATACGCTTACTAGCTGAGTACTTAGCAGAAACTTACATTTTGAAAAGAACATTAACACTTTGGTCTTCCTTATGCTTATAGAGGTGTCAGAGCAGATATAAACAGTTTCAACTGGCCTTTTTGAATATCCTTGATCCTACTAAGATCATCATGGTTTATGTCTTATGCTGAGAGAAATAAAGCAATTAATAAAATACAAATGAATTCAAAGAACTTACTATTTTCACTTTCTGACTTGGCATTTGCTTTTGGGTACACACGATTTGCAATTCCAAGCAATTTAGCAGGCCGTGAATACCCAAGAGAATCATAATTGCTTCGTTTAAAAGGCTCTCTCCCTGCTGCGACTACAGCTCCAGAGCACAATATCAGGGCCTGAAGATTAGGAACCTGGAAAAAAAAAAATAACATTAGATGCTCTGCCTTAGTAACCACAAAAGTAATGTAAGAGATTTATCCCTTTCATGCTTTAATATCTCTGCTTCTTAGTCTCTACATTAGTTTGCAGCAGGCTATTTAAACATGTATCACAGCACGGAATTAATTTTTCAATTCCTATAAGGAAATTCCTATCTCTGTAAGGGTATGTCTTGGTATATAAATATATTTTTAAAAGACTGCAAAAAACAACTTGGATCCAGATCAAAATTTTCTTATGATTTAAGTGTTTGCATATGTGATTTCATTTCATCATTGTACAGTGACTGTTCATAGCCGTGAAATAAGAATATGCATTTGGAGGTAGGTTTACACATGAACACGTATTTGGAGGAAGAAAGAGGAATTCCAGAATACAACACAAGTACTTGACCTGTACTGCCACAGAGGATAGGACAGAATCACAGAATAATATACGTTGGAAAAGAGCTCTGGAGGTCATGTAGTCCAACCCTCTGCTCAGAGCAGGTCTGGCTGGATCACGGTGCTCAGAGCCTTGTCTAACAGTTTTGAATTTATGTTCCAAAATATATTGCAAGATAGGTCTTACAGACTGCACTTCACTGACTTATAGCTGATATGGACAGTTTTCCAGCCTAATACAGAATTTCACAAAAGGGAGGGTAAACACAAGATTTCCCTTGAACACTTGGAGTTCTGCATGGAATTCTCTCTCCAGGTACCTGTTAGGTATAATCACAAGTGTTTTTTGTGGTTAAACAGCACACAGGTACAATAGTAAGTGAGATAACATTATATAAAACAGCATGTGAGATGAAAATCATGGTTACCAGTTCTGCGTCATCTGGGTTTAGAGGTACAGAAACTGATCTGTAGTTTGAAAACTGTAATAGATAATCAGGTGTCATAGTTCCAAGTCATTAATAGCAAACCACTCTGCATTTATGTGAATGATAAAATATGTGTGGCTATTAGATGTTACTTATATTTTTAAAACATCAGAAGTCTCAGATAAACATCATTAGGACTAAAGGAAGTTTCTGTGTAAATGGGTAAAAACACAGAATTGAGAGCATGCCTGAAAAGAGGCCTTAGTAAGAAAAAGAAGTGGTTTTTTCATTACTTAAATTAGAATGTCCTCACTTACTTCTCTCTGATTGCAAGATTACAGTCTACTTCCTCCAAGCTAGTAGCCTTTCTGAAGGGGAAAAGGCATAGAAAGGAAGCAGCTGAAATTCAGCACATCAAATCTAACACCAGGCTGGTGTCCCAAGTTTGTAATTGATAAAATCATTTTTTTAATTAAAAATAATTTAGAAGCAATCACAGAAAAATTGTCAGTTCTCGTCTTTATTCTCACCTTTCTGCCATCAGTGGTATACAGTTTCACGACTGGATATTGCATTAATTCACTCATATAATCCAGAAAGGCCTCAAAGGTTTGTGTATTTTTCTTTCCCAGAACTATGGTGCGCCTGAGTCTTACATCCCCATTTTTGAAAACGAGCATCTTTTTGGGAGTTGTTATTTTGCTTTCTCGATGGCCAAATCCATCTTCATTCTCCCTCGCTAATCGTACAGCTCGGCGACGAGTGCTGACAGGCCTACTGATCTGCCAGGGCAGCGGCTTCTTGCTAGCCTGTTCCAGGTTGATGGGCTTCATTTTCCTCTGATGGGAGCAAATATAAGATTTTCCGTCTTCAAGATCCTCCAAATTGGTGATGTTGTGTCTCCCTTTTGGTGTACTAATATTCCTTACTCCAAAAGGTAATGGGACCCGTTTGGATAAACTATCTAGCAAGGCATCAAATGTTTTGTAAGACCGGTTATTAATGACCATTTTGATCCCATTAAACTGAGGATCTCCACTTTTATAGAAACAGATCCGTTTTGCCACGACAGGTTCAGTAACACTGAAATGTCGCGTGGATAAACTCTGTTCACTCTCAGAGGAGTTTGGCTGATTCACTGAGTAACTAGTTGAAGGTGTCTCACTCATTCTGACAGCAATCTGGAAGAGACAGGAGATGGATGTAAAACTTTTCTTATGACTAGTTATAACATGGTCTTCATTTTGAAAGGTGCAGAAAGAGAATTTATAAGAAACCAACAGCAGCAAGTTGTGCCAAAAATCACTGGATTTAAATGGATCCAAGCTGTTATCTCTAAATTCCACAAAGACTCCAGTACTGTCGGATTAAGTTAGCATGGCTCTACTTGCAAATATTCCCAAAACTCTCCAATGTAATTTCAAATCTCTTATCATTTTGGTACAAGAGACCTTTCCTTAGAAGAGTGTACTTTGTCAGTCCAGAATGATAATTAGATGTTTTCTTTCTTGAGGATGAAGCTAATGACAACATTTCATATTTAAGATATTAGCAAAATCCTTATTAGGAGGAAGCAATTTGTGCCTAGGCATGAGCCATAATCAGTCCAAAATAACAAAACAGAAAGACAATACAATTCATTGATCGCATATACTAGTTTCGTAACAGGGCAAATCCATTGGAGTCAGAGAAAAGGGCCCTGATTTAGAATCATAGAATCATAGAATCACTTTGGTTGGAAAAGACCTTTGAGATCATCGAGTCCAACCTTTAACCTAACCCTGCCATCCCACCACTAAACCATGTCCCTAAGGACCTCATCTATCCTTCTTTTAAATACCTCCAGGGATGAGGACTCTACTACCTCCCTGGGCAGCCCATTCCAGAGCCTGACAACCCACTACACTGTAAGCCATACCCAAATAAGGCCCAAAACATGTTTTACAGTTAAGTTGCATGATAAACTGACACAGCATTTGCTTTTCTATGATAAGTTTTATATTTCATGATATGTAAACCACTGCCTTTAAACTGAAACATTTAAACATTTAAATACCAGTCTTTTAAATAACAGATTATTTCTCACAACTGTATCAATAGTCTTCATGCTTGAAAACAGAGCGCACTCACTCCAATCTTTCCACTTGAATCCAGTCTACATATAGATATTGCAATGACAATCCTTTAAACGAATAAAATCGCTTTATCTTACTGATGGGCTTGCTTTGACTGGAACAAAGGGTAGAAATGATGAGTCGACTAATCAGCCTCAAGGAAGCAGTTTTAGTAGCATTTTACTGCAAAGCTGTATAGCAATCTCAGGGAATATGTTTGTCTTCAAAATAATATAAGTTAAATTCTTCGACAATGTCACCTTGTTGTAGCTGCCTTATTAACTAATGGAACAATATTCTTCTGGCTACCGCGTATTTTTCTTAACGAAGCTACGGAAAACTATATTTTGAGTATTTTGCTACTACACAAATCAGTTCTGAAATTGGTGAGAAAATGTTGCTATTCTTCAAGACAGTCAAGGTTTAAACGAAGTCAGATTGACAAGATTTTATCTTACTGTGTTCTTACAGCTTTTCCAGTAATGCACTGTTTTTAGCTTGGGTGTTCTGCCTTCACTAAGAGGTAATAACTTTTTAAATGTTCATTATTTTGAACAATGATCAGAGCACAGGATGAAATGTCTCCTTTTAATATATTATTTATGCTGTAAATTGTACTCATTCTAAGTGCTAAAACTGAAAATCAACCAAACAGGTCTGCACTAGAAGGATGTACACAAAGATTGATCTACATAATCACAATTCCATTTAAAATTAAAAAAAAAAAAAAAAAAAAAAACCAACCAAACAACAACAACAAAAAAAAAACTCAAAACCTGTAAGTATTTAATCAAGGAATATGCAGGAAAAAAATTTCAAGCTTGGCTGCAGCAACTTATACAACCTAGTCCACGATGGCTAGTGAAATGGCTTACTTTCTGTGGTAGGGAGGAGCTCCACTTCAGTTGAAATCACTGAGAGCTATAGTTGCTCATCTGTTCTGACACATCTATTCTTTAGCTGCTTAAATTTCCATTAGACTTCTAAACTAAGAAGTTGGCAGGTGAGTTAAGACTAGGGACACAATTTGAACCAGCCATTTTATGCTTCAGGTGTCATTCTGTTTATATTGATATTCCCAGAGGAAATCCATAAGGGCATTTTTACTTCTAGCTGCAACACAGATTTTCCTGTTCTCTTTGCAGAGGAAATGTTCTGCTCCAGTGAAAGCAGCAGTGACAGTAGTGAAGTTCTTGAGTGAACTGAATATCACGTTACCCCATTTAACTGGCCAAGAAGACTTGAGCTCGTTAACAGAGTCCAGGCCAGGATCTCCAGGGAAGGGGAGAAAACTGTTAAGTCATCATCAATAACAGCCAGAGACAGAAATGAACAGACATAGCTCCTCAGCTACTCTGTACTTTGACTTCTCACCCTTTGTGAAATTGGAGAGGAATTTCATCTATCTGTATGATTATTCACTATTACAGGAGATAAAATAGGTGAATTTTCTCATGAGAGTACTGATAATAATCACTTTTTTTTAACAAGTGATAGGACAAGAGGAAATGTCCTCAAGTTGCACCAGGGGAGGTTTAGGTTGGACATTAGGAAAAATTTCTTCACCAAAAGGGCTGTCAGGCATTGGAACGGGCTGCCCAGGGAAGTGGTCGAGTCCCCATTGCTGGAGGTATTTAAAAGCCGGGCAGATGAGATGCTTAGGGACATGGTTTAGTGGTGGGATGGTAGGGTTAGGTTAACGGTTGGACTTGATGATCTTAAAGGTCTTTTCCAACCTAAATGATTCTATGGTTCTATGATTCTATCTGCACTTTTGAATTACCCTCTCAGAAGTAAGTTGTTCTGGATATTTGTACTTGTGTAAAACATTCCATTATGTAAGTATCAGCATTTGGATGAGCAATACAGCATATTTTACACAAAACTAATCATTAAACTGAGTTTTGACACTGAGGAAGTAACAAAATTCAAAACAAACAAAGAGAGAATACACATATAAAGGAAAAAGACAATTTTTATTATAAACATGAAATAATTTGAATCCGCAAAAGTAGTGAAGAAAAGGAAGTTTTCCTTCACAAAACAAAAAATTAAAGATAGTTTTGGCAGAGAACTGATGGTTGCATAGCACACCATGTATGAATACTTTCTAGTATTAACTTTAATAGTGGAAATTGCTTACGCATCTTTCAGATACCTTATAATTGCATCTTATAAATAGCAGTCATTTCAACAAATGAATAATCAAAATATTGTAGAATTTACTGTTTCATACTACAGGTGATCACACTGTAATAGCTTCATTTAGTCTTAAACATTGTATCAATTTTCATACTTAAATTATTTTATTCTAAAGATAAGAAATAGCTGATATCACATGATACAGAATGTCTGTTAAGATATTTCAGCAATTACAATGTTAAGGTTTTTATTCTGCAAGAAAATCAAACAGAATTCAGAACTGAATCCCTTTGCCTGCATTCTCATAAACAAAACCACTCAGTCAAAGTTATGTACAAAGCTGCTAAATTTTATAAAGACACTAAGTAGAACACATTTTCTAAATATGTAAGAATATGTCTAATGCCGTATAGCTGGTAAGTATTGCATATAACATCATCATACTCACCCACAGTCACGTCCTATGTAAATAAAAGAGTAGTTAGCTTGTTTTCAGAGATTTGTAAATTGTACATGTGATTGTCTATGCCATAGAACATGAACGTCCTTAGTCTTAGTCCAAGTGCGCTCAGCTAGAAAAAACATCATGATCCATTTGCTTAATCTCAGCTCATGTTAATCACCAGACCAGGTTCACCTCAGGTAGCCATTGTTCAGATCAGAGTGTCTAACATCTCATTCAGAAAGTCCTCTTAATTATTTTAAACTCTATTTACCTTCTAAATATTTAATTTATATAATTTTCTGTTTACTTAGATTGCTGAAGAGACTCGCAGAACCACATAAAATAAAATTGTGGGTGGGGAACGTAGGTCATCTAATCTATCTTCTTATCAGTGTAGGGTTATGCTCCAAATTAAATTCTTTAGTGATATACATTTTAAATACGATAAAATGGACCATCTACCACTCACCTTCTGAGACTATTTATTAACTCTCTTCTGGTATTAATTCTTGCTTTTGTTCAATCATTTGGTCAAGATCATCCATTTTATGCTAAAGATTCTCCTGTATTTTCTCTGTTCAGATATCACAAAGTTTCACAGTTTCTTTCACAGTACTCAGTAAAACACAACAGTCTGAAGGAGCTTTGTCATCCATGAGGCATTCTTTGTTTCAACACATTGGAAAAAGGGCAATGTAACAATTATAAATGTGTGTGAACATCGTTTATGAAGAGACGGGAGGATTACGTCTAACTGCAGCTTATTTACACCACAGAATGCGGAGTTTTTTCTTTTTCCAGTGGAAATACTATGTCCCTGGATGGTAACTGTTCAATCTAAATTGCTGCCAGATGTATAATCTGATTTGGAGCTTCTTTGCTTAATCAGGATTACAGCTAGCTCTCAAAACTAGCTGTGTAGAACAGTAACAAAAACACTGCTCAGTAGACACTACCACTGCATGCCATAATGAGGTTTTAACTATTTTTCTTAGTAGAGAACTCAACATCTATAGAAGTTTTAAAATACCACTTCAGTTCCACTTCCATAAGATGCATAGGCACAAACATTAAAAGATAATATTGTGCAGATATTTTGCTATAAACATTGCTTTATTAAATATTATATTAATAGAATTATTTAGGTTTTTTAATTTTAGCTAATGTACTTCTTATATTCCA
This sequence comes from Egretta garzetta, assembly GCF_000687185.1. Taxonomy (NCBI): domain Eukaryota; kingdom Metazoa; phylum Chordata; class Aves; order Pelecaniformes; family Ardeidae; genus Egretta; species Egretta garzetta. The sequence continues at coordinate 504,599 of NW_009259975.1, forward strand.
GTCAGTATTTGGTTGTTTACACTTGTTCAGAAGATGAACAAGTGCAAATTCTGTGTGAGTCTGATGTCTTATAACTTAACTGCTTATGCAGGAATTTGTATAGAGTTGGTTTTAAGTGCAGGATTTAAAATATCATTGCTACCCTCATTAGCTTTCCAGCTCATGCAAAGCCATTTTCAATAACCAGCTAATCCATCAGTAGCTTCCATTCCACTAGAATTTGAGACCCAAGGATAATAATTCTGGGACCTGGTGAAGATGATAAACAAGTGTCACCATTTGACAGTGTGAATGGCCCTTAATTCTCTAAGACTTCAAAAGGCTTGCAAAGCTTCGGTCCAGACATATGTAACTTAAAAGCTCCACTGTGTCCCTCCTTGTACTACAAACATTCCATATATTCTGAAAAGATAGAAGAAATCATCAACTTAATAATAAAAATAGCATCAATAAGAATTTGGAGAACAGTTGTTCTTTTTATATAAACCATTTGCAAAGAAAATTTTGGGAATATAAAATTAGTCCAGAAAATTTAAGAAGGCAAAATCAGGCCACATGAGAAAACATATCAGTGATTAAAATTGTAATTGTAAGCAGGATTACAATTTTCTGGGTTGTTTTCATTCTCAGTTTTCAGTTACATGCCTGTCTATTTCCAGAACATCTTCCAGTTCTCAGTTCTGATACTAAACATCGCATTTAACCTGTACTCGATATCCCTCTTGGTCCTATTTTTTTGTAAGCCTTATTGACTGGTCAATAACTGAAATTAAGACCATATCACTGTGACACAGTCACTAACTTCAGTTCTTGTCTCTTATTGAAAAGAAAAGACAAAAGCTCACGTTTGGCTCTTTGTGAACTCAGTGACAGGGAAGTACAAAGGATCTACTCTAATGACCACAGACGTCAGCGGCAGTTTTCCGTTCAATTCCAAACGGTGTCCTCTAGGAGGACAGCAGCATAGAGACAGCCAGTTGAAGGTCCAGTGCCTGCAGTTAGCCTGCAATGCCATTCTGTACAGCAAAAGGCCTAGGTCAAGCACCCTATGCAAATATTTGGCCTGCAGTCCCTGGGCTGAACCAAAGCTCAAGTGGAAGTTTTCAAAGTCAAGAGAAAGTTTCTAACTGACCCCAAAATTAGTTGTCCAGCCCAGAAAAGTACAGCATCAAAATAGTTGTAAAAAAATATTTTGATCATTACTCTTTCTGATTTTGATTAATTACTCCTCCTTTTCTACGGACTTTGCTCTAATAACTGAACTGATTAAATGCTACAAGTACCGAAGTATAACCCAACACTTTCCACCTCATTCTATGAGTCTTCAGTGTTTCTCAAGATCAGCATCATATCCAGGAAACTGATGCCCAAGAAAGAAAAAATGTTAGCAATTACATTATCACGTTTGCTGATATATTCTTTTTTCCTTAGCAGATAACCAGCATCCCAGGTTGAGAAACATAAGCAACCTTTTCTGCAGCATTATCCTGAGCCAGAGCAGGGTCAGAACCGTGTGCAACGTGGCCCTCCCTGCTGGCAATCCTATGGCTCTTGAATGACACCCTTTGTTTAAGTCGGAGCCATATGGAACAGCAGTTGAATATTTGTATCATTCAAGCGTGAGTCACTTCTTTAAAATGGGCTGTTGCTACATCAGTTAAACTATTACTGTTGACCTCATGCCCCAAGAAAGTGCTGATAATGGGCCTTATATTTCCAAGTCCCTTCAACCTCTTATACCTCTGCTTTTTTTTTTAATTGGACTGCTCAGTAAGGTATGGAACTAGGAAACTGCTATCAGGCTAAAAAGGAAATTATCACATTAGAAGCAGGGGCCTGGGTCAAGTTCCCTACAGTGTGCCCAGCCTGTTTACATCCTTTCCAGTAAAGCCTTCCAAAAAATGTGCCACTACTAATATGTTACTACTGATAAGATTTTGAGCCATTGCATTACAACAGTATTTTAGTGTTTGATATACATGAACTTCTTATCAAGTTAATCCCCACAGACTTTTATTCATTAAATTCCCCAACATAGATTTGATAACCAACAGCTGGGGATGCAGAATGAGAAAAAAAGAAAAAGTATGCCTCTGGGGAGGAAAACAAAATAAAACCAGAGCCCTGCTTTTGAGAGAGCTCTGCCTGGAGGGTTAGGTGGACTGCAAAACTCCTGTTTGAGCTGTTCTGGTTTTTGACCACCACTAAATGTAACTCAAAACTGAATGCCTGTGTGTGTGTTCAGAAGACAGCTTCCTCTGGGAAATTTCTGGCCTGGCAGAAGTACAAATTGTCTCATCATCTTTAAGTGGGTTAGAATTTAATTCTGGTGTCTACGGCTTGTCTCAGAGTTAAATGCATAATCATCCTCAGCTTAGTTTTCTTTATTTTCTTGCCTCAGGTGTATTTAACCATCTACACTTACCCTCTGTTCTGTAAGATATACCAGCTAAGGCGAAGGGTCAGCCATATTTTTATTTTTTTTTTTTTAATATGGGCATCTGAAGAAAGAGCCATCCTAGACTACTTTTTGCTTTGTTTGTATTACATCTACATAATTCACTGCAGTGATATGTGAATGCTTACAGAGCATCTCAAATTCTTTAATCTGGAAAAAGAGTGACACTAGAAATTTTTCCCTATCCCTAGTTTTCTTCTCCTACAACATTTAAAAAATTTCTTTTCTCCCTTGAATATTTGCCTTCATGACCCTCACAGCCCTTTCACCATATTAGTAATGCAGTCACCTGTGCTGACCTTAACCCACAATGATTTGCAAAAAACAGTTATGTTAGAACTGACTGTCGATCTAACTGGTGCTGTCAGCTTATTAAAGATTGACTTTTGTATTGCTTAGAAAACTACGCGGACCTTAATATTTTACTGAAAATTTCACTCACTAAGACAGCTAGGGTTGTCACATGTTTGGGGTTTTTTTATACTCTTCTAATTTCCTTGTACTTCTTACCAATCTGTTAATTTATGACTGTAATTCTTTGCATCTCCCAAAGAGCATGGTCAAAGAAAAGGATTAGGCAGGCAGCACATTAGTTCCCTGGCCAATCTGTTAACAGCTTACCTTGAAATGTAACTCCATGTGCCTCAGTTTTCCTGTCTGAAATTGTGTGCAATGACTTTGCTAACTTTTCTATTTCATGGAGACATTGTGAAGCATAAGCTAAAGAAATCTCATGAAGCTCCAGCAGTGTAATTGACTATGAGGGACAGACCCTTTGGTTCCTCATGGAGAATATCACAAAGTCCTTTGCTGGGTCTGGTGTTATTTTCTTGATGGAGTTCAGAGACTGTTTTTAGAGAGACTGAGTTCATAAATTGAGGCAAAGAAGGGAAAAAGACAAGACTTAGACATATTATACAGCTTTTCCTCCTACAAGCACTTTAAAGTCTTTGATCAAAATTTACATCTTCAAACACTTGCTCTGATCTGCTGCCTACTCCTGTAGGTGCCCAGGTTCCTGAGGCTCCTAAATTGCTAACAGTATAGCTTTGCTGCTGAGCACGTGTACAACCATTCCAGCTCAGACAACACTAAGCTGCTTATTGTCTTAGCTTTGGTGCAATGCACAGCTCATCACTGCTTTGCCCATCTTGCCTGAAGAAACCTGACCGTCCCCTCTTACAGCCCAGGCAGCAAGCTGTTGTTGTCCTCCATTCCTCTAGCTACAGTTAAAGAGCTCTCTTACCACCCCACAGTTCCCTGCCTGATTTAGAGCAAAGATTTAAGTCCATATATCTTAGTTTTCAAGACAGTGAACTAGCTCAACACTACTCCCCCTCCTATCTAGGTTTTCTGTAAGACTGATCTGCCTACATCTAATTCCACAACAGGCTACAAATGCCCAGCGGTAACACACACCTACCTTTAAGCCTGGGTTTAGATACCCCTTTCTTTGACAGACATGGAAATAATATCAAATATGGACCCCATCTAAAGGCCCTGCATCTACCCAGTGTTCAGGAGCCAAGACATCTAACTCAAACCTGAGGATGCCCGGAGGAAACAAGCCGACCGCCTCCAGTGTTGCATCATTGTGCCCCAATCCCCAGTACGAGTCTAGCTTACTCAGTTGGTAGGTGCAAGCAAAAAGATCTGAGAAAATACAAGCACTATTGGGCTATACTTGGCTGCCATACTTGCAGTACTAGATGTAAAACATGGAGCTGAATGCATACTCCTAAAATCAAGGCAGGATTCCCACACAGAGTTTTAAACCTGAAGATGGTCACCACTTCCATTACTGTAACCCTCCAGGATACTTGTTTTTTCCCCTTCTGCATTTATTCTGCCTTGCACTTATATACAAATGTCATAAGTAGCTATTTCCGCATATGCAGAACTTACACACACATAAAAACTCTACTCAGATACCTTCAGTTACTTTTATATCCTTTGAATCACATTGTCATTTTTCACCATCTTGAGTGTATATTCCCAGACATTTTATTGTAATAAAAATACATTTTTTATTTCTTTTGTACACTCTCTTTCATTTTATTTTGATTTGGAATTACATTCCTCTAAACTCCCTCACATGCAGGGCCAATATTTTACCAAAGGACTGACTTTATACATATATTGAATTTTGAGCCAATTAGATACATGATTTCTTTTTTTTCTATGAAAACATCCAGCCTGTATTTCTGCATTGTATTTCTGGCATCGTGCCAGTTTCTAATCTCAAGTAGCACTAAGAAGTGACATTAGATGGATAAAGATTTTTGGACATATGCTCAATCAAAAATAGAAAGACAATGTCCACCTCCTTCAAAAATAATCAAACCACCATATTTCCATCTATCAATCATTTCCTCCATCTAAATAAAGCCTCAGATGTTGCCAATATAAATTTTTCTACACACAGTAATACTTATTAAAAATTATACATATCAAAATGGTACTACTTGATTTTAAACTTTTGATAGTAAGATGATGTATTTATTTTTATTTAATAAAAATATTTTGGTATTGATGTTATTAATTTTTAATCAAGTTATAATTAATTTACCAAAAGCAATAAAAACATTTGTAAGTTGGAAGTCTGTGAGTTAAATACATGACCACAGACCAATGGAAAAAAGTATTGCTGCTGTCTTCAAGCAGTTCTATCAGTGCCCTGGTTTTGGTTGGGATAGAGTTAATTTTCTTCCTAGTAGTTCTTCCTGTGTTTTGGACTTAGCATGAGAAGAATGTTGATAACTCACTGATGGTTTAGTTGTTGCTAAGCAGTGCTTACACCGGTCAAGGACTTTTCAGCTTCCCCTGCTCTGCCAGGTGCACAAGAAGCTGGGAGGGGGCACAGCCAGGACAGCTGACCCCAACTGGCCAAAGGGCTATGCCAGACCATAGGAGGTCGTGCTCAGTACAGAAACTGGGGGGAGTTGGCCAGGGAGCAGCAACCTTTGCTTGGGGCTGGGCTGGGCTTCGGTCAGCAGGTGGTGAGCGATTGCATTGTGCATCACATGCTTTGTATATTCTTTTCTCATTATTATTATTATTACTACTACTACTACTACTACTACTATTATTTTGTCTTCCTCTGTTCTTTTATTAAACTGTCTTTACCTCAACCCACAGGTTTAACTTTTTTTTTCCAATTCTCTCCCCCATCTCACCAGGGGGATATGAGCGAGCGGCTGCATGGTGCTTAGTTGCCAGCTGGAGTTAAACCATGACAATCAGTAAAAAAATAAGAAGAATACTTTAAAGATTCATTATGCAAGGCACTGAAATTAGAGTAGATAAATTATTAAAATTTTATTTTTTTTAAAAAAAAAAGCATACATTGGCAAAGCTCTAGAATAAGTGACCCACTAATATTTTTTGCTATCTCTTAAGTTCCTTTAGTCAAATAATTTACTTCATGCATGACACAGATACAATCCAGTACATATAATTTGTAATGGAAAGGAGCTGTTCATTTCCGCACGTGATCAGACTGATCCCCAGCATGATTCCTGTGGTCATTCTCCTGTGCAATAACATCAGAAAGCCAAGGAAGAGCAGATGAGTTAACTTAGAAGACAATATATCACTTATCATTAAAAACTAAGAAGAGGTCAGTGTCATGGAAAGGTCTGTCTGTCAATACAGTTTAGTAATGTTTGCTTCTGCTGCTCCATTAAGGCAGAAAGTTGATGTATTTTTGAGCTTTCTCCCTCTTACTGCTGTTATCCTTCACTTGAGAGAAACAAAAACTCCCTTTCTGTCCCATCAAATGTTACTTTTTGACATTTTCCCATTATAAATTTTGTCAGGGAATCAAAATCTCAGAAAATTCATAAACTGAAAATAAAAAAAATCTCCAGTTAATTTTCAGCCATAATATTGAAGTGTTTAAAACTGTACTTTTATTTATTTTAGATTTTGAAAATATATACTCTCTTTCTGCTTTTGCACATTCTATTCATCTCACTTCAGCTCTGCAGCCAGCCACCCAGGCTGCTCTTGCCTAATAGAGCATGAGCAGAGCCAGGAATTTTACCCAAATGTATTTCTACTCTTTCTGCTTTACTTCCCGGATTGAGGAGGACTGCCACGCTGCATCAGCAGCGCCTGTACCAAGTGTCCAGCTCATACTTGCGGTGAAGTGCCTGGGGAATGGGACTGCATCTGGGAAAGAGGTATGCTCAGATGCTCCACTCCCCTTCAGGCTACAGCTGCGTTATTTTGTGCTATTCTGTGAAATGCATTCATGCTCCTATCTTCACTGTAATGAATACTGAACAATAGCTATTTTCTAATTTAAAAAATTACAGTTTTTAATGAGTTAATTTTTACGTTATTGTCCCTTAACTTCTTCACAATTTCAAACACTAAGGAAAAATGCTCAGATTCTCAGACCATAATGAAGGAAAGTAATATTCTTGTATAGAACTAACATTGTCTAAAGGGATGCTGAATTGGAGAGTTATATTCAGAAAAACACCTTGGAACCCTGTGACAATGATCATAGAATCATAGAATCGTAGAATGTTTGGGGTTGGAAGGGACCCCTAGAGGTCATCTGGTCCAACCCCCCTGCAGTGAGCAGGGACACTGCTAACTAGATCAGGTTGCTCCGAGCCCCTTCCACCTGGTCTTGAATGATGACATACAGGTTTGTATTATACTGACAAAGAAGGTATGCTTTAGTCAATATTGGCCATGCTTCCATAAGACTCTAAAGGCACAGTTATGTCATTCCACTTTTCTTCTGAAGAACAACAGTTGACTCCTTTTTGCAGGCACAGCCACCTCTGCCTTCAGTGATGCAGAAGACAGACAGACAAGACCTTAGAGAGTGAATAAATAATGCAGAAATACAAAACCCCCTCTGGAGCAACCTTTACGTGGAATCATAATCCTTGTGGCTTTCACTTTGAATGTGTTACAAATAAAGCAACTTGCAAAAAGATATTTGAACGTTACTGAAATAAACCAGTATTTGCAAAATCACCTCTGATGAGGTCACCAGCCAAGGTCAATCCTCGGCAATCTCTCAGGAGCGGTGACAGAACAATAGACCCACCACACCGAGCAAGCGGGTGGGCGTGCGGGCTCCACTGCTCTATCTCGGCAGATAAGCAATCCTTGGGACTTCAAATAAATCACGGGTAACAGCTAGATTGATGTCGGATAGAGCTCCTCTCATGTTTTTCTTAGCCGACCACCACAGGGAAATACTCAGATGTTGAAGGATGTCTGTTTACTTAGAAGAGACTGATCTAAAAAGAAGTGACACACTATAATCTGGTCACGCAAAGTGTCTCTAAGCAATTAGACTGTCTTATTGGTTTAATGCTATTTTAGGTTTATTTTTGCTTTGAGGAATTAGACTTGCTCCTTGAAAAACACGGGATGTGTTATGCCACATCGTACATCCACTTACGATGGTATCAGTGGATATTGTAGTCACTGTATCATTTTTGTAAGATATATAACCTCAAACTGAATTGAGTGAGTCTGTTGCCTTTTTGAACTACAGAGAAAAAAGAAAATGTAATAGGCTTTGTTGAGAATGTTTTCTGGATACTAATCCTTAACTTTTATCTCCCTTCAGAAACACTGTAGAAAATGGAGGTGAAAAGTAATTTTTGTGTGGCCCCATTTCAGGGCTAAAAAACAAACTTTCATTTAGATATTTCTTTCTTTTTATTAGCACTGGTATTCCTTAAATTACAAGTTTTCATAGACTTTTCTCAAAGTAAGAATTTAAATTGAGAGATAATTTCTAATGTACCTGGATTTGTTTATACTGCAATAAAAAACAACAAACTTGTTTGCAACTGGAAAAAGAAAGCTCCCTATCAAGAGGTATCTTAAAATAGCTGCAGAAGCAAGAAGATAAGACGAGGGAGTACTAATTAATAGCAACATGTTTGCACTCTACAAAAGGACCTGATTCAAAATAGGCTGTTTTTTATTTCTGAGAACCATTTCTACCAGCTTGGCAAACTAATGTGTTAAACAAGAACCATACCCCAGGCCCCTCCACACATGCACACACAGACATGCACACACACCCTGACATAAAAATGGGAAGTATATTCCTGCAGGTTAGAAGTGCAAAGTGTTATTCCTGAGAATTTTACTCATGTCATGATTATTCCTTAGAGCAGAATCCAGATAATTTTGTTTAGACTGTTTTCAGGCGAACCCCATGATGGATTGCTCGCTTTCCCTGGGAGACCAAGCTGCTGTGAATGCAGCTCAGCTACAAAGTCCTTCTCATAGTCATCTGAAGTTTCTCTTTGTTGCCTTTCCAAACATTACCTGCATACTGGTTTTAAAATAACTCATTTTTTAATAAATAAATACACGTGGAGGAAGGGGGGGGGGGGGGAGAGAGAGAAATAGTATATCCATTGAAGAGGGAAGTATTTCACTATGAGATAGACATATATTCATTTGTGCTGAATATCCTAGCAATAACTAAATTTAGATCATATTGCAACACCTCAAAACTTACATTAAGGAGATGAAGATGCCATCAGGTATACTATCAATTTAGCAAATTAATTAAATATGTGCATAAGTCCTTCCTTTTTCAGAAGAACAATTACACATAGGTATAATATACATGTCTGCACAAACGTAGCTCTGCGTGCAGTAGTCAGAAAGACTCGTAGTGATGGTATATTTACATGGTAGCCAGATCTCAGGGTTTATTCCCTGACTTGGCATATGCTTTCTGAAAACTGAGGGTCTGCAAGGTCAGCCTGTTTCTGAATCAGTTAATATTTATAAACATTGAAGACCAAGTGAGAAATTTTTGATACCTCTTTGGAAGAAAAAAAAAGGTCTTTTTTTCCCCCACTTTTCAAATAGAGTCACAGTTTAATTTTAAAACTTTCCTAGTCTTCTCTTTTATCAGTGTTCTCTGGCCCTTAATTCCTATCATTCTGCCTGAAGTTTTACCACTATTATTTACCCTTCCCCAGTGCACTCGTGCATTTTCTTAATTTAAATACATCAGAACTTTGTTGAACTGATTCATTTTGATTTATCTTTTATCTATCTTCAATAATTCAGTTTCATTCTGCATTGCATGTGCTCCCAATCACATTACATACATTACACAAATATGTAAGACATATAATGATATAAATATTTTAGTGATCACTTTAAGTGAGAACAGAAGCGTAAATCTCAAAGTTGGAGAATGGGATCATGGAAGGGATAATGATGACTCATAATTGATCTTCTGCTCTCAAAAAGCATGTGTAATAGTAATAATAAAAGCTATTCTTTTAAAGGGACCAAATTGTTTATGCGTGTATATACACAGTCGGCATAAATAAATAAATAAATAAATAAACAAATTTTATTAGATAATGGAAGGGTTTCATACGCTCTGAAGTTCAAAGATTTGTTATTTCTACAACAGTCTTAGACGATGATGTCTTTTATGGCATATAACAAAGGTATATTCCCTGATTCATTTTTGAAAGCACTGTTGTCAGGGTTGCAGACAGACAACCTCATGCACTGGGTGTTGGTGTCAAGGTTTTGGTAGCAGGAGGGATAACAAGGAGGAGTGGGATGAGGCTGAGGTGGCCCCGTGCCAGCTCCAACAGACTCACCACAGGACATGGCTGAGCCCATCAGCTATGTGTGGCACATCTGTGATAACGTATTTAAGAAAGGGCAAAGATGCTGGATAGGAAAAGAGGAAGGAAAAACAGAGAGTGAGAAACAGCAGTGTGAGCACCAAGGTGAGAGAAGGAGGGGAGGAGGCACTCCAGGCCCTGGAGCAGAGACTCCCCTGCAGCCCCTGGAAGAGCCCCCACTGGAGCAGAGATCTGAACTGTGGCCTGGGGACACCTCATTCCAGAGCAGTTTTTTTCCTGTAGGACTGCAGCTCGTGGGAGGACCCACACTGCAGCAGAGGAAAAGTATCAGATGGAAGAGGCTGAGAGGATCTGTTATGGACTGACTGTAGCCTCCCATCCCGGGCTGCACTGCTCAGGAGGTGGGTGGAGGAGTCTGGAGTGAAGGAGTGAAGTTGAGCCTGGAAGAGGGAGAGGAAAGGTGTTGGTTTTCTGTTTGTTTCTTGCTACATGAATCTATTTTCATTGGCAATAAAATAAATTCATTTTCCCCCAGTCAGGACCGTTTTACCCACAACAGTAACTGGTATGCACTTTCTCTGACTTTATCTCAACCCATGAACTTTCTCATCCTATTTTCTCCCCCTGCCCCCTTGAGGAGGGGAGTGGGCGAGCGGCTGGGTGGGTGTTTGGCCCTTAGCCAAGGCTAACCCACTGCAGCTCCCCAAGAGAAACACAGATCCCTGAATTCCAAAACTGCAGCTCCTCATTTGTGCCATTCATTTAGCTGAAAATCAAGGTGTTTCATGAGAATTAATCCCTCATAAACTTTCCTTTTTAAACACAATCCCTGGTAGCAGCAGATGTAGATAAGAGACAAATGAAGCTGAAAATAATTTTTGCCTTAGTTATCTTCAGAGGATTCAGAGCTAAAATCCTCACTCTTATAATAGTAAGTCTTTAGTCATAACAATATTTCCCTTGATACTTGTGGATTTCAGACAACCAGTCTGCAAACTGACACAAACTGTGTCCTTCGGCCAAGTAATCCCATTCAAGTAAATGGAGCTAATAGTGTGACCAAGGGTTTTATAACCTTAGGCCACATAACTGGAGCTCAAAGCTGTCTAACGTGAAATCATTTGGAGGCAATGCACTGTTCAGTGCATTTCAGGACTTAGAATGCTCAAAAAAACCCCGAAGCTGTCAAATATCTTATCCTGATCTTTTCTAAATGCAATTTCAGTTCTTTGGTTTGAAGACACTTTCCTTTTAGAAACTTACCATATGTTTAAGATGGTAAAATAAGAAAAGATCACAATCAAAGTAACACATCAAATAATTTAAATGAAATATTTCAAACTGATCAGAGCTTTTTCTTCTTGGCTGTTTGCCAATTTTGTTTTTTCCCTCTTTTGAGTTTTTACCTCTGGCTTCACTGAAAATGAAAAAAAAAACCTTGAAATCTCAAAAATGCTTGCATGATGGGAAAAGGCCATGTTTAGGATTTAACAGGACAATCAACATTATGATCACATCTTAAAAAGTAAATGGTATTTTTCATAGCATTGAAAACTAGAATATAAAAATTGAGTAACTGGGAGACTGCCACATGCCAGCCAACATAGGTTGGCATTACTGTCCTAATGCCCAGGGGCTTATAGCAAATTGCACCAGCGAAAGATCAAGTGGACCCTTCTGTGATATTATAACCAATGAATGGCAATTCAATGAATGTGTACAAGCAATTCAATACTGCTGGTGCATGAAAAACTAAAACATGACTTTAAAAGTGTGTACTTATAGTAACAGAGGTGCTCAAAAGAAAGCCAACAAACATTACTCAGTATTAAAAGTACTTTTATGAAATGCTTACTGCACATTGCTGAAAGACAGATTAATATTTTTATGCTGGCAAAGAGTAATGTCTCTTTTATGCAAACAAAGTACATGTCAAATCACTGCTTCAATCTTTTCCTCTTCACAGTGTCGGTAAGTAGCCAATACATTTCAATTAAAAAAGGCAACTTTTCTATTCAAAGAATATTAAGTTCACATGAAGTCACTGTGTAACAAATATGTATCCATCTAAGAATCAGTTTTAGCCACTACATTTGCTTTGAGGACATGTGCAATAAGAACAATAAATTCTACTTAGATCGGAATCCTGGTGTGAGGTCATTGAACAAATACAGAGGACAAAACTTTGTACCAAAGTTTATGATGAAGTAGTAGCATTGTATTTCCTGGGCTTTTTTCTCATTATTAGTATCCTAAAGTAGAAACTCCTATAGCATAACTAATTATTCAGTTATATAGGGTTATATCAAAAAAAGCTGCCTTATAGGGACAGAAAAGACACCTAAGACATGAGGGAGCAACCCAGTCCATTTTAGGGAGGCAAAGTTAAAGTGAATTTATTTCAGCAAAAAGAAATGCTGATGCAAAATCTGCATAAGGAAAAGAATTTTGGTTTATCCTCCAATCTTCTGCTGTTTATGTATAAAAAGGAGATATTTGAGTAAAATAAATTATACCAACAGTGAATTTGGCCTAGTGCTTCCAAGAGCTCTCTGTTAACTTCTAAGAATGAGACTGACTTGTTAAAGCACAAAGTTCGCAATATTTCTGGGATACATTCTATTGCAAAGTGTTCTAGGTTGTGCGATGCCCAGGCATATTTTCAAACTCAGCCCCCACCTCTGGCAAAGACACACCTCAAACCACATAAATCTGATAAGTCTTATTTCACAGTCATTTGTGATTCTATATTTGCTCATATTTTTAATATCAGGCTGACAGAACAGCTGTAAATGGGGTACTTTTGAAATGTCATATAAAATTATTCATATCACTTAACTTCATCAAGTAAGATATTTATAACTGATGACAAAATCTGCCTCTGTGCTAGTACTGACTAATATTGTCCCCACCCATAAGCCTTTTGCAGTGCCTCCTTTCAGTTTGCCTTTGATGCCAGAGACTTATCTATGAAATGAACCTATCAATTTCCGGACAAAAACTGGAAAAAGATTAGCTCCCTCCCTGCTGAGATAAATCACTTCCCAGTGCATTCACTTGCAGACTTCAACATTTTTCATATGGTTTTCACTCTGACTCAGTCTGTAAAGGAATGTTAGCTCCAAGAGAATTAATACTTGTATGATACAAAACTAGAACTGCAGCTCCATTTTCAGAAGTGATTGGTAGCATTATTCTTTAACTACATATAAATGCCAGCAGCTATTTACTTATTTCGCATGAATGAGTATAGTTTTAAGGTTTTAAGCCAGGCAAAAAAGGAAGAAAAATACACTTTTTGCATGTATTCAGATTAAGCTGATAGTTAAACTTTGGATGATGACCTCAGCAAGTCATATTGCAAAGCTGCAAATATATTTATGATTCTACATGTGAACACCATAGCACAAACACAGATCCCACAAGCTTCTGGAAATAGTCCAGCTCTCTAGCCCCAAGGTCCCAGTGCAGAGCTCTTTCTCAGCTATGATGAATGGTGTGCAAATTCTTCCATTTTAAAGGCAGTTATAGTCTTTCATTACTCCAAATTAGATGAAAAATGAGGTTAGAGGATACAGTCAAATGCACTGAATTAGGCATATGGAATAAAGAATATTGTCCTCTTTTACAATAAAGAAAGCAAGTACCAGTTAGTCTTTTAATATCCAGACTAAATAGTCTGTCCATCAAACAATTTGTTACAAGTGCCTCTTAAGACCTACGAACAAGCAGATATTAGTGTCCCTTCAGATCATTATAAACAGTCTGTTAAGACATAGTTTGTAAGGGTTGTGGCTTGGAATCACAGAGCAGCTGATGTTGGAAAGAGCTGGAGATCGCCTAGTCCAACCCACTGCTCAGAGCAGGGTCAGCCAGAGCAGGTTGCCCAGAGCCACATCCAGAAGCCTTTTCAATACTTCCAAGGATGGGACACCACTACCTCTGAGCAACCTGTGCCAGTGTTTCACCACCCTCACAGTAAAAAAGTTTTTTCTTATGTTCCAGCAAAATTTCCTGTATTTCAATTTGTGGCCACTGCCTCTTGTTTCACTAGATACCACTAAGAGTCTGGCTCTATCTTCTTGACCCCCCTCCCATCGGCTATGCACTGACAACATCCCCCTGACTTTTCTCAAGGCTAAACAACCCCAGCTTTCTCAGCCTCTCTTTGCATGTCAGATGCTCCAATCCCTTAATCATCTTAACGACCCTTTGATGGACTCACTCCAGGACATCCGATATCCATGTCTTTTGTACTGGGAATTGTTTTTTCTTTTACTTTTTTCATTCTGCCTCTAGATTTTGAAATATGTATTTCACATACCAAATATCAACTACAGCAGAGTAAACTTTGTTCCCGGGGTTTTAACCCCTTAGGCTACAGATAAGAAAAGTTCTTGGCAAGCCAACTGGTATGATTTTATTGCAAAAAGCACCTGGGAGGGGAAAAAAAATTGAAGTAATCACACCAGCATAGCAGAGAGCTCTGCTTTAAGGCATTCACTTGTTCATCCACGTCAAGGTAACAGTCCAGAGGTGGAATCACATTTTCACACATCCTTTTCTGGTGCAAATACCTTTTCTGGTAGCAGATGAGGGTCAAGGTGTCACGGCCACAGAAACCACCAAAGAGCAAGAGCTGCCTTAGGAACAGGAGAAGGGGAGATTCTTCCTCTCCGTTGCCGCTGGAGTTACCTATCGACAACATCTTTCCCCAGGCTGACACTGAACAGAGGATTTGAACGCAAAGATTGTTAACACAGGCGTTGGCATATGAGAGAAAGAAACTTGTTTAATGACTAGCCCATTTCCAGCAGTCCAAATAATCCTTTCCAAAATTCTTTGTAATCCATAATCACACAGCAAGTAAACTAAGGTACAAATGGTAGCAGCATTTATTTTGAGTTTTATTCCTGGGGGTTTTAGCACACAAATCATCAATTAAAAACATTAGATTTCTAACATGCACTCACTCACAACCTTTAACCCTGCAAAAGAAAGGCAATGCTTTGTCATGAGTTTGTATAACAGCTGTTGGAAATTAAGGACCCCAAAACTCAGTTTGAGATCAACAGCAAACCCATGACCACAAAAGCTGTGTCTGTATCTGAATAAATTAGTTAATCATTGTTCCCCTACCCTTGTTGTTATTTTGATGCCATTATTAAACAGTGTGCAGGCAACTCTCACAACAGTTTGGTTCTCATTTCTCACTGCAATAGCTGCAGTCCCAGCCTTTAAAAGCTGATGCCTGAGCAGCTCGCACAGCAAGGCTAATGAGCATTCAAATCCTGGTTCTGTTAGTTTTGGAAAGACTAATTGGAAAGCAAAGAGTATGCATCATCTAAGCTGCTATGTGTCATGCTGCTTCGAAAAAAGCTGATGACTGATTTATCTGAACACGGGTAAGCCAGCTGGCTTAGCGGGCACCCTCCCTTGTTACGAAATGGTCACAGCCTTATTTCTTTAAATTTTGCTATGGTAGAGAGTCCGACTGTTTAACATCACAACCTAAACCACAAAATATATTTTGGTTTGTCTGAAGTTCATCTATTAGTAGATAAGAATTACTTCAAGCAAAACCTTATGTCTACCTAAACATGAAGCTGGAAATATGCTTTGCATTTCTCATTCATCAGGAGAAGGATGTAATAAAGTAAATCTAATGTTCTGCGCTTTCTACAGAAGTGCAACACTAGCAGTCATTTTACATGCAAAAAAAATTCCAAAGACAAAAATTTTCCATTAAGTTTTAACCCTGTTATTACAAAAACTGGAATTTGCTGTGGCTGAGTAAGGTAGTCAAGACTGATCAAAACCCCTTAAATTTCCTTCAGTCCAAAATGTAATTGTTGTGTGAGTATTCATCCATTATATCAAAGGTATGAAACTGCACTTGTCATGATAGTGTATGTGCATTCCCCAAAATCGCAACGAATTCTTTGATTTTCCTGTGTCACATGTTGTTTTCCTCTTTCCAAAGGCAGAAGTATGCACAATGCAGGCTCTTGCTCTATGGCAATCTTTAAAACGGGTTTTTGGTTTATATACAAAGCTGCAAATCGTTAGCAAATTCTGGATTGGAAAAACAAGCTTTCTTCTTGTGAAAAACTGCACCTTTTCTACTGAAACTTTGTCCTCAGAAGATGGAAAGTGAGAAAGGTGGAAGCTGTTTTATTTGCAAATTTGAGCTAAGTCTAAAAAATTGTTATTTCCAGCACAATTCCAGTCTTTTTTTAGAGAGTTCCTTTTTCCAGGTGGAGGATGTTATTGCTTTAATGTATATTTAAGATGGTCTAAGTCCAGGCCATCAGGTGTCTTTTAGATAATCTGATTCAAAATCCTATGGGAAGCCAGCAGAAGGCAAGCTGGCATGTTCACAATACATGGTGCTGCTGCTGAGGTCTCCAAGGGACTCCATGCCACTTTCCTAAGCAATGATGTCTAGGTTTATCACATTCCTGCAGACAGACCACCATTCAGGCCACAGTCCACAGAGGCAGAAGAAACCTAGAATCAGCAAGGAATACAGGACAAGTCCTCAAATGCAAAGTTAAAGGGTAGGCTATGAATGTGTATCCTTCACCCAAAGATCATGGGCAAGAACTTCTCAGTATCTCCCACTCACCAGTATCACGTTCATCTTGCTCTGCTTCAGCTTCAGTTAGCCAGGGTTTTATCCACAAACTAATCCTATTCAATCTTCTGGGCCATCATGATAATTAAATGACCAAAGCAGGTAGAACTACACCCAGTATTGGTATACGAACTCCTACTATCTGAATAGTTAAACTTCTACTATAATACATTATAATTTCATCTGACAGAAAGAGCCAATGGAATAAAGTACTTAAATATCTGGTAGCTTTATTTTTGTAGCCTGGCCCACCTGAAGTCAAAAGGGATACAAAGGTTTAAGTGATTAACAAGATCACAGCCTAAAGTTTAGGCAGGCAGATCATGTGCAATGTTGAACACCTTGAGCTACTATTAAATTTAGCATGAGTTGTCTAATGTTGCAGCTCTCAGCTGTGGCCTTACAACATTCTTTCTCCCCTGCCCAAACTTTTCTAGCTGTTACTCTGTTCAGGTTTCCTATGAAACATGCCTTCCATCTGTTTATCCATAGCAGTATTTCCATGATTTTTAATTGCAAAAAAATTCCAAAAGTAAAAATCAAAAAAATTTTAACAGCTTTAAGAAATATTTTCATTAAAAATGCCAAAATTCAAATTCATAAAAATTTTCAAAATTCAAAATCAAAATTATGTAAATGGTAAACAACCAGAGCCAAAATCATTCAGAAACACAAAACTAAGGAGAAATATCCAGATTTCTGATCTGAGTAACTACATATAACAAACTCATCAGCAAGTTTCTTAAACTGGCAAGTGAAGTTGTTAAGTGGGAGAAAACAACGGTTATTAAACAGCATATTCTGTTTACTAAACTAGTACATGGAGCGGTGCTTTAAAAGTGTAATATTTTAAACAATGCAAAAATTATAAAATGCTTTTATCTAAAAGTTTACAATGCTCTAGAGAATCCCCTGTTCTGGGATTCTGAGAGGCTGATAACCACTATTCTTTAGAAAATAATTACAACTTAAGCTGATCAGAATAAGAAAATGCATTTAATTTCTAAAGCTTTGTAAGATTTTTTTTTTTTTAGCTCTTAGTTCTTGCTTCAACTTTTTCTTCCTCTAAATTTTGATATTTAAAATAAATTTAGGTACCTGATTTGAACAGTGAATTATATTGTTTGAATAAAACCCTCAGCACTCTCCTGCAGAGACCTGAGGTCAAAATATATTTTAGAACAAAGTGCAAGTATAATGTCGAAGATATTACACTGGCTCTTCTACTAGAACAAAACACAAGTTTTGTTCTGAATTTGTCAAAATGTACTCTATGAATTTGGGGACCTAGATCACTGTGTAACAATAGGACATTTGCTGACTGAAGAGACTAACAAAAGACGCACAGCAGATACTCATTTAGAATGGGACCAAAGCATCCTCACATTGAGAAGAATGCTGCTTTGTAAGAGAGAGCTGTCAAAGGAACAAAAAGGCAAACTCAAAGCTGAAGTATTTTTAAGATGAGTGGGCCTGCATATTCAGTTAGGAAAAGTACAACATTTTTACTGCTTGGCAAATGTAAATCACTGGGAAAAAAATCTGTATCACAGACTTGCTGTTTTCAGCTGCAGGTGGTAGGTACAGAAATTGTGGGAGGAAAATATTTTCTTATGTTGTTGCATTGTATTTGGTCTTCTCAATTAGATTGTTTCCCATTAATTTTTACATCCCTGATAACTATGTTGTTATTGAAGCACAGAAGATATTCATGACATCGTTGTGGTGTTTAAAAAGACCCAACACCGAAGTACCTACAAGCTACTAAAGAAATGTATCACAATGAGCAATGATGACGTGAAACATAGCAGAGTGTGCTTTGGTGAAGGGTCAAAGGAGGCACGTACAGAACAAAAATTATGCAGAAAGTGCTGCTTTCACAGAGTGTTACCCTGAAAGGCTGCTGCTAACGTGTAATTTTTCAGAGTTCACCCTAACAATCTGTGGTAGAAGGTATCTCTTAGACAGCTCTACCTTGGCTTATAGTCTTCAGAAACCCTTCAGCAGCAGAGTTGTTGGATATGTGGATAGAATAAAACAATCATGTTGGGTCATCTGTCAGCAACAAAACTGGGGGGTGGAGGGAAGAGAGGTTGCTTTAAGTCAGTGTGATAAAATAACATGATGGAGTTGGATCTTCACAGCTACAATACCCATTGTATGTGCTATACCAGGATGTCAAAAGCAAGGTTTTCATCTCTGTGAAGAAAAAAATGTTTGAATTTCAGGACTCTGGGGGCTAAGCCAGACCAAACATCAGCTTAGCCAGAATCTCTGACCACGGCCAGCAGCAGAGTCTTAGGGAGGAAGGCCATAAACATTAGCATCTACAAATGCTTTTGCTGGCCCATCAAACTTGCCAAATTCCATGAGTGAGTGGCATCCTGAATCTGAGGTTGCTTACAGACCATAAAGTTCAACGACTGCTGATGAATATATTCCCTATCACCTTTTCCCTATTCCTTACTTTGTCTGCTTATACCTTTGAGAATCCATGACAGCTTATGGCTGATTTTCACAATTTCAAGTTCTGGGGGAAAAAACAACCTTTTCCTTTCAAATTTACTGCCTGAAAACTACATTGGCCTAGTAATGGGAACCAGTGATTAATTCTCAACATCATTCCTGATTGACTGCATTTTATTTGATTTGACTTTTCTCTCTCGTTCCTTTTGGTCATCCCTTTCCCTCTACTAAACCAGCACAACACAGCTGAAGTTAGATTGAAGCATTGCACAGAACACCTATTACTCTCCAATACAGTGAAGGATGTACACATTAAATGGACCAGAAAAGAATTCCTGAAATATGCCACTAAAGTTATCACTTCCATGAAATCTGGTGGATTATGACCAGCACAACTCAGCAGAGCAGGACAGACACATGAAAGGGATTATAAGGATAAAATCATTAATAACACTGTTGCCATGGTTTAACCCCAGCTGGCAACTGAGCACCACACAGCTGCTCACCCACTCTCCCCCCAGTGGGATGGGGGAGAGAATCGTAAAAGTGAGAAAACTCACGGGTCGAGGTAAAAACAATTTAATAATTGAAATAAAATAAAATAAAATAATAATAATAATAAATACAAAGGAAGTGATGCACAATGCAATTGCTTACCACCTGCTGACCGATGCCCAGCCAGCAGTGGTCCCCCCAGCCAGCTTTCCCTGAGTTTATATACTGAGCATGGTATGGAATGTCCCTTTGACCAGTTGGGGTCTGCTGTCCCAGATGTGCCCCCTCCCAGCTTCTTGTGCCCCCCTAGCCTTCTCAGTTGGTAGAGCAGAAGAAGCTGAAAAGTCCTTGATTTAGTGTAAACACTACTTAGTAACAACTAGACCATCAGTGCATTATCAACATTATTCTCATCCTTAATCCAAAACACTAGGAAGAAAATTAACTCTATCTCAGCCAAAACCAGGACAGCTATACTGTAATTTAAGTGTCTACAGTAAAGCCGCAGTGCACACCTTCAGTTTCTTGGGAAATATGTTCTATTTTACCAACTGCTTTGAAACCATCAGAAGGTAGTTCTTCCGTGTGTCCTCAAGTTTTGCCTGGTTTGATTTATCTGTTTGAACTGTCCGCACAAAATGTGCATGTTAGATAGAAAAAAAAAGAAATTCTACAACTATTTATTCATTTGAAATATTTCATGAAGAAAACAAGAGAACAGCCCAATCTTATAGTTCTTATATGATCTATTTTTAGTCATAGTTCTATTGTTAGAACATAATTGGTTCCTTGCACAACAACAAATACTTTTTCTGTGCTATCTCATCATTCAGGTAAAGCCTCATGGATGGCAATTTGTGGCCTGAATATTGTACAACTATGACTTGATAAGTCATTCCCAGGTGATCTTTATCACATTTCAGAACACAATGCAACCACAAGCTATATGGCACCAATTGTGTTCCCATGTTTAGTTTACAGTTCCTAAGGATACTATTTATTTTGCACATTCTGCTGACACAAGTGATACCAAGGCAGTAGAATACATACAAAGAAACAGAAAGCATGTATTGCCATGGCACAAACAGTAAATGCAGTGAACATTCACTTCAACAAGGAGGGACTCATTAAGGCATTTTTTAAAGGGTTATAACCGTACAAATAAGCCACTTGCCTTTTGATGTGCAAATAAAATTGTTTACATCATAGGAAAGAAGATAACAAAACTTGAGAGTGTGTGTTTTGTTACCATTAGGTTAGCTAAGGTAACTTCATCCCTATAAACAAGGATATAGCTACGTCATTCCCCTTAGTATTAGCAATCATCCCTAGGCACAATCAACAGCAGTAGAACGTATTTTCCTCTTAAGCATATCAGGATAACTAACAACCAGCTAGCCACTGCGTCTGCAGTCCCAGATTAGGTATCTAGGAACCTCATGGCAGAATTTGGCGTCTCCAGAATTGTTTGTTGGATTTGTCTTTAAAGGCAACCATCAGCTTGCTGTGTTTATACATTCAGTTTTGAGATGCATGTCAGCTCCAAATCTATGTCTGCATACCATAGCCACAGCAAAATCAGAAAGAATGTACTGCTGAATTCAATTCTGCAATAAGAGGTCCATACCATCCCACATTCCAGTAAAATACATTCACTACTTCCTATTCTGGAGTGATTCATGTCTTTTCTTGCTGGATTTTGTCCTATTTGGCACAAATAATTTCCTATTTTCTAAAAAAGAAATTTGAGTTTGACTCTCAAACAAACCTCAAGTCAGGTCTCTGTCACTCAAAAGTAATATAAAAAGTTAAGATCATTCGTGTATTGGCTTCCATTTTAATTTACTGGCTCCAAAAGAGAGTTCCGTGATCGTGTCATCCTAACATGCTCTTTTGTCTTTGCTCTCTGGCAATGGGGATAACAAAACACAAGTATCTCTACATAAGAATGATCAGAACACAAGTGTAAATGTAAGGAAAGGCACAGTTTTCCCAGTCCAGCACTTTCTAGGGTTGTATACAAGAACTTATTGCAACAATTCTGCCATATTAAAATCAACAAAACTGATTTCTTTCCACAAGAGCAACTCCTTCAGTCAAACACATCTTTCATCTTACACAGTCGCTGTATGTATTAGCCATAAGTTTATACCTTATTGATTTAAGGCAAACTGACTTCATGCACTGTAAAACAAAAAAAGAGAAGCTGCCTGAAAAGGTTCCACCTACCCAATTAGATGATCTCCTAGACTCCTTTATGACCTTAATCCTTATGGCTCTGTATGTTTTAGTGTCTCTAAACCATGTCACTTAGACTGAAAAATAGGATTTAAAGGATATGGCAGATAAAAAACTTCTATCCCTTCATCACATTTTGCCTCTCCATATTTAAACTGTGGGTGCTGAGACAGGAACCATGTTCAACAAGTTGTTCATACAGAGCCTAGGATAGTAAGACCCTGATTTCATTGGTAGCATGTAGGCTTTGCTGTACACAAATACATACCACTGCAGTTGTATGTTACGCCTTATGCTGTTTATAAAGTTACAGTTTTCCTGTGTAGCCAAGGATGGTGTATCAGCATGTGCTGTGTGAAAGCTGTGAACAGTTGGTAAAGCAAGAATTGTGTAAAGTTAAAACCAATATGAATAAATTCCAGTGGGAAGAATATAACTGCTGCTGCCCAGTAGAGAATACCTCAAGCAGACTGGCAATCAGGGGTGAAGGCCAGCTAATACCGCATGCTAACCATAATGTCTGAACTGAGAAGTTTCTAAGCAAATACTTGGCATCGCAACAGCTTCAAGGTTTTTCCTCCACTAAGCACACAGAGGCACAGCTTGTGTATTTTGTCGCTCCTATTCCTAGAGGAGGTGCATAGCCACAGGTGCAATCTCCCAGAAGTAGAGCTTAGGACACACAGAGATGCAGTATTTTACTGCAAATGGTCCAGCCAGGGGTTTTTTTCTAGAAAAAAGAAGAGGCTTTGGTGTCGCTTTTTCAGGATGTATCTGGCTGCTCAACAATACCCTAGTGTTCTTCTCATGGATTTTGGATGGAATATTCTTTGCATATTTTTCCAGGCTGGGAAAGTCCATGAACCTGAATTTATAATACTATAAATATATAACAGCACTGACAGATGACTACCACTGCTTGGTAATGTACATCCTGCACTCAGCCAAGAACCATATATAATAATAATTAATATAATATAAATAATACAACCATCAATCAGAAAAAGGAGGGGCGACAAAGGAAAATGATTAGGCTGTAGCTTCTATGTGGCAGGAAAAAAAAGAACAAAATAGACAATTACTGTGCCCAGGCTCACTGCTGGCACCATAAGTATAAGAAACTATCCTTTCCATTAACTCAGCAAAACACAGGAGAAAATTTACAAGATAGGCCACATAAGCCAGTTAATGGTTTTGGCTTGTCTATAACCCAATGAAATTTACAGGATTTTTCAAAAAATTTAAATCAAATTTTCTGCAAATTAAACTCTCTTAGTTTGAGCTGGTGAAATTGGTAACAGCTCTGAAAAAATAGTTTTCACAAGGGCAAAGTATTTATCTTGATCAAAAATGCAAAAGTAGAGTAGGTAGGACTGCAGTTGACTGTTATAGAGGAAAATACAAAACTGTTCATTCTCATTTATATATTTTCATCAATTTTATGCTCTAACAGAACATGCTACTCCCAAGCATGCCCTATAACTTTTTTAACTGATGTCTCTTAATCTGATCTATTTTGAAGATGCATTCATAATCACTGTTAGAAAATTTTTCAAATACAGGTACTTAAGGTTAAGCATCTAAATAAAAATAATCTTTTTAAAACAAAAGAGGCTGTCACTGAAGTCAAGAAAGTTGCAAGGCCTCTGAGCCTGTGGAGATGGAATTAACCAGCAAGAAAAACAGACATGGGGTAATGTGATCAACTTTCCTAGCCAAATTTTAAAATATTGGCACACGTTTTTCCTAAGGCTGACAGAAAAAATGTCAGGTAGAACAATGAAAACATTAACAAATTTAACATTTATCAAAATGTTACAAGCAATTATTTTTGGCCCAAACTCTTCCAAAGAAACCCCCACAAATATAACATGCTGCAGTGTAATCAGAATATAAATTCATCCTGATATAGCATTACTCTATAGAGAAAATCATCAGGAAAAAAAGTGAAAGAGGTATTACCTGACCCTCTGGAAAGCAGCTGAATAGCCACTGAGGTCTTTGAAGTGCTATAATATGTGAGAGAAAAATCAAAGTTACACAGACAGTATTTAAGTGATGGATGCTGCTTCTTCCCGCTCACACATATTCCAGCCACAGTGTGTTCCAGACGCTATTGCCCTAGCTGAAAGCAAATGTTGATGTTAGTTTAGTATCATTTTCTCTAGTACCTATAGCAACAGCAAACACATTATCAAACACTTAAGCAACAGACTGATTGCTCCGTTATCATAGTTTCAGTTCTTAATCTTTGAGTGGTGTGTAAACGACTGATATTCTGTAATGTGTGTCTTCTGTACTGCAAACTTTCCCTTGTACAAACATTTTGTTTTGCAATATAGTTCAACACTGTAGAGAAATATTTGGTTTAAGTTTTTAAAAACATAGTTTATTTAAGATCTTATTCTACACCTCCAATACCCACATAAGAGCTTATGGGTATCGTAAGGAGTTTGGCACCTCTTGGAATCCGACATTACTTATTAATGAGATAGATCAATTACAGTAGCAAAGGCAGCATGCAAAACATTGCACAAACATTAGTTAATGAACCTTTATAGCATTTGCATGAGAAAATGTATTAGATATATTAAATGCAGAAGGTGACAGAGATTACTGCACCAGAGAGGCAAAGTATTTGAGGATACGGTGACTGAGAGGAATGTTGTATTCCCCCAGACACAATGGTACCAGTTTATTTGCTTAAGTTAGAAATCAGGTAAAGGGCTTTGCTGTGTGACTTGCTGAAGATTCAGGAACTGTGGAAATCCAAGACCAGATTTAGGAGAGTTCAGGAATTGTTGCAAATCCTACACCCAGGCCAAACAATCTGTACAAATTATCAAATTATGTAGTAAAAAGCTCTATTACTCATTTTGAATTACATGACAGATGCAATAAGGTTGAGAACCTTACTGGGAAGCACTGTAGTTTAGAATATCGTTTCATTTAAATTGCTGCAGTTACATGAAAATGGAGGAACGCTGTGGTGAATCAGGGCATAATATAATGCCTAAAATACACCACATAATATATTCATATTTCAGTGTTTGGATGAACAACTTCTTATCTGAAATAGAAACTGGTTTTGCAGAGCAAAATACCAAAGCATATATCCTAGCCAAATCCTGAGCTATTTTTTCTTCTCTTTTCAATATTCTTTGCAGGTCTTCTTTCCAGCACCAGAAGACAAGGAAAAATTCAGAGGAGCAGAAAATTAAAATGATATGGAAAAAAATCTAAAAAGAGTTCCAAAATTAACAGTGATCTATCATTAAAATAAATAAGTAGGATGATAGCTAGCAGGCTCTGCTCTTAAGGTTTTATTTTTTAATAGAGGAAGGATTTCTCCTTCCCCATGTATATATCTGATCCTCCTCAGATCTCCTCCCACATCCTACCTCTGCATTCCACCAATGGATCAGTAACAGACTATTTCAAATGCAGGAATAAAGTAGCCTCTACCCGACCTAAGTAAATGACTGCAGAATCTAGGTAACACCATAACTCTGCATCTGCCCCAAACCTTCTGTTTAGAGAGAGAGGACCTGCTGTTGAGATGGGATTACGGAAGGCAAGGTGTCATAGGAGACTGTGTGTACAGCCTGTGTCTAGGCAACACCACCAGTTGTCTCAGTTTTCTTCTGACTTTCATTGCTTGTGGTGTCTTCCATAAAACCTGGCAGTAGGTGAGAATCTCAGCTTCATTCAGAATAACTACATCTCCGCTCATCTTCAGCACAAAGACAGTTCTGAAGAGACAAACCTAGAAGTGCCCTGGCAGCTCACAGCTCAGATGCAAATGAATTTAAAACCGGAAATCCTTCTTCTTAATATTATGATTTTCAGATGCCGAATTGTGACTTTAAAGAAGTTTGGAGATGGCAACTCTGGACTTTTCCTGCTAGTGGAAGGGAATAATATTTGATACATGTAAGAACATATATCACAGCATCTCTCTGGGATAGGTAAATGATCCCAGTGGTATTTCCCATTCTGATTCCCCCTCTACCGTTTATCACCAGGTAAGCATAACTTCACATAAATAGTGCATGTAAAAACTGTAGGAAAATCTTTATCAAGTAGCATTCAGAATACTAATAATATGTGTTCAGAAAAATAGCAAGCTGAAATTGTAGGGTGTGGAAAATGGACACGAAGTGACAAAATCTTGGAGCTCTGTATCTGTGGTTTGTGATCAGAAGCTTTCAAAAGAAGGCCCTACTTTCTGTACTTACCAGTTTATCTGTTGTGCATGATGATGCAAACTACTGTAGCTACAAAACGCATGACAGACAGTTTCTACAAAGAGCCTTAAAGAAAACAGAAACGTTTTTAAGCAGTGCCACCCTCAGGTGAAAGAGAGCTTTTCATCTCCCATGGCATCACGGCACATCTATCTAACTTCTACCTTTTACACCAGCTATAACAATACCGCAAATGCAAAAAATCCCTTAATGGTCTTAGGGTCCTGTAATGGAGATGGTCCTTCAGAGCGCTCACCAGTGAGCGGGGGAGAAGTGTCATCTTCACTGAGCCAAGTCCTATCCTAAATTTAAAGTGTAGTTTCACATATCTGAGTCCCAGAGCTACAGTAAGGGTAGGATCTCACAGTTCATGTAGTCGGCACAGGAAGTAAGTCTCGCTGCTCTGTCGGAGGGCTGTGCATTTATGCTGTGCTATAGAAAACTCAGCATTCAGACCTTTCCTCCCTAAACACGCTGCCCCAATGAAGTCATGTGACGCAGGCCCCCTGGCTGCCTTAGTGGCCCTCCACTGAACACACACCAGTTTTTTGTTGTTTTTCTTGTATTGGGGTCCCAAAAATGGACAGAGTATTCTAACTGCAAGTCAGACAAACTCTGCCAGGAATGACCCTGCATTCATGTGATGAAACCCCTTGAGGTCCTCCTCCATCTGTTGACACTGGTTGATGTACAGTACAACATACATGCCCTAACAAAAGTGAAGTCTGGAGAGGTCTACCCCTATATAGGACTCCATTCCCAAAGAAAAGTTTATGTCCAGCACCTGTACAAGGTACATGCACTGACCACCCCATCAAAGCTTGTTTCCAATAAAAACTCAAAGCAGCAGCAATCTCTGCAATGCAACCTGTGTCATATAGCACTCTGGGGTGGCATGATTTGTTTCTAGAAATAGCTCTTGTGGCTCCCAATATGGGCTTATCACATAGCAAATACAACTTAAAGTCATCTTTAGAAAAAGTCATAACAAAACAAAATAGAAATAAAACATAAATAATTGAAAGGGAAAAAAAGAAGAAAACATTCCATGTTGCCAGAAAACAAACAACTCCTTCCCGTTATCTTCACTATTGATGCAATGAGGTAAATGCCAACACAATGTAATGAAATAATAGGAATGAAAGTAAAATAATGATAGAATAAAATAAGTAAAATGTGGTTTGAAGGTAAAAGGGGAGTTATTCAGATAAGTCTACTGATGCATCAGGTCAATTTACTATGCCAAGAGACACCTCCTACTTAGCCAAATAAAAATCAAGAGGAACTGTACAGTGCACATTTCCCTTTAATGGGAGAGAGCAGAGTGTGTGCAATCCCTGAGTAATGTGGTGGCACGAGGAACTGGGCTCAATAATCTGTAAAGAGATTGTGCCCAGTGTGAATGTATGTATGGACAAGCACTTGACATAAATACTTTTTGCCAGACTTCCATTGAAATTCCATTATTTCTGAGGATGTTTCTATTTCAATTAACCAATATTCTTTAACAAAAATATCCCTTCAGATATTTTTCTGTGAACTTCTAGTTAGGCCTTACAAAAGATATTCTTAAAGCATGCTGCCTCAAATTAGGGTCAACTGATATTCGAAAAAAATTCACTGGGTTTCTATTTACTAATTTCAAGAAAAGAAAATATTTTCAAGCATGGTTGCACCAATTTAACATTAAAAATTCAAGGAGGTGCATGAATGAAGATCTTCATCCCCCTGTTAGGCTTCCGCCCTCAAGCATTTCCCATGTAGCAGTCGATGTAACAAGTCATCCTGTTGCTACCCTGGACTCTAGGAAATACCATATGAAGTCATACCTGTTTGCAGGGGTGAATTATAAAAAGACAGATCATAACAAAGTCAGTGGCACTTTTAACACCTTTCAAATTATCTCTTCCAATCAGGGTGCAAGCCTCATACAGCAGCTGTCTTCCTCCAGAAGAAATCTGTGGTTTTTACCAAAAATGTAGTGAGCTGCTCTGTGGTTTTCCCTATTCCAAAACTGCCAGATGGTTTTGGAGATGATTTCTAAATCTAATTCTTCCCATGCCTTTTTAACAAGGTCTATCCTGAGAACTACAACAGCATGAAACTTAAAAAATATGAAGAATCAAGTATTGCCAAGCCACTCAATGTTGGGGCTTTGATGGCACTAACAGGGCTCACTGGCCCTGACCAGCTTCACGCAGGACCCCCACCCTACCCAGGCCCCAGGACCCGACCTCAGGCCCCTGGGGCCACCAGCCCCCTCCCCAGTGACACTGCAGTAGGGACGGTCTCCTGTTCCCCATAGCCCTGCCCTGCCCAGCCTCGGCCCATGCCCTCCTCAGGGAGGTGCCCAATGCCTGGGGCTGCCCCAGTGCCTCTGGGTGCCCCACTCCTGGCCAGGGTGGTGGGACGGGGACAGCCTGGGGACACCCCATGGCTCCAGACACACTGGCCGCAGAGAGCCACCAGCCCGTGCCACACCCTGTCATGAGCAATTAAACAGACAACCACTTCAATCTACTTAGGTAGCTACAGCACTATCTACTTAAAACCAAGGAATGGCATAATAGTCTCGGTTGTGCAACTCTCATGAAAGCCAGCACTGAAGTACGCCATCACGGTGACATTATCGCCTGTCGGATGTTATACCTCAAATCTCTGTCACTGCGAGTATTTCAAACATGAGAAGGATGAAGGCAGAGTAACATGAGAAGGAGGGCTATTTGATTACAATGGCAGTTAATCTTTACATATATTCTGTTAACCTGTACAGTTGTTTTTTGTTTATTTAAAAAGTTTTCTGGCTCACTCTGCAGTGTAGGCAGCTATACAAGACAGACTGTTTCTACAGTCCTGTAAAAGTACGCTACCAAAAATAAACGTGTTAATTATGCTCTGAAGGTTCTGCTACACCACAATGGAAATATAAAGAAGAGAAAAATTAAGACAGGCCCATACGGCACAGACTTCCAGAACTGTGAGAGAAATCTGTTTCTAAAAGAGGATTACATCCAAATCGAAAATATTTGGATTCATGACTTCAAGTTGCATAAAATCAGACATGTTTTATATGGCTTTAGAATGTCTCTCCTCTGTCACTACAGAGTCATGTGCAGATTTATAAAGACTTTAAAATTAATATTAGTATCACCCCTATAAGAAGCTGAGGTTCTATGCTCTAAGTAGTAAAGATCATACATATCACCTTTGTTTGAGTAAGCTGTGGGATCAGTAAGATGCCATACAGTGGCATGTACAGTGACAAAACTAGCATAAGCAACACCGATTGAAACAATGAATCCCAAATGTTCCTTTTCTCTCATTTTATTGATGATATATTGATGATACAAGCAGCAGAGTTTATGGGAGCAGTTGAAGAGCAGCAAAGAGAGAAGGCAGGATACAGAATTCAGAAAAAAATGCTTCCAAACACTCTGCTGCTCCCTACCCTAACTTAGGGGGGCTTAATCCTCCCACCTCAAATTTTAAAATAGTCGAGAAGACACTAAGCTCTGTCAGGATACTTGACTGGGCACCACAGTGGAACCTAGCGCTTAAAACAACATGAAATTCCTTACAGCTCTGTCGATGCCACCCTTCAATCAAACCGATGCCTGGAGCATAGAGCAGGCACAGAGAAAGCATTTGCCTTAGTTGTTAGAATAACAACGAACTGTTACCACTGCTTTAAGGGGAGAACCTCCCTGTTGTCAGAATAAGTGCTTCTCCTTCAAAAATCCCTCTTTGCTTCAGAGAAAATATGTAGTCGGACAAAAATGCAGGTCTGAATGCCGCCTTCTTCCTCTTCAGCTGAAATCTGTACCACAGATACCAGTCATGTATCCTTAGAGCTTTATGCCAAGACAAGTAAATGAAAAAAATATGTTCCCACTGTAGAATCTCAC
Source organism: Egretta garzetta (assembly GCF_000687185.1). Lineage (NCBI taxonomy): Eukaryota > Metazoa > Chordata > Aves > Pelecaniformes > Ardeidae > Egretta > Egretta garzetta. The sequence goes on from NW_009259975.1 coordinate 534,658, forward strand.
TAAGGGATTCTCATGAGACTGGCACAAGACTATTCATCTTATAGGATGGATAGAATAGATGAATAGACCAAGCTTATTCATCTACAAAAGGGCAGAGCTGGGATCCTAGCTTGCTGTCACTGAAGAGAAACCTTTTCTCTGAAACAAGCATCATCTTCCATAGCTGTAGATTAGCCCACAAAAATTCCATAAGCAAGTACCACAAAGACATTGGGTTTTGCCTATAACAAAGGGTTTTGCCCTTCACATAACAGTTCAGCTGTGATGAAGTTAAATGAAATAGCTAAGAGTTTCCCATTATTTTGTTATTAAAAGACAAAAAGCATGCATATCCCTTCAGTACAGTTATCTGTAATGGTTGCACACTTCTGTCTGTATACAAACGTTATAAATCAGCTAAATCACATTTGGATAGCTTCCATCAGACGTAGCAAGCGGAAGGTTTCTTCCATTAATGCCTTCCATTAGGCCTTTTAAATTCTCCCTCTTTGCAACAAAACTAGCAGAGGGACTGCTCAACCCTGTGTGAGCCACTTGGGCTCCTCAGGCTCTCCGTCTCGCAGCCATGAGACCCCGCTGGCAGCAGGCCTGCCCAAGCACAGCAGCTTGCTCAGCCGCAGTGCATCCTCACATTGCTAACAGCAAGCTCTTCAAGTCAAACAGAGGCTATGTTTAAAAATAAGCGGTAATTCACCTGAATGAAGATACATTCATTATGTATTTTCCACAGACACAACGTTTGCATCATGAATTGTAATAAGCGCTAGGAGCATCTCTTTAGTAGGCTACTCTAAACATGCTTCTTTTCCTATCACATGTACAGTTTCACTGTTTTTGCTACCCCAGGACAGCAAGATCTAAAGGATCAAAATCTGATTTTTTTGGCAAGCAAACGTTAGCATAACAGTGATAATAGTTTTAGGCACACAACCGCTGAATAGGTAGATCAGACTTCTGTACAACTTGAGTAAGCTGAAAAACCATCTAGCTTGCAGCCATGACATTCAGTAGGGAAACTCATTAATCTTACTTCTGAATTTCCTCAGGAGTAATGTCTGCAGACCATTGATAAAAACAGTCAGACTTGGCAAACAAGTGTATTTGCTTGAGTCATGACAGAATTTCACACCCTACCCTTTGCCAGACCTAGTTTCAGTTCAGACCTAGACCAAATTTCAGCCAAACTCATCAGTCCAATGGAAATACATCATCTTTGCCTCCCCCTTTCTGAAAAAGGTCCTTTCAAAAGACTCACCATGTCATTGTTACCCCAAATCCTGTTCTTCTGTAGTATTTGCTAGTTCACTTGAAATCAGCCCAACCATCCTCACCTCTCAAATAACCATACCCTAACTGTCACATGACAAAGATGTTGCTGTCTCTAATTATTAGTTCTAAGTCATAAAGTCATGGGAATACTGAAAGGCATTGAGCTCTGAAACCAAAGATCACAGCTTTTAGCAGATTCCTGGTACTCCAAAGTATACATACATTACTAGTGTGTTCACTTCATTATTTCTTGGTTCGCATTCCAGTACTCTGTGCAACACCAAGGGCTTCCCTGAGATGATGAAGCCTGATGCTTGACTGCTCCAATGGCAAGCGAAAAATAGCAAGGAAGATCTGCTTTTCAACAGGCAGAGGCATGAAGTGAGACAGTATTTAGTGTTGTGGGAGTAAAAAAAAAAAAAAAAAAAAAAAAATCAACTGTGTTTAGAACTATCAGACTGATGGAGGCAGGAGGACAAAGAACTCTTTAAATCCTACAGTGGCAGTGTGAACATTGAAAATAAGACTGTGTGGCAGTGCCAGGATTACATTCATTGACCTGTTCATGCTCTTCAAAGACACAGGACAGTAACACTGACACGTTTCTTTGCCTCAGTACAGAAATGTACTAAATTTCGTTTTTTCACTGGATACATATGGTGAAGACTAGCCTATTTGTATAACTGCTAAGGCTTAATTTGTAAAAATAAGCTGTATACCTAAAACACAGAGCTTTAACATCGTTATATCCATAAAACATCACTTTAAGATCTTTTTCTTTAGTTCATACCAATCACATAAAAATGTTTAACAGGTACATGGCCAATAAAATCACTTCAGACCTTATTTCACCTCTTCGTACATTCCTTCACTTTAACATGTACAATACATATTACAAATTATTTAAAGCAACTCAGCCACTTCATACAAATAAATTTCTTCACACAGATCAATATTATTAAAAGCAACTATTAACATCTCTTTCTGCCTGTATCAGACATCTTTAGACACATTCTAGAGCATTTCTAAGATGAGCAACATGCCACAACAGGTTGGGTGATAGTCACAGGCTCGGAAGTGTTATCTTCTCTGCCCAGTTGCACATAAGTCACAGCAAGTCCTACAGCCTTCTCTACTTGACCTGGACTGGGATATCTCTAGTGTTTTTGAATATATTTTCCCTGACAACAAAAGGTAACTACTGTCCCACTGAACTTTAAGAAAGTCTTTCTAAATCTCCCAAATGCAGTGCTTTGGGAAAGTGTATTCCTTGAACTCCACTGGAGTTACTTTCTACAGCTGTGACGATAGCACAAAGATAGAACAAAACCCAGCAGGCCTTGTACAGCTATTTATAGCACTGGGATTTACCCTAGTGGCATCTCCCAGGTTCAGTTACTGAATTCAGGTTTTAATTTTTTTAGTGGAGAGATTGCCTTTCTTCTTACTCTACCATTGTATTTCCTTGACCAACAAAGTCATTGCAAACAACATATTAATTAAAAACTGCCCATTTAATAAAATCTGCTCACCATGGTGACTTAAAACCCCTGGATTCTTTTAAAAATGTTTATATATAGACTGGCTGCTGAGCTATACATACTGCAGCAAGTCTTCCACCTGCTGGACAAAAGGCAGCACTAAGCTTCCTTAGCAGGAAACAGATGCAACAAATATCTGTGAGCTACACAATGACAAAAAAAAAAAAAAAAGCAACATCAAGGTTCCCTTGTTCTTGTCTAAGTGCATTAAGTAAATAAATAGAGGTGAAAATGCAGCCCTCTGATTAAAAGGATACAAAGAGGTCAAGCATTTGTTGCCAAGGAGGACCTGTTCTACTTTTCCAGTGTTCCTCTTTTAATATACTGCTCCTACAAGGTCTTTTTATTTCTGCTTTTACAGAGGACTTGCATTACTTGAAAGGGAAATACTACAGATCTTCTGCCTTTTGGGCTGTTCTGGATTGATAGCTGCCCTAATAAAGCAAGTAGAGAGATTTCCCTCTTCATCTTCTTTGTCTAGCTCAGGTGATTGGCTAAATCAGAATATCATGTTTTCCCTGATCCTAAACCAGCTGAGTAATTGTCAGGTCCCCACGTCCTCAAGCAGGATGCCAGGTGGAGCACTGAGGGCTTTTTACTCCCAGTGAGCTGAGCAATGCTGCTGTGACTGGTGGGGGGATACCACACGTTGCTGAACCTGTAGCTCAAGAAGGCATGAAAAACCCTTTCAGCGGTGTACAGCACTGTACCAAACTACAGGGTGTTATCTACTGATTCAAAGAAAGAGGAACATGATCTTTGCTAAAGTTCACATCGTTCTTTCAAAGCTCAAATAGTTTTTTATTATGTAGCTTCCTTTGAGTCTCCCAGCGGTATTCTTCCCTGAGGGATTGCCTAAGCCTTGAGCAAATCAAGGACGCAAACGGAGAGGCTGCAGGTCTCTTTTGGTGTTATCCACTCTCCTCTGAAAACTATGCATCATCAAGAAGGGGGAAGGTTGTGAAATTGCAACTGAAGTTAGGAAAAGGTGGGTTACAAAATCTTGTGGGAGTGTTCAGAGATCTTAAATGGGATTAGCAGGCATTACCAATAATGAGAGCTGAGCCATAATATGGGCTTTGTAGTTTCTAGATCTTGATAACAGAAGTTTGAGGATTTTTGGCATAGAAAAATTATACTCATTACACTGCTCTTAGTGGTAACAAATATAAACAGGTCTCCATGTTTTGAAATTTATGTTCAGAAATTGAAGATCAAACAAAAGGTACAGCTGAAGCTGGTTGGAGACCTCATATTTTATGCTGCCAAAGGCACCACAAAATGGTCATTTGCATATATATGTGCATGCACACGCATATAGAGATGCACATATGTATCAGCTGCTTTAAAGGGTCAGTTTCACAAAGCTAAACATAGTTTAGTGAAACTGATTGCAAGAAAATGTTTTTTAAAAAGCCTAATAATTTGGAAATGAGCCAGTTGCTCAAGAAGCCACAATCTGAGAGACAAATAATTTTAAAAGTAAATAAAATTACATAGAAGAAACCTAATGACAGTCATAAAAACCAGCAATAAAAGAACTGAGATGAGAAAAGATTGAAAATTATTTTTAAGTAAACTAAGAATAAAGGCAATGTAATGGTATTACTATAAATCCTCAGCAATAATGTGGACACAGCAGAAATGTACAATGAATAGTTCACTAACCTGTTTTATGCACAGATAATCAGATACAGTCATACAAAAAGGTTGATGAAATTCCATTTTATTTCAGTGGTAATGAAGGAGGCTTCTATAAAAAGCTTACTAAAGTTGGATATTTTTTGATCAACAGGTTGGGGCCATGAGTTACAAAAACAAGTGGCAGAGGAACTCTGAAGAACAGCTTCACAATTTTCAGGTCAGAGAATGGTGCAAAAGATTCAGGACACTGAAAGCAAGCCAGTCTGTGTCACTATTAACAAATTTAATTGGGATAACTTCAACACTATAGGGCCTGCCAACCTCTTAAAAATCTTGGATAAAATAAAACAGTGCCTGCAGCACGACTCAGTCAATAAAAATGCTAAGAATGGTAAATAGATGCTAATTTATGTGTGTTTACATTAGATCATGGCAATAGGTTTGACAGATTTTTTTTATGGCATTACAAGTCTGGCGGATAATAACAAATAGCATCAGAGCAACATATCCAGCTCATCAATCATAGAATCATAGAATCCTTGGTTGGAAAGGACCTCAAGGATCGTCTGGTCCAACCTTTCTAGGCAAGAGCACAGTCTAAACAATACGGCCCAGCACCCTGTCCAGCTGATTCTCAAAAGTGTCCAATGTCAACCACTTCCCTGGGGAGATCATTCCAATGGTTGACTGTTCTCATTGGGAAAAATTTCCCTCTCATGTCCAATCAGAATCTCCTTAAGAGCAAATTATGTCCGTTCCCCCTTGTCCTCTCCAGGTGGCTCCTTGTAAAAATCAAACGAAGGCCCTTTCATACCTGCTCCACACATACTCTGTGCTGGCCAGCCAAAGGCCAGGGTGGCTGGGTAATTCCCGTCCGAAAGTGGTGACATGTGTTTATAAGCAGGATACTGCTCAGCACTGGACTAACAGAGCCACACAGTATCTGGACATAAGCTGTGTTTTTTAATAGGATTCCATAGGATCAGTTCTTATCTCCTCCAACTTAACACTTCTGGAAGAAAACAAAGTCATTACAGAAGATGTGAAGGCTGGGGAAAAGGCAAATAACAGAAAGGGTAGAGTTCACTGATACAGAGCAATCAAGATCACATGGTAACGTGGACACAAGCAATCCCAATGCATTTTAAGATAAGCAAATGTAAAGCTATGCATAGGAACAAAGACAATGACTTCTGCTCTGGTAATCAGAAACACCGAAAAGGATCATCAAATGGACATGGGGTTTTGAAGAATTCTGTGCCCAGAGGGGCTACTGTGATTCTGGGATGTTTACAAAGAGGAATACGAAGCAGGAGCAGAAAATAGGAGCACAGAAATTCTATTATATCTCTGTTTGGCAGTGCTGCATCTTCTTTTTGAGAAGCATAACCTGTTTTCAGGTTAATATGTTGAAAAGAACATTGATCAGCTACAATGACATCAAAGACAAGTATAGGAATGATTCAGAGGTTTGATGGTGCAGGACTCCAGAGACTCAATCTTTTCAGTTTAACAGAGAAAAGCTCAAGCAATGATTTGATCACATTCTTTAAGTACCCCAATGGAAAACACTGGCCCTACAACATTTTTCAGGCTAGCAGCAAAGATACAGCAAGACCCAATGGCTGGAAGTCAAAGCCAAAAATTCAGAAGAGACAGAACATAAATGTTAATAATGACAGTACTTACCTGTTAGTTAAAACCACTTTTTCTAATGTTGAGTAGTAAATATCTAAGACTGTAAACTTATTCTGAATATTGAAGTAATATAAATAAAAAATTGGTGCACTTATATAAAACATTAATACACTGGATCATGTATTATTCGATTTTGTGTTAGTATAATTTTCACTACAGGACAGTTTTAAAATTACAATTAGATTAACAGTATCACATTGTGTTCTATCTAATTATCAATTACATAAAGTTGGTGTATTTTATTAAAATAGACAAACAGTAATAATATTTGTAAAAATAAATGGATTCAAGATGCAAATGCCTAGGTAAGGTCTCGGCCAAGGTACAGTTCAATTTTTGACCAAAGACAAATTTTTGAACAATGTCAGTCAGTTCACCGGTTTTGCTTACACTTCCAAAACAAACCATCCTCAACCATAGAGGAGATCTGGAAAATAATACTTCCAAAGGATACATTTTAACAAAGGAAGGGAAAAAAATCCTTAGAATAAAATTCTTGGGAAAGCTTAGATAAAGGTTTTGCTGGGCAACTCATAGAGAAAACATATTAGGATGATAATGAGTAGTGTGAGCAGATGGACATCCTGATTTACACACCTCAGGTAGCTAAAACTCTCAGTATATCATTTGCAGGAAGAAAATTAAGTATCTAAAATACTTTCATATCTCTTAACGTATCAGCATGTGTGCACTGAATGCATTAAAATGCTATTTACTGGCAATGATTTGCATCACTTTGTAAATTCTAAAGTAAAGCCAAAACAAAAAGGTTAAAATTAAAATATCATTCCTGTCCTCAAAGATCAATTGTTTGGCCTTTTTTAAACTTCCTGTTTTGCTATATAGGAACTCTTCTTTATCACACTTGATTCACAGAACACGCTGCTATTGTTTTGCTTTGCTTTACTCCCCATCAGCAAAAAACTACTGCACCTGAACAAGACACTAAACCCCTTTTCCATGCGTGTTTTCTCACAGAACAAACTGACATCAGTAGATTGTTTGCTTTTAACCCTGACACCCACCCCACCCCCCGACCTATTTTTGAAACAAATTTTATTTTAGGATGTCCTGACTCTGATACTAAATTGGAAACCCTGGTGTGAATTTTATAGAACACTATTTCCTTTTATAGAGGATGTTCACAGCTAATCTGTCATCTACGGGGCAGACAGAGGCCAGAAGGCTAGGAAACCAAGACAGGTGGCCTAGCAGAAGCCTGAAACCTAAACGTTTTTGTCACTTTGTGCTAAATTAAATTGCAGGGAACCTGAGTATTTTCTCACTGTACCTTGTTTTGTTAACGCTATAAAAAAAACCCAAACAGCTCTGTAACAGAATAGGCACACATTGATCAGAAAAACTTTCTTGCAGAACAGTTCTTCCCCACAGATAAAAATGGGCAGCAAATTCCCCGTTTCCTACAGATCTTTTCCCAAGAAGTTATGCCAGGAAATGAAGAATCCGGGTTTGTTCAGGCTCCCCCCCAGCCCTGCAAATAGCCACTTGTGCTTCTATGTTTTCAACATGCTTTTAAAAAACGTAAAGTCATCAAGTCATGCCAATCCCCCCCACCCATTCTATTATTATTAACAATGTGATTAAATTATTATTCTATTACATATCACTTTTTAACCATTAAGCACTTGTTAACTATTAGTTTTGTACATCACCGCCTGACTCAATGCAGTGCACGGCAGCATTTAACCAAAGCAGCCATGAACGAAAGGTCTTTGACTCCTCCCTTTCCCTAGCACATCACCCGTCTCCAGGTGGCAGACCACATGTAGTACCACTCTCCTTATATCCTGACAAGACAGAGTGGTTCTGAAAACAAAGCATAGTTTGTCCTTGTGCAGACAAGATAGCGTGGAGATATGGGACCTAAGTCTGCAGGAGCAGTCTTGAATCGAGAGGAGCAGCAGAGAAATGGGTTACGTTAGCCCACACAGAGCTACTGTGCCAAGCCTGTACCCAATGCCCTGAGCTGGTTCATTTAGGCAGTAATCGGGAGCAGGATTTCTACTGAGCCCCACAATGTGCAATGTAGGTATCACCCAAATTATGCAGTGGAAACCTTCGCTTGCTCCCAACTTTAACAAAAAGATGTGGAGCGGCAGCACGTCCTACTCTGGACCTACAATGACGTGTGAGCTACTCAGCTCAACGCTTCCAAACCTATTGCATCCATGGCCTCAAACTCCAGTTCAATAAGGAGTGTGGGGTTTCCCCGCAACGCATCAGAGCGGTATGGAACACCTAAATACGCTCCAACAGCACATCTGCTCCTTCTATTTCACAGCAGCCTTCCAGGTCTTTATTTGGGCGCCCAGTTTGACTTTGAAGGCATCAGTTAGCAAGTCTTTACAGAAAAATTCTTCCTGAAGGCAATGTTTTACAGACAAGCAGCAGGCTTTAGCTTGCTTAACAAAAAAAAACCAGAGTAGTTAACTTACTTCAAAACTTCCCATTTTGAACACAGTAATACTGGTTTCTACTGTTATCATATTAAACACAGACACCAATCTAGTATTTGTGGAAGGGGCTTGCAAAAGCATAGAAAGAAAATATACGTCTGTGTTTATGTGTATGTCTGCAAATGGGATGGAAGTATCTGTGTCAGTAAAAATAATTGCCATGACACAAAATAACTGTTCAGTTGCATTCCAGTGTTTCCATTTATTATCTACAATATATAAACCATTTTACTAAAAAGGATACACACTGCAGACAAAGCACAGAAAAACGAACTGGTGTGTACATTTTGAGAAAATTCCTGGCTTTCTGTTCCCGGCAATTTCTGTCTTCTCAGACATGTAAAATAAACATAGCTAGACTGACTTTAGCTTTTTTATGGTTTATAGCCCACAGTCCCAAAATCTACCAAAATCTGCATGTACAGAGAAAAGGTATCAAGAACGAAACAAATGAAAAAATCTTTTCCCTACTGCATTTTTCTACGCTATCCCACCTGTTAGCAGTTTCTCACGGGAGTATCTTTTATTCTTAGCAGGATTACATTATTCGACTTTTCGTTTTGGACTTTTGCTAGTAACATCAAATGAAATACATGGTCTATCTAAAAAATGCTGCAGCATTCTGAAAATGCATCTTCTTAGTCAATAGGTTTTTAACACTAAGTTAACTTCTGCTTTTAGCTTGGGAGGTTTCTGAATACCAAGATAGGATGTCCAGCAGAGATGGCAGACAAACCTCATGAACTTCAGAATCATGATACTTAATCCATAAATGCTGAACTACTAGGCTTTTTGACTATCCCTCCTCCCAGTGGCCCTATACTCATTTTCTGCACAAATTTCCTCATCTCTTCTTTAAGGTAAAAGTAACAATTCTACTAATCAAAAGGTTCTGCAATGATTCTAGATTTTCTGTTTGCTGTATCGGCGGCATCCTGGTTTATATCTTACATATGTTTTCTTGAAATGTGCTTTTAAACCAGTTAAATATAACTCGTCAGCAATTATGCCCTTATTTTGGTTTAGCCTGTCTTTTGTTAATTAGAATAGTCCCCTAACACAATCTTGCCACGTATTTTAGCTCTGGAGCTTGTAAGCACCTAAACTAGCATCAACTCCACAAGTTCTTAATTTACACCTGCTGAGATAGGATCAGCAGACTTGGGTTTGTTTAAATGAAAATTTCTGTTTGGATTACAGACAGAAGCTGCCTACCTATGGGCATACGCATCAGGATAAATAGCCACCATAGGTGGCCACTCTCCAAATGAAAATCATTGCAGAAAGTTGGCTGTACAAATAAAAGAAAAAAAATGAAGGCATACTGCAAGACAAGTATTTGCATTTACTAATGCAAAACCAATTTTGTTAAATTCCAAGTTACACTCCCATAAGCATTATAAAGCTCTTTAAAGTTAAGGTATTGTAAGGATGCGTGTGTGTGTCTATGTGAAAATTGTTATACACAGACCGAAGCTTTCCAAACTGACCAGCAGTTGTTAGCCTATCTGTATCAATTTCATGCCTTACTTTCAGGAGACCAAGTGTTCGTTTTTGAGAAAAATTAATCAGACAAAATCATTTCCGTATGTATATGGCATAAATGCAGTTAAGAGTATTTTTAAAGTAATAGGCACTTTATTTTCAAGTTTCTTATTAATAAGCTTTAACTTGAAGGTTAGTTTTCAGTGAATCTTTCTAGTAGGAAGAATCAAGAAGTCTGTTATCATGAATTATGAAAAGAAAATTTAAAATGTAATTTCCAGAAAATACCCTAATGCTGTTTTTAAAAAAATAAAAATAAAGAAAAAAAATCAGAAAATAGCTTTGTTTTGTAAATTAAAGGAGTCAAGAATTATAAAATCAGGTTTCCAACTAAAGAAATCTTCATTAAGTAAAACTTTACATGATATCATCACCTTTTCTGCAAATGCATTTATGATAAAAACAACTAAATTAATCCAATCGAAAATATTTGGATTACTCTTAAGAGAACGTACTCTTGACTTACACTGCCTCCAGATTTAAATATTCCATTGCGACTGGCTATGTCAGATACTTGATTATATTGCTGGTTTTTCTAATACGAATCAACTACCATGTTTGTTTTAGAGATTTGCTCCCCTACTGCAATGTGGGTTGGCAACTAGGAACATAACATGATAACCTGTCCATGTGAAAGGTTAAAATCAACAGTTACAAAGCTTTTAGTTGTGAAAACAACCAGTAAATCTTGAGGCAAGCCAGTAACATTTTCTTCTATTTTCTCACCAATTAAGTGAGATCCTCTTTCCTAGTCTGAGGTGCATGTAGGTTATCAGGTGTGTGTGTGCTTTTAGGATTAGCCGTGTTCATGGCAATACAATTACCTTGAGGAGCTGGGAAGAGTTTGCACAGTCCAAGTCCAGCTTTTCCATGTTCCATTTCTCATGTCACAAAGTACTACACAGCCATTTGATTTCCACTGCCTGCTGCCTGAACATTCACCTACAGCAATAACTATGATTCATGGCTAGAGTGTATCAGACAAGGTCAGTGTCTCTGGCTGTAGTATATACTAAACCGAGTAACTTACCGTAAGGCATCTCCATTTCTCGAACAATTCACTAGGCATGACACATGGGGGTAGAGTCAAGAAAAACATCCGCAACAGGCAGGCTTTATCAGCCGTGGAAAACAGTTCTAGGACCACCATATTTTTCCCTGCGATTCACTAATTACTTTTCTTTATAAAGAACTGTTACCACAGTGGTCCTATAATCACAAGAACTAGTGTGGCCAGCAGGAGTAGGAAAGTGATCGTGCTCCTATATTCGGCACTGGTGAGGCTGCATCTCGAATACTGTGTTCAGTTTTGGGCCCCTCAGTACAAGAAGGACATTGGGTTGCTGGAGCAGGTCCAGAGAAGGGCAACAAAGCTGATGAGGGGTCTGGAGCACAAGTCTTATGAGGAGCGGCTGAGGGAACCGGGGTTGTTCAGCCTGGAAAAGAGGAGGCTGAAGGGAGACCTTATCGCCCTCTACAACTGCCTGACAGGAGGCTGTAGCGAGGTGAGGGTCAGCCTCTTCTCCCAGGTAACAAGTGATAGGACAAGGCCTCAAGTTGCACCAGGGGATGTTTAGGTTGGACATTAGGAAAAAGTTCTTCACCAAATGGTCATCAAGCATTGGAACAGGCTGCCAAGGGAAGTGGCTGATTCCCCACCCCTGGAGGTATTTAAAAGATGGGTAGATGAGGTGCTTAGGGACATGGTTTAGTGGTGGGATGGCAGGGTTAGGTTAAAGATTGGACTCAGTGATCTTAAAGGTCTTTTCCAACCTAAACAATTCAATGTTTCTAAGGACATGTCCTTCTCTGTTCAACAGCTAGCACTTTGCTATCAAGGAACTCTCTACAAGAGACCAACAGCTAACAGCAGTAGCAAGTATTTCATTTAATAGGCACTAAATTGTGGAAAATAATGATGCAATAAATTTTCCAGGTAGGCTGCAGTGGAAAAAAAATGAAAGGTGATTTTTTTTTTATATATTCTTATACACATACATACACACTTCTTTCCACTGTAATGCACACAGAAAACTTCACTCCTGTGATACTTAGTTTTGCTCACTGGATGTTTCCAAATATCAATACTCCTCTTAATTAGGTATGAATTGAGTATTATTCTCCCTTCACTTAAACCTCTGACTTTCATCTGCAGGCTTATTCCAGTCACCTGTTATGGCTGGTATCCTAATTGCAATCTTTCTGAGGTGGGAAGACCGTTATATTGTGTTTGATTATACAGTATCTAGTGTGGGGTTGTCACCTGGTTATTGTCTACCACAATACAGATGATAATCATAGAATTATAGAATCATGGATTGTTTTGGGTTGGAAAGGACCTTTAGAGGCCATCCAGCCCAACCCCCCTGCAGTGAGCAGGGACACCGCTAACTAGATCAGGTTACTCAGAGCCCCGTCCAACCTGGCCTTGAATGTTTCCAGGGATGGGGCCTCCACCATCTCTCTGGGCAACCCCTTCCAGTGTTTCACCACCCTCATTGTAAAGAATTTCTTCAGTCCAAACCTACCCTGTTTTAGTTTAAAACCATTACCCATAATCTTAAAACAGTTAATCACGTTATATGAGTAAAATATAAAATCCAAGCTAAGCTTGGTCAGACAATTTCCCACTTGCTGTACAAGATCAAAAGTAAATTCAGAATCTGATCTTTGCTTTAGAAAAAAATTCACTTTAAATTTGCAGAAACAGCTGTGCACTAAACAACCCTAGCTTTCTGACAACATGTTACAGAGATTGGTGGGTTCAAGTACACTCTAGGGACAAGGTGTAGCCCTGAATGTATGAGTCTTCACATTAATGAAAATATGAATATAAAAATATTAATAAAAATGAAAATACTATTATAAAACAGAGTCATATGGAGCATATTGCAGGAACAGATGATGGTGATTAAGCAGCATGTGGTCCTCCCTGTGAAATACTATGTGAACTATTTAATAAACTAATTTCCATAAAATTACACAACATGAATGACACAGTACATTCCCTACCACTGCCAAGGGCAGGCGCCTGCTCCTCTATGGATGTTCTCAGGATGGGGAAGAGTGTGTGAGGTTACTGAAGGTTACTGATGGATGAAATGTGGAAGATGTCTGAGAGGGCTGAGTATCTGGGATAAATTTAGAGGAGGAAGCGGATAGCGAGGTGGTGGAGTCATTTGCCATGCAGCTGGGTGAGGAGAATGAGGGGAATGCCTGTGAGGAGCCAACAGGTAGGAACTCCCTGTGGTGCTTAGGTGCTGCACACAGTTCTGTTCTTTTCCCACAGTCTGTTGCTAACCATTCCCTCACTGCTGGGATCCAACTCAAGAAAGGAAGGGGCAGCTCTACTGTCATACTTTGTTAACACCTTTTGAGAACTTCATGCTGGTTTGTTGAGTAAGGAAAATATCAAAACGCACGTTATGACACCATCCTTTCATTTGCGAGTAGACATTGAGCCTTCAATCTCTACTCACAAATCATGTTTTCAAGCCTCTGCCCCCACTCCTAGCTTACGTCTATCTTTCTCCAAGTGCAGTGTGCAGAGATGCAGTACTCACCTGAGGTCTCATAGCTACTTCGTGTAGTGAAATAATTAACTCTTGGGTGTCCCACATGTTCTTCTCTCATGCTTGCCAAGATGACCTCTGCTTTTTTTCACAGCAGCTTTGTTGACCCAGATCATTAGGAATGTGATGAGAAAAGAAAGAGATTAAGGTAACGTATTTTATTTTACACTGCAGGGGCCTAGGAATGTAACTTCAGTCAGTTATTGTGCCTCAGCTGAGGTGCAGTAACTCCTCAGGAAGGAACAGCAACTGCTCGAACTGTTCTGACTGAATCAGGAGAGCAACTGGGATGATAAAGGGACTGGAGCACCTCCCCTACGAGGAAAGGCTGAAAGAGTAGGGCTTGTTCAGCCTGAAGAAGAGAAGACTGAGAGGGGACCTTATCAACACATACAAATATCTTAAGGGCGGAAGTCACGAGGATGGAAGCAGTCTGTTTGCAGTGGTGTCCAGCGACAGGACTAGGGGCAACGGGTGCAAACTGAAACATAAGAGGTTTCAGTTGAATATGAGGAAAAATTTCTTTACTCTAAGGGTGACAGAGCACTGGAACAGGCTGCCCAGGGAGGTTGTGGAGTCTCCTTCTCTGGAGATACTCAAAGCCCGCCTGGACGAAGTCCTGTGTAGTATGTCCTAGGAGAGCCTGCTTTAGCAGGGGGGTTGGACTAGATGATCTCCCGAGGTCCCTTCCAACCCTTGCAATTCTGTGATTCTGTGATTCATAGCGCCCAGTATTCTGCTAGATAAATGGCTTGGTTCACATGCCACTGTTGCCTTAAGATTCTCCCCCTTCACTTTTTTAGCAGCATTCGTAAAGACAGTTATTCTTTTCTTTATATTTGTGCATTTATTAATTGTGCTTTTCTTAATTGAGTTTCTTCTTGTTGATCTCAGGCTATTTCTCTAAATCACCAGGCTAATTTTAACTTCTAGTTTTATCCTTTGTAATGCTTGCAGACCTTCCCAAGTTAATAAAATCCAGAAATTTTGTCAAGTACAGCCTATATTCATCTGACTCATTATTAGAAGTACAAAATAAAGAAATGGGCCTGTATAAGGATTCCATCTAAAACAACTTTTCAATTTGTAAGTGAAGGCACTGATAACTATTCTTAACTGTGATTTAAGTTGGACGACATCTCTTCAGTTTAAGAGAAAGTAACTGTCTTACCCAGCATATTTTTTATGTGCACTACAGGGACTTCATCCCCTTCTAAAGTATCTAAGAGTTTGGACTGGGCAGGACCAGCTCAGTTGGGGGATCCCCTAGTGCTGACTAACCAGGACACTTTTGCTAAATGTGTACCCCAGTGTTTGAATGTCCCACCACCCATTGCTCTCAGTCTAGTCTTTAACAGCCCATTGTATCATTCCATTTTCACAGAGGCTGGTGCATGACGGGATGTGATAGAGCCACTCAACGCCATGCTCTGGCCCACATCTCTATGAGATTGTTTTGGAAATTAGTCCCGTTGTCCATTGCAACAACCGAAAATTTCAACAATAGGCAGATTTTTTACAATAGCCTGTTTCTTCACCATTCTTGTCATAGCAAGGGTCAGTGTCACTGTTACCACAATTGGGTGGTGTCCTGGTTTTGGCTGGGGTAGTTAATTTTCTTCCTAGTAGCTGCCATAGTGCTGTGTTTTGGATCTAGTACTAGAAGAATGTTGATAACACCCTGATGGTTTAGTTGTTGCTAAGCAGGGCTTACACCAGTCAAGGACTTTTCAGCTTCCCCTGCTCTGCCAGGTGCACAAGAAGCTGGGAGGGGGCACAGCCAGGACAGCTGACCCCAACTGGCCAAAGGGCTGTTCCAGACCATATGGCATCATGCTGAACAAAAATACTGAGGGGAGTTGGCTGGGGGAAGGAGGGCATGGCCACTGCTCGGGAACTGGCTGGGCATCGGTCAGCAGGTGCTGAACAGTTGCATGATGCACCACTTGTTTTGTCTATTCTTTTATCATTATTATTTTCCCTTCCTTTTCTGTCCTATTAAGTTGTCTTTATTTCAACCCACAAGTTTTAGCCTTTTTTCCAATTCACACACACACACACACACACACACACACACACTAGGGGGAAGTGAGCGAACGGCTGTGTGGTGTTTATCTGCCTGCTGGGTTAAACCACAACACAACATCAGAAGTTCTATCACCGTCAAGCTCTATCTACTGCTTCTCCCTAAAACACTCAACCACTGCTAGCTCTGCTACTCTGCTCTAACACTGCTTACTCTGCTAACATAGGAAATCATGCTGAATTGAAAAAATTCATTCTTGAAAAATCTCTTTGCTTTCTCTTAGTTTCTTTATCCTCTCACTGCTTGTAATGTAGTGTTAATTGTTTGGTTTAATATCTTTCTGGTTATCAAAGTTAGGCCAAATGATTTGCAACCCTCCAGGTTGGGCCTTCCTTAAGAAAAATACTCTTTGTCCTTTCTCATTCCAGGGAATCTTCCTCAGGATTGTGAGACAGAACGTCATGATTACTCTCACTAAGTTACCTCTGATTTTTAGATTTTTCACCATCGGTTTCCACCAGTTCCAACATCATTATTTTTAGAAAATTGGAGACTGCGTAACTACCACTTTTGAAAATTTTACTGCACCTAGCAGTATAAAACTATTGATTTAAAGGCCTAGTACAGACAAAAGCCAATTACCTTCCCACTTGAATCATTTTGCCCCTCAGTTCTTGACTACTGTTACTTTTTCCATTAGTAGTCCTTCCTCAGTGCTTTGTATTTAAGATACTATAAATACCACCCAGTATTTCAGAGGATGCTCTCCTTGCTCGGGCTCCTTGCTCATGCTGTAAGAGGAGGGAAAACTTGTTTGACAAACGAGCTTTCCAAGCTGTGACAGTCATAGTTAAAACTGACACTGTTTACCTTCCTGTTATCAAGGATAACGGAGGTAAACTTTGGAAATCAGTTAGTTTCTCTTGCTTTAAAGTAAATCCTGAGAACTCATGGAGGTTACAGATATTGGAAAATATCTGTAATTCCTGGATATTACTGCAGTTCTAATTTAGGAAGTATGAAGAGTCAAGTTAATAGGGTTTGTTTATATGGGACGTCACAACACTGTTATTGTTATTCATCACTTGGCACAAAGGGAAGCTTGGAGCATTTCCAGACAATCTACAAACTGGAGTAATTTCACGTAACACTTGAGACTGCTGAAGAGGTAGCATCAGAAATGGGGTTTTATCTAGCTCAGACACTGAGATTCACTCCCAGGCAGCAACTTAAGAACACTCCAGGTCTATAATCAATTCCGCTCCAAAAGGAGCTATTTATGCTGTATGAGCCGTCACATATTCCAGCCAAGACACTGCTCTTAACCAAGGTGCTGCTCCACAAGGACGCAGGCCTTCAACGGGTCTTATGTCATATCTTCCAGCCCTGTGTTATTGCCCTGAATATCCCTAGGACATCTCAAATGGCATCAGACCCTGAAATTTAGGCAAGTATAGCGTTATTTGGAAGGCATTTGGGTCACAAAATCCACTGATGAAGAATACATTGAAAACCTTGAGGGAATATTTCTCAGGCTGCAGATGAGAACATAGCACACAAGAATGATTAAAAACTTTTCCAAAACTTGGTGATATGCTGTGGCCTTTTTGCTGATGTAAATTCAAAGACAAAATTAAAGGCAATCTTACTGTCACCTAGCTACAAAATGTTTTAAAATTTTGTTCCTTTTTTGAGATGTTCAGTTATTTTGTCCTTAGCAGAGGTAAAGATTCTCTAAGCCATGAATAAAAGTGAATAAAATATTGTAACATTCTCGATTAGGCCAAAAGTCTGAAAAAGTATCTGAAAAGATTAGTACATACCACAATACGTATTTGTTTATAAAATCAGTTTGTTAAGCTTCCCTCTGTGAAGCGGGAATACAATTTTACATGTGATAGGAGATAATAATGAAAAGTCTATTGGCTTTCCTTTCAGTAAACTACAAAGATACTCACATCAACAGAAAAAGATCTGGTAAGTTAAAAAGGTTCTCTAATAACTTCATGAAAATGTATTTATTGTGGTTACAGATCATCAACACCATGTTTCAGACTCTAAGCCAAAAAGGAGCGTCATTAACGGCAGCACCACTGTTACAGAGATGACCAATAATCTTGTTATGATAGTCGAAAACCAAAACGAAAAGCAGATTGCTTGTCTCTACCAAGACTACCGAGCTGCAACTGGCAACATTTTCTGAATGTGTTGAATGGAAAAGTGAGTAATGCAGGAAACAAAGCAGTGAAGGAATCAAATCTTGCCCTGAGGAAGAGGAGACTGCTTAGTTGCCAGGCTGCAAAGGTGGGGAACAGCATAGGTTACTCTGCAGAAGGAATCCCAGGAATTTCTAATACTTCACTTACAGAAAAATTCTCATCTTAGATGCACTGCCAGCCACGCTTGCCATCAGCAGATCAAAACTGAAGGAGACTAAAAGCAGCCAATGCTTTCCCTATGTAAAATAAATTCTTAGCAGTAGTATTACAGTGTTGTATAAAGCGAAAAGATATGGCACTACGCAAATCCAAACTGAAGTACAATAAACAAATTGATTCTGGATTACGAAGGGCAGCTAGCTGCCCTGCTAAAGTTTAGGATTTGTGTAGTTATTTCTGCAATACCCAGGTCATGCGTGTGCAGCAAATTATATGAAGGCCATTTGGGAACAGTAAAATGAAACTTCTTGCCCAAGGATGTGTGTTGTAGCCAGGGACTGTTACACAAATAGAGGAAATCACACAATTATGTCAAGGTTGTCAGGCAACAGAACAAGCCTGAACATGCTACGTTGTGTTACTGCGGTAGGTGGCTTCTCTACAGCAATAAGCCCATATTGACTGAACAGGACATATATTTTGGTAGCAATTAATAGTCATTCTGAATTACTTTACATATACTGAGTCAATCCAAATAGCTCATCCTGACTGGCAGGAGCATTAAGGTTGTTAGGAATGCAAGAATATTCAGGTCCAATTTACCCTTAAAGGGTTTCAGCTGACTGTCACACTGGGGTTTTCAAATTCTGCTAAAACTAGAGAATTAACTATAAATACAAGCAAGTGATTTGCTCTCTGCTTCTAAACGTAGGTTACATGCAACACAGTGCAATTCTTTTCATAAAGTCTGGCAATGAAGATTGTGGTACTGCAAATTGTTATTAAGTGCTACTTACTGTTTCTCAGCCATCTAGTGGTCATGCTCCCTGGCAAGACTTCTGGCCTCATGTTGTGCCAGGGGAGTTTTAGATTGGACATTAGGAAAAAGTTCTTTACCAAAAGGGTCATCAAGCATTGGAACAGGCTGCCCAGGGAAGGGGTTGAGTCCCCATCCCTGGAGGTATTTAAAAGACGGGTAGATGAGGTGCTTAGGGACATGGTTTAGTGGTGGGATGGCAGGGTTAGGTTAAAGATTGGACTCAATGATCTTAAAGGTCTTTTCCAACCTAAATGATTCTATGATTCTATGAAGGCAAGCAGCATGACTTCACATCAACCTAACTACATTCTCAGAGTGAAGCTTAATTGAGGGAAAGCAGTTATTCAGGCTCCATTGTGCGCATTTGATTTTTTTTCTTGTTATGAAAAAGATACAATAGATGAGCTGTGAGCTCTGCTCTACCTTTTTAAGAGGAGCAAACTTGGAAGCCAAATTAGTAACAGCAGTTGTTGTCTGAGAAAAAGTTATAAACTGCTGCAGTTTTGCTATACTGGGATTATAAACAGAGGTAAGTACCGTGCAGACCCAAACCCTCAGTGGCACTCAGCTGCTTCTCTGATGGTTTAGTCTACAACGATGGTGCTGGCAGCTACAACTCGGATGCCACCTGAAGCCTTAGGCCCTTGCTTGCCTACCACCAGCCACCAACAAAGCTCCCAGTGCCGATATAAACCCAAAACACACAAGTTCCTCTGGCTATGGTTCCGTGAACACTACTCTCAGAGCAAAACTGGACTAAACCCAAAACCTAATAATTTAACTTGGATCAGTGTTACTGGTTTTGTCACCATGAAAAGGTTTGTGGAACTATAACCTCAGATGTGTCACTTAAGGTGACACAGCTCTGACACAGGGTTTTCAAACCAAGTGTCTTCCTCTTTTAGCAGTGGTGCTCTGAGCTTGATCTCCTTGATGCAAATTTTTGTTTATCATAGAATCATAGACTATTTTGGGTTGGAAGGAACCCCTAGAGGTCCTCTAGTCCAACCCCCCTGCAGTGACCAGGGACACCACTAACTAGATCAGGTTGCTCAGAGCCCCATCCAACCTGGTCTTGAATGTTTCCAGGGATGGGGCATCCATCACCTCTCTGGGCAACCTGTTCCAGTGTTTCACTACCCTCACTGTAAAGAATTTCTTCCTTCTATCCAGTCTAAACCTACCCTGTTTTAGTTTAAAGCCATTACCCCTTGTCCTGTCACAGCTGGCTCTAATAAAAAGATTGTCCCCATCTTTCCTATAGGCCCCCTTTAAGTACTAAAAGGCCACAATCAGGTCTCCCCGCAGCCTTCTCTTCTCCAGGCTGAAAAAGCCCAACTCCCTCAGCCTGTCCTCATAGGAGAGGTGCTCCAGCCCTTGGATCATTTTTGTAGCCATTTTTAGATCTTTTCCTTTCCATCTTCTCAAGGCTCTCAAATTTTCTGAAGAAAGTGTTTCACTGAGTGACAGGCTGCTTGGAAAATTGTCTGTCCCAAGATGAAGTTCATCTGGATGAAATTTTTGTGAATTTTGAAAGACAAAGCCTATTTCTCTACATTTTCCAAGCAGAACAGACTGAAATGACCACAGAACAGACTATACTGAACAGTCTATATGCGACGGCATAAGCTTACACAACTATGTCAACCCACTCAGTACAACGAACCCATCCGGATTGAGGTAGCTATCCCCCACACTAATGACACAGGGTATAGGTGATGCTACACTTGCTGGGAGGTTAGAAAGGAAAGCTTTAGGTGCTGTAATTGGAAATCAGACTCTTCTCATGCAGGTGAAACACAGCCGTCTCTCTGAGACAGGAGGCAAAGAAAAGGGTGAAGGAGTAGATGATCTTTTTCAGGCACCTCGAATTATGGCAACAAAATAACAGCCTTATTTTTCACATTGCCTGTGGGGATTTCCAGAATATCTACGAGTAGGTACAAAACAGCAGGTTATTCCCTGAGACATTGCCCTGACCTATTCAGGAATAGCAGAACAGGTCTTCTCTTTTTTGCCCCAGCCTTTGCATGTGGGTTTCTCATTCTGCTTTCCAAGAGTATGTGTGATGAAGTAACATAAGAAATTTCAGCTGAGAACACAAGCGATAGCACTTGTATCTTGACAAATTCTAGCACGCTTTCCATGCATTAAATAGCTCTCTACAGGTTTAACCTGGAATTCCAAATCAATGGTGAATTCTTTCCAAAGCAAGCCCAGGACATTGTGAATCAAGGTTCCTACATCAACATTAGTGAGTATTTTTGTAATATTAAACTTTCAGACATCATACCCAATTCATGAAAATTGATGAAATTAATATGAAGTTGATGAACTGATATGAAAAATTGATACATATCACATTAATCTGATGCCAAATGTGTTTCACTTTGCTCATGGAAGCCACTCACTGTTTTCACTGGTGATTTTAAGTGAGCAAAATGATCGTACATTGACATCTTGAAAGAACATGCATGTAACCAAGGAAATAGATGTAGTCTAGCTCATAGTAACTTACAGAAGTGACACTTTTCATTAAAATAATCAAAGCATAAAACAAAATCAAGCCTACAAAACCTGACTATCCCTCAGACTGTCCTTCAGTAATACTAATCTGAGCATTTGAAACCAGAATTTGTATTGTATCTATCACTCCAAGTCTATGAATTCACAAATATTGGTTCACCTTTCCAGTTCATTTGAACACAACCTTTAGCCACAAAAACATATTTAATATTCTTTATCTTTGTTCAACAGGGGACAAATTTTTGTTTTAAACAGGATGTGTGCAGGATAAATTTTGTTTCTAAACGGCAATAACAAGAAGCTTTAAAGTAAATCAGACACTGTAAAGTAATTCCACAATGCCTTGGAAAGAACCCAAGACTCGCTGGTACCTAAATATATTCTCTGTGGGTAAATGGAGCAGCCACCTTCAATGTGAACAATAACTATATTCCCCTGATAACTCCATGGAATACTCCATAAGTTTTCTCTCTGATAAGGAAGAAGGATGGAAATTGATTGTCTCTGAACTGCTGCTTATTAAAAATGCAGAAGATGCTAGAATCCTACTTTAAACAACTACATGGTAAAATTTGATTTTAATGAAGAACTTTCTAAAACCTTACTTCAGTGTTTTTCAATGTCAGGTACATGGAATTATTTTGTGTCACAGTCCAGCTATGATATATAAATGAATTATTTAATAATGAGAGGAGATATCCTTAACAAAAGAGCCTCAGCAGCTCAAACTTTTTTTACTTTGCTCATTATTATTTCACTATAGGTGAAACACATTCCTGTAACAAATGTTCTGAAATAGCCTGAAAACAGCTGGAAACAGAAACTTAAAATTTATTTCATTGTGAAATTCCTGGAGAGTGCATCAAGTTTCAGGACAATCAGTGTTTTAAATGTATTTCTACATGTGCATTATATGCTCTGGATTTTTCCTGGTGCTCTTCATTTTGAGATTCTTTCTACTAAAGGACTCATGATTAGTGTTTCAGTTTTATCTGTGTCAGGTGAGATATACCATAACCTTTGGGTGTTTCAGTTTCTTTTTCTCAAAAGTTCGAAACTTATGTCACTAAGAGCTGTGACACTTTCGAATTGTAGAGATGCATAAAAGTTATATTCATGCTTTAATTAAATGTAAGACAGACACCTTAGAACTACATTTAATCTCAAAAAAATACAAAAAATAAAAGAAATAATGAGAGCATTCTATGAGAGTACGTACTACCTGTCTTTCAGCTGTAAGCTCTTCCACAGACAGTAAGACACCCAGTGAGAAATCCCGTCTGTACACAACCATGTACTCATGTAACTAAACATGGTTTTAAATCACTGGGGTAAGCCAAGGTGCTTATTCATAATTTACCTGATTAGAAGTATAAATTAGCCATTATTTAGGACTATGCTAATGTAGTTAAAGTGTTTTTGCACTGCTAACAATCCTAGGCTTCTCTGCTTTATACTGCAATCTGTAACCCAGGATTTAAAATCTATATATCAATTTATATTACTAATCATTCCACATACACCCATAAATGTATCAGTTGCTAAAACACTTAATATATTCCCTTGTCTGAAAAACCATATCCATTTAAGAAAGATTAAGATTTTCAATAAGTAAATCAATAGTTTTCAGAATATCTGAAACAGTATCACTCTCACTATATTAATATGGAAACTAACTGAAGCAATGTGGCCTCTCTAGAATAGCTCTGAGGAATAAAATAAGTATTAAAATCTAGTAAAATTATTTTATATATATGATTAAAAATATTTAAGAGCATCCAAACCCTGATTTCCAACTTACCATACTGGTGGCCTCGGATTTATGATGACCCTCGATTTATCATGCAGGAAGAAAATGGTCCCTTTAAGAGTTCCTGAAACGCTTGCTGATAACCTGAGCTGATCAGGGCAGCCAGAACCACCAGAGACTGACATGTACACCACTTACCAGCCCATAAACTCCTCACGCAGCATCTCCAGGAAACCAACAATGAATGGGGGGCCAAGAAGAAGCGAGGAGGAATGGTGCTTCAGTCCACACCGCCCACACCTTGACATCGGTGCCAAGGGCAGGCGCTGCACAGGCGAGCCCCAGCCACCCCACAGGAGCCAGGCAGCCCCACAAACCAGTGTGGTATCCGGAGCCCACAAGGGAAGCTGTTAACCACACTACGTGTAACTGAGAAAGCACTCGGTGGCCTGTGAACATCGGACAAACTAGATGATCCCTACACAAGATGTTATGAAAAACATCTGCCTTATGCTTGAACCAATACAGCAGCTAAATTATCTTCTTGTTCCTAAATCAATGCCCACCACTGGCAAACAGCCCAAATGCTTGAGTATTACACTTAGATGATGTTGAATGTGGTACAGACAGTGATGGCTGCAACTGAAGTAATCTCAGACTTTAAATTTAGTTATTAGCTTTTTCCTTACCGGACAGGGTTGTGATGAGAATGAGATGTAGTTGTACCCTTGCACTGGCAGAAATGCCACAGTTGAACATGCTAAAAAACCCTCCTGTTTGAAGGCCTAATTGATACTAGTAGTCAATTGAGAGCAATTGCAATGAGCATTTGGGCTAATTTGTTTTTTCTCCTTACCAATATAAGCCTGAACCCCATGACACAAAATGGCCTAAACCTACTTGAAGGTGGGTGGCAGAAGGTAAAAGAATTAGTAAATACAGTGCCGATGCCATTTGTGAATCATTCAGTTCAAACAGAAATCACCATGTAAAGCAAAAATACCTTCACATCTATAAGTATCCAAATCCAATGGGCTTACAGGCACACTTTAAAATTAGTATCATCTCAAACTTACCTAGCTTCTTTTGTTATAGAGCCTATGGTTCTGGGGAAGAGGTGTTTCCCAATACATTAATGGCAATTGCAAATTCCAGTTGGCACAAATCAGAAAAAACCCTACAAAAAACGGAGTTAAGCAGAATCACACATTCTGTTCTCCAAGAGACAGACAGCAGCAGGGTCTGCCCACGCAGCTATGTAACAGGAATACAGCCACACCTGGGAACAAACTCCTTGGGTCCTGGAGGCCGTTTTAGAGCCATTGTCATGGTGAAAGAAAGTGTCACACAGTATCTGCATTCGCTTCACTCCACCTTAGGGCATGACTGATTTAACCCAAGATTAGTCTCCCTAAAGGGCCATACGGCCAAGAAGAATGGCAGAAACAGCTGTACATAAATTTATTTTCCTGAAGTACAAAAAAAAGGATAAATATAGTTAAAAACAGGTAATAAAATCGCGTTCTGGGCAAACAAGTCACAGTGCTGATGTTGTAAGAATAACGATAGTTTTGAGGACGGACATAAAAAAAGATGTAAACATGCTGGCATGCCACTTGGAAACCAGCGTCAACCACGCTTTCGATCGGCACGACAGCAGCGTCTTTCCGCCCAGACGGGGTCTGCGAAACTCTCCCGGTAATTGCAAATAAATTACATAAATAGGAGCGGGGCCGGGCGCCCCCCTGCCAGTCCGCGGCGCGCCCCC
>NW_009259975.1:561394-562126 GCF_000687185.1 Egretta garzetta
AGACGCTTCGGCGCACCCGGCTGTCACCGCCGCTGCTCGGCGCCATCCTCGCTTGCCCTCCGCCCCGTCCTTTGCCTCCCTGGCAAGTTGGTTTCATTAAATCACGGCGTGTCCAAAATCGAGCCGACTCCCCAAGGAGTGCCGCGGAATATTCAGGAGGGCTGTGCAGACAGTACTGCTTATTTTTCCCGAAAAAGCCTTTTCGGGTTTGGATTTAATTTTTGCCAATTATTTTTATTACTGTCCAGCTGCCATCATCGTGAGCGTGGTCCTGATAAACGGGACGTGCTCATCACCTGTACTAATTCTTCCGGTTTAACCTTTCTAGTAGTCGATCCCATTTTCAGCCGTACCAGTAGCCCCGTTTTCCACCGCGCCCCACGGAAGGTGTGTGTGTCATTAGTGCCGCGTTTCACGCGGGGCGAATGCATCACCAGGTTGCCCATAAACGAGCAGGCGAGCGATCCGCAGCCCTGGCGTGACCGGGCACGTACTTCTCGGGCCATTTTGTTAATGCAGCGTAACCGTAGGAGCCGAAAACCTCCGTGCCTTTATACACGAAATTGCAGCTTCTTATGTAAATAACAAGGCCGTGAAGTTACGGGACGGGACGGGACGGGGTGGGAGGATGCTGAATAAATCGTGCCCTCGTTAATTAAGTCTGCCGGCCGCTAAGGACAGCTCCGTTTGGGCGCTGTTCCCTGCCTCTCTGCCGGGCGGGACGTGCTCCCG
>NW_009259975.1:562147-562683 GCF_000687185.1 Egretta garzetta
GGGCGGCGGCGGGGCTGGCAGTACTCGAGGAACGATCGAGTGGCCATTTAATGATGATAACGATAATGATGACAGCTCAAGTTTGACAGAAATACGTTCGGACAGAAATTAGCTGAGTATATTCAATTAAGACCCCTTAAACTGCGGGGAAGGAGGGCTTCTCCGCTCCAGTTTTTTAACATACACACACACACACGCACACACTCTCACACTCACACACACAGACACTCACACACACAGACACTCTCTCTCTCTCACACACACACTCACACACTCGCACACACACACACACACACACACACACTCACACACTCGCACACACACACACACACACACACACACTCACACACTCGCACACACACTCTCAAACTACCACTTGTATGCTTTAGAAATGTGTTTCACATTTCACTGGTACAGAAATATGCAGCCGCCCCGTTCCCTGCTGTAACTGGGAGTCGATTTGCAGGGAAAAAATTGGCATCCTCAAGGGGAGGGGCGGGGGGGCAGGACCAGCCCTACAGCTCCCCCCTGCTCTC
>NW_009259975.1:563438-564001 GCF_000687185.1 Egretta garzetta
TAGATTCAGCAGCATCCAAACTGGAGAGCGGTCACTCAGCGGCCACAACAGGAGCAAGGAAAACAGCACGGCTGCCCTTTCTACGGGCCAGGATTCACAACTTGGTTGAAATCTCTTTCCGCCGCAGATCTCCTGTGAGCTCCTGAGTAAATCCTTCAGGGTGAAATACATATGCTTAAAGTACCAAAAAGTCTGCGAGAAGCCTTGACTGGCCAGGGCACCGTGTTAGATGCAGAGACAACTGCTGTATTCAAGAGCCTCTGTTCAAGCACACAGAAGGTGAAAGAAACCGTTCTCTTTTTGTAGACGGGGAGCTGAAGCAGGGCGACCGAGCTCTGATCTTGCAGGCATTTAATTAGTCAACACATTCATTCTCAGTTCAAGGTTAAGTATACGTGGGTATGTAAGCACTGGAACTTACAGACCTGTCCATAACACCAGGTGCCGCAGCACAGGGGCAGTCAGCCACCGCCAGGCCCTGACGCACGCTAACGCCTAAGTAAAGAGCCTAAGGAGACATCTGCACTGGTTTTCTGTCCTGTTTGAATCACTGGGTGACTGCG
>NW_009259975.1:564218-566736 GCF_000687185.1 Egretta garzetta
CGCTCAGCCGCTGCAGCACTGTGCTGCTTTCATTTTGGCTTGTCACAGGGTTGCAGATGACCTGTGGCTGTTGCCCATGCTAGGTGTCCCCATGCTGTTCGCACCGGTGTCCTTACCCACTCCCGTGTGGCTGGCTGTGGCATGCTAAAGGCAGGATTTTGTTATGTCCTTCACAGGCAATGTAAACAGCAGGGGAGGCGCGGGAGGTATTTATTCAGAAACAAGAGTAGGGTCGCCACGTGAATAAATAAACACCTTATGACCTGAATACCTTTTGGATACAAGTGGCCTGAACAGAGCACTCGCCGTCCCCGTGGGAAGGGGCCTGCCAGCCTGCCTGGCTGATGCCGCTGTTTAACCGGAGAGCGGCTGTTTTGGCAAGGTTACAGAGGCCTTTACAGATGTCACCCTGTCTTTTTGGCAAAGCGAGGAGCAAACCAGAAGTGCTAAGGGAAGAGCAGATGGGGTTTCCAGGGAGCAAATTGCCCTGGGTGCAGTGCCGTGAGCAATGGGGGGCAGCGGCAGACCCTGGCTCCACGTGAAGAGTACGGGAGAGGGGAGAGGCTGTGAGGCACCCAGGTCTGTGGCACACACTCTCGGCCTTCTCCACAGCCTCCCGAGGCAGGCAGCAATCACTTCCACCGCCTGCCTGCCAGAACCATGCCACGGAAAATACTTGCGACAGACAGTTAATAGGTTTTGGGTCCTTCTTTTAATACCCGGTTGCCATGGGCACTCATGGGATGTGAGGAAGGTTTGACATTTTCAAAAGGCCTGCAGGACAGATTTTGCCAGATATCATTCAGAATTGGAAATTCAAGACAAGGTTGATGGGACATAGAGCTTGGACGGAACTTCAGAAAAGTTTGCTCCAAGTATATTGGTAGTGCATAAACCTGCCACATTTTAGACAGGTTAAAGAAGAATTAGACACTTTTTCTTACATGAAGGGAAAAAAAAAACCCCAAACCCTACATGTCTGGATACATACAGGAAAATAATCCTCCTTAGGTTTGAGTCTGCAAAAGCTCTGTGCAAAGGGTTGTTGCAAGGTCTGCCTGTACATCATCGCCACACACTGGCACCCAGGACTGCTATGCTGGCCAACCCTTTTTCCAAAACCCGTATATTTATTTAATACAGTTTATTGTCAATCACTTCTGGTATTATTATAAAAAATAAGTAGAAGGTTTTCAATCTTTGTCAGGAACCCACTTACAGTTTCAAGTTCACTTCAGCTTTCAACTGCCCGACAAGTTGGGATGGAGGAGAGAGGAGGGGAGCAAAACCTGCACCTCACTGACAAATGATTAGAAATTGTGGCCAAACTTATCAAAAGCATAACAATGATTTATTTCCAAAACCAACCAAAGTGATTTTCCTCCGGAAAGCTGGGAATGTGTGTGAAAAGGGCAAAATGAATTTAATTTAATCCTGTAGGTTAAAATGACGTAATAAAAGGAAAACTCAACTAATGCAAAACCGTCATTTCTCATGTGCATTTCTTTACTGGGTTTACACATCTATGCTTAGGAACACGTTATATTTTTTTCAAACTTAAAGTATCAAGAAGACATCTAGTGTCCTTGTCCTGAGGTACTACCTCATTCAGGAATACATCATTTTTCTCATGTACACCTGGAGGAGGAGTGAAGAGAGTGGCAGGGTGGGTATTTTCGGTATATCTCAGAGAACTGAAGACTCTTTGGAAAGTAAAATGGGAAGATTAAGAAACTAGAGGGTAGTCTATTTTACAGAATTCTAAGGGTTTGAGCGCATTTTAATTCAAGACATGCTAAAAGTATGCAATCACATGGTCAATTTTTGCCAACAAGGCTACGCTCGAAACTCACTGGTGGAGGCAGCTTGCGTCGGGGTCTGTGTACCCTATTTTACCTTTCACCGGTACAAACATAAGCCTCCTTAAATGTAATTTGAAAATGCACCCAATTTAATTTCCCGTCCTCGTGGAAGACAGGTCTATCAGTGGGCCAGTCTGCCACTTCGGCCCCGGTCCCCTCCTCCCCAGGGCCCAGTCCCGCAGCTTTATCTGAGGAAGCAAACGACCCGGATAACCGTTCCCCCTCCCCCCGATTTAAGAAATAAACATAAGGAATGCATTGGTCCCACCCCGCAGCTGGGTCCTACCAGCTAAATGAAAACTCTTTTTCCACGGAAGTTTAACTGCAGGGCGCATCTTTGTCAATCACAAAGGTATTTCTACCTACAGCCCCGATGACACGGTGTGAGGAAGCTCTTTAGCGAAGGAAAGGTCAGGTTCTTTGGCGTACGGTCGGAGGTGCCGCCGAGGTTGGGTGCCCGAGCGGGCAGCTCCTGGCCCGCCTCCCCCTTTAGAGGCTCGTGTCGAAATTTTGCACCTACTTTGTCCCCCTGATTCGCTGCTCTCGTTCTCCGCAGAGGAGATGTGGTATCCCCCGCCGCCAGCCCTTTCCCCGGCGCAGCAGGGGCAGCTACCGGGACGCAAAAGCCTCCTCTCCCCGGGGGCTGCTTTGGCCAA
>NW_009259975.1:566795-567550 GCF_000687185.1 Egretta garzetta
TCGAAGGACATCCAGAGCGTCCACCGTCGCATTAAAACCAGACCCAGAGCCTAACCTATTCGCTAAGAGCTGTCTTACAGTCCTTTTACACTTCAAGCATAAAATAGACCGCCCGTTACTGATTTTTTGCGCGTTTTTTTCTCTTTTAAATTCAGTCATATTAATCAACTGTCTGAGAATCCACCAAGAGAATTTAAAAAAAAAAAAATAAAGAACAGCGCAGAGAAGACAGCTTCTGAACATGTAAAGTTTTCTACGTAATTTGAGCATGAGAGAGGAAAGAAGACTATGCCTTGCAGGAAGGGTGACAGGACCTAATGCTTAGTGCAAAGGAAATTACTAAAAATAGTTTAAAAAGCAGTAGGGATCGATTAAAAAGGACGATAACATCCCTTTGAGGAGATATCAGCGACCAGTTTTATTATTTTCCCTTTATTTGTAAAAGTGCAAAATTACTCTGTACGAATCCAACATATAAAACCCAGCACTCTGTACAACATTACAAAAGCATATGGATCTCTAACAAGATCTCGGAAATTGTATTCCACGTGTGTAACTAGTATCCCGATTCCACAGCAGGAACAGATTTACACCTCACTGTCGGGACAGCGGTGGTAAGACCTGCACCACATGGACAGCGAGCCGGCGCGTCGCCTTTCAAACCTCGAGCAGGTCACGGACACCCTGTCAGTTCTCAAGATTCAAATAAATTACATAAATAGGAGCGGGGCCGGGCGCCTCCCTGCCAGTCCGCG
>NW_009259975.1:570175-573479 GCF_000687185.1 Egretta garzetta
CACAGCGCATTGGGAAGCGGCCCTCGGAGTTGGGCCCTGCTCCCCGCAGTGGCCGCGGACCCCTCCAGTCGCCAGGCAAACCTCCACCCGTGGGCGGCCCGGCCAGGACCGGTCAGCCCTGACCGCGGGGACCCGAAAGAGGCGGAAGGGACAGATTTTGCCCAACCGTTCCTGGATGCCCCGTTGTACCCGGAGGGACACAAGGGGCTCGTTTTGTAGGCGGACTTGGAGCGTGACCCGGGGAGACCGCGCCAAGTCATCGTCTGTCCCTCATACTGCAGCCTCCTCGCTTCGAGTGCTGCCTTAGCGTGGTCTACCTCGTAAGCCCGTGAAAGATGTAACCTGTGTGGGACAGGGGGATTCTGAATCCACAGGAAAGCCTATGAAATATATTGTCGCTCCCGCTTTTTCATACTTCGTAACGAAGTTATTCGGTACCCGCCAAACGGGCACATACTTATTGTATGCAGCGTAAATAGGCTCGGCTACTATTGGAGCTGAGCTTTGCAGTGCCTATTGCTTGTTGCATTGCCTTGTCCAGGATTTCTCTGATTTGCCTGAATAAATAAACCGCAAATACAAACAGATGTTTGTAAAAAGTCCGTCACTTCACAATAAACACGAATTCTACCTCGCTACCGTCCGTGCCCTTCGTTGGCGTACAAACTAATGTAAAATGCGGCGTTCTCGCGGGCGCTCTGATTAATATTTGCCCTGTTATGTGGTGCTATTAAATGCATCAATGCTTATTTGAGAAACCGCCGGGCTTTAAACTGAAGATCAAAGAGGTTTATTTGGTTAAGGACACCTTTGTTTGGCTCGGCGCTTCGAGCAAATAAACCAATATTGTAAGAATTCTCGCTGAAATTAAATGAATGGAGCCAGCCGTCACCACTAACTCATTTTAACATCGAATTTCCCGTTTCGCGTGAGGAGAAGCCCGCTCCTCGGCACTTGACAGCCGGTAGATAGCCCAAAAAGAAGCTAAACGCAGTGGCCAGCGGTGGCCGCCCAGGACCAGCACCGGGGGGGATAATTCCCGAGGCACTTCTGCATTCGTGCTTTCTGCTCCCCTCTGTTTGTTAGAGATTATAAACAAGCAATATATTTCCAGGCTAATGGTATCCTGTATTTATCCCCATTGAGAGGAGTCGAAACCACTGCCAGAAGACTCGTAGCTGCCTAAAACCAAGCAAAGAGAAGGTTTTAGGGTTTTGGGGGGTTTTCTCCCCCCGTTCAGACGCACAACCAGAGGCAGCGATTCAAGCAGCTCTGCTTTTCTTGCCTTGTATCAGATGCCGTAAAAAGCAGCGGAGGCGAAAAGGATGTTGCTACACGTACGGGTGTGTAAATTGGTCTCGTGCTGGTATGTAACACCACCATGCTTGCAAAAGTGTAACGCACTTACAACTGATTGTAAAAGGAGTTCGCCGGGACACACTCCGCTTGCGAAGCTCGGCCGTCAGCACACCACTGGCGCTAACAACCAGGACCGCTCCTGGGGAAATAAGCGCTTTTCCCATCGTTTTTAGTCCCACGCCTTTGGGAGACTGCCTCCCGGAGCACCGTTTCAAGGCTGGCGTGGCAGTGGCTTTTTTTTTATGGCTGAGGTTGTGACATTTCCCCACCCGACGTGCCGGGGCTCAGAGCCCTTAATCCCTTAGGCCGGCTGCCCGAGGGCAGGGCGCACACCGAAAAAACGCGGCCGCCCCGACAAAATTCCGAATTCACCAGAATCCGAATCGTGTCTGAAGCAAACTCACTCCGGGGGAAAGTGCGCGTCTTTTTCCCTCGCAGAGAACAGAATCCTCAGCTGAGGGGAGAAAGCAAAATGACCTCCAAGCAAAACAACCACCGAGCAGGCACCAATGCCCTGCCCTGACCAAGTGGGCGCGTTTCCAGTGGCTTCCAGACCAGTTCCCGGCTCACGCCGTCCTACTGACTGGGACGAAACTGACCGCCCGGGAGCTTAACGCGCCGAGGAGGGTATTACCTTGTTTTTTTTTTTTAGGAGCTGATCTCGTTAAAACGCCAACCCGTCCCTTTTACTCGATTTAGCAGAAACATTTTCGTGAGCCAAGGGAACAAATCCTGCGAGAACTTGCGCTGAAAAAGCTCAGCGAGTAGAGGGCTTGCGTAGCAATACACTTTACGGCAATTTTGGGGCTGTCGCTTCCAGCAGAAAGGAAAATGCTTTTCTATATAATGAACATGAGGTAATAAACGGAGCAAACTGCCGCTGACTTTGTTGGGGAGGTTTGTGCAAACTGTTTCTACAGCTCATTGATCTGGGATCAAAGAAAGAAAGGTGTGTTTTGAATCTAAGCCGAGAAAGTAAAAGCTCCCTGGTTTGTACAGAAAATGCTGGCGGTTTGTGACCCTTTGGGTGCCCCTGGGGCCGTAAATAGATTATCTCACCGCTTTTCTCGCTTTCTGTTTTGGCTCTTTAGGTATTTTTGAACGTAACTTTAAAGCGCACCGCGAGGCACCGATTCTGACCCAAGCCGCGCTCTCCGCTTATACCGCGCTTCCCCGGAGCGCTCCGTAAAAGAGCTGCTTTCTGACGCTCCCGAAACCTTCGCGGTCGCACGACTCCTGGGGTCATTCGTTAACTTTCCCAACCTAACAATGCCGCCGAGAGTTCATCCTTCTGATTTATTGACCTTTTAAACCCGCCGGTGCCCAGCGCGGGGGCGCGGAGCGGGGATCCTCCGGCCAGGGATGTGTTTCTATTTCAGGTCCATTACAGAACGCGGCGTTGGAAGTGGTGCTCCCAGCGTTATCAGAGCCGACCACAAATGCCACATGAAAAGCAGCAAACATCCGGAGGGTTTCCTGCGAATCGAGCAGTTTCTCAAGACAACTTTTTTTTTTTTTTTTTTTTTTTTTTTTTACCGCGTATTTAAAGGCGACACGCTTTGCCTCTTTAAAGGAGTTCAAAACCCCTAAACGAAAGCAGCCCAGCCCGACAACGCTGCGTAGTGCCCGAAATCTCCCCGAATGAAGACTTTTCGGGATTTTGCATTCGGAAAGTGCATGGATCAGAGACATCCCGGTCGGGAATGACCCACTGTTGAAAAAAATGAAAACCCAAAAAACTAAAAATGTCCCTTTCAGAAACGCCATGGAGGCAGCGTTAATTACTTTACAACGAAGCGCTAGTACCTAACGTTTAAAAAGTCACTGGGTCTCCTGCCTCAGTTTAATCCGCACCCTGCTTTCTAGCAAACGCGGGCGCAGCCCCGACCCCCGGAAAGCTCGCAGCTCCTAACCGCAGGCAGCAGCCAGAGCGGAGCCGCCTCCC
>NW_009259975.1:573642-598986 GCF_000687185.1 Egretta garzetta
GTTCCCCTGCCCTCCGCGGGGACCCGAGGTGCGGGAGAGGCTCCGCCCTGCCTTCTCCCAGGAACGAGTTAACTCCGCCGCCGCCGGGACTGCTTGGGCTTGGCTTTAACGCGGCTGTAACGCCTTCCCTACCCCCGGCTGAAGGCATAAATCACATGTATGGGAACCGACGGGAAACGCCACGTTTAGCTGACACGAGTGCTGGGCACTTCTGTAGCATCTATTCCAGACAGATAATACATGGACCCAAACAAATTCCAATAAAGTCAATGGGAAATGCTATTCCTTGTAAACGATGTCAAAAAGAAGCCTAGGAATGGCACTTCCCTCAAAAAAACATGTAATCTAGATCCATGGCTCATCGCTTATTATATTCATGAATTTATCTACGCCTTTAATACAAAGATGAAGTCATGAGGCTAAGATTACAGACCTGTCGTGTTTTTCTCTGTAAGATAAATCGAAAATGGTTTGATCACATAGGGAGTTCCCAACTCCCTTATGGTTTCGGGGCCCTTCTGTCTGAGAATGAGTTGCGCAGGACCACGAAGCAGTCCAACGGCTGGGGCCAGGTAGAACCCCCCTACGCTTGAATTTCCAAGAACAGAAATCCTGTTAGTTTTCATACTTAAGTACATACAAGCCATTTAAAAAAAAAAAATAAATGCTTTATACAATGCTGGAACCACTCCAAAAGATCAGGGATCTGAACAGAACTAAACAATTTGGCCTAGCCTCTGTATTTACGCTAGTTTTATCTCAGTGGAGCTACTGCAAACTTGCACTACTGTGAGATTTATTCCGACGTGCTAGATGCAAGCCATGTAACTGTGCGATTAAAAAGCCGAACCCAGTTACACACGAGTGAAATAAATTTCTTCTTTGGCATCACTTAGCTCCCAGAGTATCCTTGTTAAAAGCCAGAAGAATGAATGTAATAAGATATTCTCTCGGAGGTGGGCTATGCTACCATATATTATGCTACTGTAGTCTTTTAGTGTACATTTATATATTTCTTTCTTTAGCAGGCAGCAGTTTTTCACAGTAATTTCAAAGTGTAACATTCTTTATCTTTAGCCAGAACAAAACTGTTACACGATATAAATGAGAAATTAGCTGGGCAGTTACTGTTCCATCATGCCAGTTACTTACAGTCACAGAAGAGATGATCTGGGATTTATAGCATATGGAAATAATCCTATACTAGCAGTTTAGCAGAAGTATGTTAGTGATACTAGCAAAATTATTAAATTAAAATTACTAAATCCAAACGTCAGCGGTATGCCATCTGCAGTTCTGAGGAATCAGCAGTGATGAACAGGTAAGATCAGACAAATCCTGAATAGATTTAAACCCTCAACAACACTGAAGTTGAATAAAACCTTTTTCCAAGGTGGACAATATGATACATTTATTTTTCAGAAAAAAGTCACTGCTGTCTTTTCCTTCCTTGATATTAGCTGCAGTGGTAATGCTGTTAAAAAATACCTGTTCTTACATAACCCAAAAGGGCATTCTTTGTAACCAAGACATATGAATACAAAATTGGATGCTGTTTTTGCAAATCAAAATATCAAATTGTTTAAGGTTGTAATTTTAAAATTTGCCCAGGGGAAATGCTCTGGATCTCCATTGTATCTTTGCACTTACATTCAGTGATTAAGTGCACTACAAGTTTTGACACCGGACACCTATCTAGATAAATAAACTATGAAAAGAAAAAAATTGGGCAGTTGAAGGTTCGGGAAATGAATTTGGTTTCACTTCTTGATAGCTGCAAATTTTCAGTTTTCTGATATTTATGTTCCTTGATTACTCTTAATACACAAAGCAAATTTTAATTTTAATTTTAATATTTTTAATGTTATTTTAATGATATTTTATTATTTTAATATTAAGATTCCAATAATGTTCCATTGAAACATC
The DNA here is from genome assembly GCF_000687185.1 of Egretta garzetta. Lineage (NCBI taxonomy): Eukaryota > Metazoa > Chordata > Aves > Pelecaniformes > Ardeidae > Egretta > Egretta garzetta. The sequence continues at coordinate 575,569 of NW_009259975.1, forward strand.
ATATAAAGTCGTAGATGATAAGAAAAAGACACTGCACGTCTTCTAAATCAAAATCAGCAGCCAATTGGATCACGTTTCTAACGCTATTTACCAAACTTGCAGCACTTTCAGTGGCAGACATCTGCTTGCTTTACAGGGCACAAAGAAGTCTACAGTTTCTCTGCCTAGGATCCATTAGTGTTCAGTGTTCTGAACACCTTTGACTTCCAGTGAGCAGCGAGCGAGAAGGGAACTCAGCCCCTCATGGGACCACGCCTGACACAGCCAGCAACTTTAACTAAAAAAGACAACTAAGCTGCAAAAACCTCCATGCTGAATTGAGTAATACAGGGTTTTTTTAATCCAGCTTTTATTACTTGGGCTTGAATATGTTTAGAATTATCTAGCCTGCGATTCAGCAGTCACACCTATTTTACTTGTGTGGCCTATTTCTGTTTGAATAAAACCTAAGAACCGAAAGTCCCCTTTCCTCCTCCTTTGTCCCCTTAACATCACCTTTTTATCTTCACAACACCCTTTGAAGGGTATTTACTGAAAGGATGAGAAAGCAGTTATCACACAGAACTGAAAACTTAAAAAAAAAAAAAAAAGACACAGGAATTTCAATAAACCTACTCTGTAGCTAGATCAAGAACTAGGGATCCTCACTCCTACTGCAAACAGCCTGTAAGATCTAAGACAATTTCTACCCAGCTATCTCCAGTTTACCAGTTCCATTAAGATAGCATGCTTGTTTAATGGGGCTCTAGATGTAAACGTTGTGAAAATAGCCAATTTAGAAACCTTGCTTCAATGACAAATTTAATGACAATTTCAGCTTTTAAAAATTCAGTCAAATGTTCTTTGGGAGACAGTTTATGTAATACCTAGATGTACCGTGTTGGCTGCCTTCTACCATTAAAGCTGGAGATGTTTGAATTCATGAAGTAAGGTGCATGACTAACGAGCTTTAGCTTCTGGGTTTACGTGTGTATAAATATATTTGCTACAAAAGTAAAGCATATTCCATTTTTTTGGTTCAGACCAGCACCCTGCAAAAAGTAAACAGTAACTAAGTCACTCAGCACAAGATAAACAGCAAAATGCCTAAGAAATATTAACCAAATACACTGGTGATTTACAAAGGCCAGAGCTAGAACGGAAGCACACCAAAATTATCTTACACGGCTGGAATACCTAACTCTCCATAGGCATCTGTTACCAGCTGTCAGTCTCCTAGCCTTCCCTCCCACTTAGCAAAAAATTGCAAGATTTACTATTCCAAGACCTATGCCATTTCAGGAAATAAAGACAACGAGGGTTGACAGTTGCTAGCGACACTTCATATGCCAGTGCATGTGGGTGCTCAAGTGCTGTGACAATCCATTTAGAAATAAAATCTGAACCAAGCCAAGCCAAAACACTTCGCTAGTTCAGTTGACAACCACTCAACCACTCACCAGAGGGAGCCCATTTTCCCCAAAAGCCAGCATCAGTAGTACAGCCAACCTGCTGCCTGCTGGGGCCTCAGAACTACCCCTCTAAAAACTCCACAGCTTCTGGGAGGAGGAGCTGCCAGCTAAGGGAGCCACACAGACATATCATGAACAGGAAACCACAGAGCTGTAAAGGATTCTCTAGCTGCTCAATTAATACTTTCTGCAGCACAAATTGTATTTAATGAAGAAGATGCGACGTTTGCCTTTCAAATGGAACATTTCTGAAGGAAAGCAGTCATCTATCTGCAGCATGTCACTGACAGATGTTAACATTTTATATTGTCCTAGGTAGCCTTCTCGTTACTGTTTGTTAGACTATATTTGTGATACATTGCTACTGAATACTTTAAGCTAGGTTCTTGCATGGAAAGTATTAAGTTTTCAATGGAAAAATAAAAAAAATTCAAAGAAAGACTCTTCTCACTTTGTCTTTCCTCAAGGGGAAGAACCAGCCTTCTAACGTATTAGTAATTCTCATATATTCTTTAAAGTCCAACTGAAAAACTTTAGTAACCTAACTTGCATTGTAACTAAACACAGAAAAACAGTCTGAGCTCATAGGTAGCCCTAGAATACGTCCTGTTCAGGAAGGACCTGCAGCCAGAGGTCAGGGCCAGATTGTGGGTGCACGATCAATGTTCAGAGCAGGGCGTAATAAAGAGGTTTCTTGGCAGCTTTCAGAACCCAACAGAGCTGCAAAAGTTGTTTTTTCGTTCTGTTTTTGGTTGGGTTTTTTTGGTTTGTTTTTTTTTTAATTTTAGGCCAGCTATACACAAGATCCATTTAGCAGTGAAAGTACCCTGCTGCCTATCTCAACAGGAAAACCTTGCTAGTGAAGATGTAGTTACATCAGCAAGCCTGTGTTTCTGGCACTAGAAGATTACCTGCAGTTGCATCTGTCCTTTTTTAACTTCAATATTGTGAAATATTATTAAGCTACTACTTTTGCTTTTAGTGCCTTTGTTCTTCACATGCTTGTTTCTTAATTACCGATTAATACACTTCCTCAGCATTTTTTTTTTTGCAGATACTCCTAGCCAGCAGTCAGCAGATGCCACAGCACACTTACTGATAAGTAAAAATAAAGCCACATGGATTATCTCTTTTCCATAAAAAGCAAAGTTATCGGTGCAATCAGTTTTTGTTGCGGGGCATTTTTAAATCTTTTCAGGTTTGCAACAGTGCAGTCACACATTTTTTGCCACTTTGTCAGACTAATTCAATAGCAAAATCCAAGCAACAGATATTTGATCTGGGTGAGTAATGGTCATATGTAAGTTGGTAATTAATAGTTGTACGAACGATTTCAAACTAATTCTTAGGATTTTCTTTGCAGCCTGTAGCTTCAGGAACATTCTGAAATACATTCAACTCATTTTTATTTAAAGATGTGGTTACAGAACTAAGGCTGGATATATCTGTCTTTGGAAGGGTTCCATATTAATAGGGACTCCCTGGTCCATCAACTTTCCCTAACCAGATACTGAACAGCACTGCTGGACAATACCCTATCAGAAATTCACTTTACAGGAGCACCAAATTCATCTGAAATTGAAACAAGAAGATAAGATGAAGTTATTCAGTTACTAAATTACATAGAGGTGTGAGTATGGAATCCGGGGAATCTCTTTGACAGGTGCACGCAGGGTTTATGTTTATGTCTCAAGGGAACTCTTACTGTTAGGCACACAAAATGGTGAAATACTCAATAGGTACTTTTTCCACTAAACAGTTACAGTTGATAGTAAGCTTATTGATTTTATGCATGTGTTTATAAACCACAGCCTTTTATGTCATTGCCTCATCCTGAAATTTCAAATTTCACATTTCAGAATTTCTTTAAACAAAAGCAACCACTGCTCTGCATAGTTACCTGAAAGTGGTTGGTAAACATGCATTATCATTTTCTTATTCAAAGAAAAAAAATATTCAAAGCTATTTTTCCTTTGCTAGAGACTTTCAATAAAATAGAAATTTAAGAAATCTGTATTTGAAAACTAGTAGATTACGGTATGTGCTCAAACCCTGTCCCAAACAGAAGCAGATTACTTGCACAGCACCTGCAGCAATACTTTCCCAGCTTGCTACATGTATACTTGCACAGGTTGAGTTTATTGGATCAAAACCGTAGTGATGAGAAGAGGTACATGATGCTTATTTCTTCTTATAGTTCTACAATTAAAAATGAATGGTGTTGCAGCAATGAGTGATTTGACAGCTGCAATGGCACTGCTTACAAAAGCTTTAAATAACATGTAATACTGAAGTATATAGTTGCCCAAGATGTATACTTAGTTAGGATTAAAAAACCGTTATTATAAAGATTAGGGACACAGCTAATTATTGGCTGCTTTTACAAAGCACAGATTATTATTCATCTTTACTCACAAAGAAGAGTTTATAGGTTCACATATATTTAATGTGATTTCACCCATAGAACAGCCATACGTTATGGTCATTGTTTATATAGGTGTATGCCAAAATCTATCCTGAAATACTGAAATAAGAGGTGAGTAGAAAAACATAACTGTATGGCAGCATTTGAGAGCAAATACCGTGAATAACTTCCTTTTTCAACTCTGTAAATTTCAGTGATATATCTTAGTAAATAACTTAGTTAAATTTATTTTTAGAGAAAGAATTTAAATAATATTGTGAATTAAATACAATGCATGGCACCAGAAGTATTTGGACATATCACTGGAAAGACCACAAAGCGTTCAAGGTTATGTTTTAAATTTCTAGCCAGAATCAATAAATCTATCCTAGTTACTTTACAAGCACGATACATTCACTAGGGAAAGTTTTCTTTCAAGAACCAATTAGTATCCACTGCTCTGTTAAAAATAATTAAAAAATGGCTGACCAGCTTGAATCTTAGAAGAAGGGTTGGATGTAATGTTAGTTGTATTAAGACAATTTTCTAGAAAGTAACCAATTCAAAATCAGTTGTAAAAATTCCACAGCAACAAATAAGTAAAACCCCAAATTTCTCAATCTGAAGTGTTTAACCACTTTTTTGGGTAAATCTAAGAGGAGGAACTCTGACCAGACCCGAGTTCCACAGGATAACTGCATGTCTAAACAGAAGAGTGGTCCAGGAAGGGAGAAGCTAAGAACTACCACTTCAGAAGACTCTGAAGATGAGAACTGAGACAGTCAATCAAGATCACAGAAGTGGCTGCAATTTCAACCCCTTTGTCACAAGCTAAACTGGACATTATTTTGAACAGCCATTGGATCAAGAACTAAAGCAAGACAGTAAGAGGATATAGCACTCCTATAGCGTTCCTATGTCACTGCAACACTAGAAGGTCAATTAAAAGTTGTGTTTATCAGCCCTCTACCTACTGCTCTTACTTTGTAATTGAGGACATTCTGAAAAAAAAGAATTCATACTTCTTCTAAACCCAGCTTTCATATACCATCTCATTACAAATGGCATTTACATACTTTTTTTTTTTTTTTCATCCCATAAATGCTTTACAAAGATATGTTAATTTTACTAACACTGTTCTGGATCTTTGGGAACTCAGGACAAACAGATGTTCTAACTAACCTGTCTAAAGTTGCAGCAGAGCAGAAAAAGGCTGTGGATCATGTGCCCCTCCCTTTCCCCTCTGCAGTTTTAAGTGCAGTTCCATGCGGCACCTGAAGATACAGGTCTCAGATTCCCTTTCTCCCATGTTCCTGCTAGAACTCGGGGGAATCAGAGCATCATTGGGATGCTTTAGCAGATTCGCCTTTGGTAGGATGACTAGCCAGGGATTAGCAATAACAGACTGATTACAGTCAGTTGGGAATAGGGTAAATCAATGGTCCAAAAAAAAATCAGTAGTTAGGAACCCAAGCCAGATTTAAACCTTCACTTCTACTGTGCGTTCTGTGAGCTATTCTGGAACTGCAGCTTAACTCTCCTTTCTTCTGACCTTAATTACCTTTTTCCACATGGATCCTAGAAAACTGTAAAGTGGCAAATCATACATATAGGACAAAAATGGCTATATTTGTATATAAATCAGCACTTATTATATATATAGTACACACGACTACATAACCAATACTAGTGTGCCTGATTTTTCATTACTTTCACTACAAAAAGTGCAATGACAAGATGAAGTTTGATTTAAATGAGTACCACCATCTCTGACTACAAGAAAAGCAAACTAGCAAATAGTGAATAGTCAACTGGCTTTTTAGTTACTCTACTAAGTGAATGAATCAGATATAATTATTCCTTTTATATATTCTATTCTATGCCAAAACACACAAGATGCAAAACTATTAGGAAAAACAAACTAAGAAATATCGAAAAATTAATTTATACATCTAAACACTCAAATTTGGGTAATACAAAGAATCTTGGCCATTTGATAGAAAAAAAATTTTTACCTTTTTATAAAAATAAAGATGTTGATACTGCTGACTATTGTTCAAATTCCAATTTGGAGAATTTCTTTTGACTCTTTATAGTTTTGTTTACACAGTGATTTCATACTGCCTGATTTCAGGCTCTTAGCTTAGGGATTTGAGATAGTTTATTAAAGACAAGTAGGAAGAACCAACCAGAAAAAAATGCTGTATTTTTTTTAATTTTGCATTTTTAAACTCTGGGTAGTGCCACTTGTGAATCATTAAACTGCAGCTATACCCCCTCCAAGCAACAACTACGTTTTTGTGAAAAGGATTCCCTTATATATAATTTGCACAGAAACTTTGAATCCTTCAGGATAAGACCCTCTTTATATATATATAGTCATTAGAGATATACATGTTGCTTGCACTGTTTCACAGATACCTTTTTTTCCTTGTAGTAAAACTTATACAGAGAAGAATTTCTGCAGTAATTTTTTCATAAGTATTTCCTTTGTAAAACGAAAATCAGAGATTGTTTATCAATAGTTCACTATCAAAATGGAAGGAGAAATAGTCTGGAGCTTTATATGGATTAACCAGCTGTAAAACTAAACTTTTAACCAAGCTGACTGACTGAGAGTATATATTTATCAAACTCACAAACTTCCAGCAAGTGAGAAGGGGCATTGAGGAGTTTCAAGAACAAGACTGTAATTAAAATTATCTTGAAAATTACACAAATGACCTAAATATAACAGGATAAAATTCAACATGGACAAATGCAAGGTATTTTAGTGAGATAGGAGTAATCTACATTACAGATGAGTAACTTAAAAGCAAGAAGCGGTACTGAAGAAAAAGATTTTGCGGGGTAATTGTAGATGGGAGTTTAAACACCAGTCAACAATGTTGTACCGCTGAGAGGAAAAGAAGAGAAAAAACCCATCACACTGGGCTATGTAGATGTGTGTGTTCTCTGCAGCCTATGAAGCAACCTCTCCTTTCTCCTCAGGGAAGAGGAGCCAAAATAACAGTCTTCACGTTCCTAGTCAGTTGGTGCAGTATAGATTAATATCCACAGAGGGTAGAACAGAAAATCATTACATACTTAAACTGCATTAAGGAAAATTTAGCTTTAATGATAAGAAAAATAGTCTAAAGAAAGTGAAGACAGTGAAGTGTTGGAATATGTTGCTTATGGAGAATACAAACCCCTCCAGTTTTTATAAACAGAGAACAAATATGTTTTACAATCAGGCTGACAAACACCTGTTAAGAATGGCACACCTACAGCTGATCTGGCATCAGGTCACAGAATCACAGAATAGCTGAGGCTGGACGGGGCCTCTGGAGGGCATCTGGTCCAACCCCCCTGCTTAAGCAGGGCCACCCAGAGCCAGTTGCCCAGGACCATGTCCAAGGGGCTTTTAAAGGTCTCCAAGGATGGAGACTCCACAGGCACTCTGGGCAACCTGAGAGGGGGCAGATTAGTCAGCCCCTGAAGCTCCTTCTATCCGTAGTTTTCTAAACTTTAATGAAAAATTATGCTAATATTTAGCTTTGACTTTAAAACTAATTTGCTGATTTTTCTTCATTTCATACTTGAACCCCTGTTTTACCATCTCAATTTCATAGTACAGCTTTATTCATTTAGGAATTGCTATTCAGAAACTGCAAAGAAAAATCATGTCCTGTGTTACACTCAGCCCTCAACAATATTTAATAATCCCCCTCTGTAGATCCCTAAAAAATAGTGAATTCACCAAGCTGACTTCAGTGTTTCTTTCATGGAATTGAAAAAAGCGTTTCCAAAATAAAATTCAATAAATAAATCTTATACCCAGGAAGTACGCAAACAAATAATATCTCAGCAGTGATCTCCTTGAGAAAAAGTTATAACTATGCAATACTGATTTCATATTGTACACTCAGATTATGCTAATTCTTCACAGTTTAATTTTCAACCACATGCATAAAGTCCCATTTGTCAGCCTTGTGATGAAGAGAAGGCAGGTGTTCCAGTCATTCTAGATATCAAATTTCTCATGAGCTATTTACTATTTACAGTCAACAGGACAGAATAAATCTTCTGCCTACACATATTACTAATTGCTCGCACAAATCTGTGAAAAACTAATATTGAAAATTGTAAGGGATACAAAAAGTAACTATGGTGAAAAGATTTTTCAAGTCAGCTTCAAGGAATTGTTTCTAACGCAACTTAAACTTTGGAGTTAAAAAAATGAAAATCAACACTCAAGTTTGAATATCATTACAAAAAGAAAATGACAGAGATCCCTTTCAAGGAAGCATACAATTTCTTCCTCACTGTTTAATAACCTGGAATCATATATGTTTAGTATTGACCTTGCAATTTATATTTAAGTATATGACAGATCGCAGGTGATTAACATCTTTGTAAGCATCTCTATCCTACCATGGTTCTGTTTTAAGATATTCTGCTATATCCTAGAATGCCTTGCCTAAATAAACTCCAGAAGGTAAATACTTAAGACAATAGCAAATGAGGGGTGAATGAATGTGAGAACATCAAAGGTTCTCCGAGGGAGCTGAACTACAAGAGAAGCTTTGAACCCAGGTTAAAATGTCACAGGGTGCTACCTGAGCACTGCATTTATCAATTTAATTCCTTCAGAATCAACAAATAAACTTTGTGACAAAGATAAAGAAAATTTAAACCTGTATTTCTTTCTTAAAGCTATCTTTGAAGTTACCTTATACCTTAATGTATAACTACCATTTTAGAGACACATTTTAAAGCATTTAGAAAAATTTCCCAGCAAAGTAATGAAAAGATGTAATCCTACTGAGTCACAGACATACCTCCCCCCAAAAAACCAGTTATCTTCAAATGGCAGAATAACAGTAAAACTATTTTTCATTTTATTAAGATTTTTGGGAAATAAATACCAGTTTTCTACTCAAGTGGGGCATCTCTCTTTCCAAGATGAACAGCAACAGACATTAAATATAGAACTTTATCTAATAAAATAAATTACATTGCAGAAACTCTATTAAATCTAATGAGAAGTTCACAGCACTAAAAAATATGCCCAGATTTATCAGCCAACCTTTCAAAGTAGGAACCCAAAACCATGCTTGTGAATCTAAGCATTGGTAGCTAAAGCCTGGTTTGCATTCATATCTGTACTTTAAACAAAATTATTTATTTAGTTGGTACTAGCTCTGTGTACAGTCATCCATAACTGAGATGTATTTCTAAAAGTCTCCTCCCCAAATAATTCCCTTTACTGGGGTTTCTAAACACTCTTTTTTTATTTTGTTAAGTCTTTGTATAGTCCTACCCCATGAAAAATGCTAAGTCTCAAACCCTCCCTGTTCACACAGTGGAAGGATGGGCAGACAGCCCCAGTTATTGTTTTTCTTTTTATTTTCTTTTTTTTTTTCCCTCCACACTGACATTGTCTGAACTCCAGCAGACAAGAATACTGGCTTCTGATGTACAATGAAGAGGGTGAGGAAAGGGAAGGTCGGCTTTCTCATGCTTCCCATAATTAGAAGAGTCAAAGAAAAAAAAGTGGCCTATGGAGATGTAACTGTAAATTAGCAAAAGTTAGATATTTTTTCAGAAGATGGATGCAGAGGAATAAATACAATGGAAGAATATATTGGCATTCAGGATGTTGTTAACTATTTAGAAAGGGTACCCACTTGATTTACTGTATAGAAATTTCTAGTGACAATTTTTAGTTCTCTTTAAAAAAATAGAAAACGTTGGGTTTTTTTCTCTCCTAGAGCACACCAAGAACGATTCCAAGAACTAGTGAATACAGTAATTTTTAAAAAAAAGTTCTGGTAATAGTCACAGTTTTAATAACTCACTGCTATCCTTAGGCATGTACATTCACAGCATCAACCACTGCTTTTTCCACTTGTTAAAGAGACTAATGCCAAATCCCGCATAAAAACATGGCTTCAGCAGAATCCTATGATTCTGTAATTCTATTTCAGCCTACTGCCCTCAGGTGTTTGGAGCCAGGTCAGTGATGAGTTTAACTGGGAAAAATATGTAAAATACTCAACAGTTGTTATTGAAACAGATAGACATGGAATTGACATTGAAACAGTACCTTTCTGGAATTTTCTTTATTTTATACCCATATGGGAATAAGGAAACACACACTGCATCTTTGAAGAAGTGAAGGGAGCTCAGTATCCCAGATGATGACACACAGAAGAATAATAGACAGTGATAGTTCTTAAAGGGCACGGCTGATTTCTCTCATGTTGTAGGACTTGGAGTACCATGGTGGCCTAGAGTAGGGTACAGACAGAGAGTTTTATTCTATAGTCTGTCATGCTCAAACACCCCTTCCCTGGAGAAGCGTGTCTATGATCCAGGACAATGTAGAATGTTTGGTAACAGACTTATAAAAAATAGTGTGAAAATGAAACAGCAAAAATCCACAGGATTTCTTTTCTCATGGATATTAATAACAGAGAAGTTCCTTGAAAATCCCTTTTAAGTCATAGAAATTGCATAATTATGCAAACAGTATATATTTCCTGCAAGTATCATGAAACCTGACAAGTCAGCCCAGCTTCAATAAATACTATACTCTAACACATACATTGTTATAAAAACCAGCCCTTAAATTAGACCCCCATATTCAAAAGCTGCTTTCTTGAACTCCTAACAAGCTTTACTGTTTGGTATGATTTTCTGATAAAAAATTTGTTCCAAATCTCTTTAGGAGAGAGATCCCTGAATTATAATACAAAGAGTTTATAAACAATATATGTAGATTCTTGTTTGAGAAATACCTGGCAACAATGCTGTATATCAATTCCAACCAGACTATCTGTGTAAAAGATAAGCAGATTTAGCCAAACATGCCTTTATCCGGGATTGCAATGCATGCAAAGAATCCTGAAAATCTTCCAACTTCAGAAATCAGCTGTTTATTTTGGAGCACCTATATCAATAACAGCAAAACACACCACAAAGGTACTAACTGCTCATCTGCCTTACCAAATTGAAAAGGAATGGTTTGCTTGTAAATCTGAGAAGGAATAAAATAAAAGGAAATGAAAAAGTACTGTCATATGTAGATCCTCGTGATAAGTTAACAAAAAGGATCTAACAGCTAACTTACAGAATCTTTAATTTTTACCACCCTAACAATTTTAGGATGTTTTCATGTCTGAAAAATTAAACTCTCTCTGCTTTTTTGAAAGGAAAATTCTGTCAATACCATTCTGCGTCTTCCCATATATCCTAACCCTGTGACCTCAACTTCTTAATTTGACTGCAAGGTGATCTTAACACCTTTATGCACTAAATAAAATAAGGTACCTCTTAAAATGAAGCCACATCTACTAAGCAGAAAAAAAAAGGGTGCAAAAAGTTATATCTGCTTGGCTGACAGTTATATAGCTGGCAATGGGCTGATAACCTGCCCCAGCACAGCTCTGCACCTTAGACAGCAGAGATGGGAGCTGAATACCAAAATTAGAACAAGCAGCTTCTTTCCAGGTAAGAGACAGCCTTTCACTAGATACATTTCTTTGAGTGCCTATAACACTATTAATCACTATTTGGCTGATGCTTTCCTATGCATCCTAATCATATCTATGTGGACTCTCTACCATTTTTCCACAATTCTATTCCTTCTTGTATATCAGAAGTAGGATGATACATTTCTGATTCTGTTTAGATGCCCATTCTAGCCAATGGGCATCTATTTAAACATGTGCCCATTCTAGTCACTAACATGACTATTCTGATTTTGCTTTTGTTTTATTCACTGTTATTCCAACATCACCATTTTTCCACTATATTGTAAAGTCTGTTTATTTACAAACCATGTCTTTCCTATCAAACTGGTTTGTTTCCCCCTTTTTTTTTTTAAATTTTTTTGCATTATTCTTCAGCTTGGATTGCCTGGGTTCACTTAAGATGACTGACTTATGATGACATGAATGGTACCAAAGCTTGAAAAGAGAAATCCAAAGCTGTGCAGTATTTAGGCTCAATTCCCTCTTCTACATGCAAAACAAGATCTTGGTTCTTTTACAAAACAAGATCTTGAAAGTAGAGCTCTCCAAATTCCATACACAAAAGCTGCACACTCTCTGTGAAACTATTCATTGCAGTTCTGCTTTTTACTACTGGCTAGTCAAAAGGAGATGTAGTTGGGATGCTTAAATGGAAATAGCTTGACTACTATACCTCATATAATAAAAATCGAGTGTTTCAGAAATGCAACACTAACAAAAAGTTCATAGCTAATGAAAAGTAGGAAACAAAGGATACCTGCCACTGGAACCAGCCAAATGCCACCAATATACTAAATAAAACTTGGAAAACTTTTATTGACTAGCAAGCTCAGCATGTTGGAATAATAAGGAAGTTTGGAATTTCCTCTCTCATTTGGAGTGTCTTTGCAGAAATATCAGCTGGTAACTACATCAGACCGTGCTATGTATAGCTTTGTTGATTTATGGAGGTCTTTAGAAAGCACACGCCCAATGTTTTGCTTTACATGAATAACCCTTATAGACAAACTGCCTAGCATACCTGAAATTTGGAGAATGAGAGAGAACATTACTTTTAAAAGTTTAATTCATTAAAAAGGATACTTGTTTAATTTCAGCATTGTCAAATTGAGGTTATCTAACAGAATTAATTTCTAGTTATGAAGGCTATTCTCCTGACTTCCAAATGACAGCTTCCTGCAGCACAAAGAAAGATCAGTTATGAAGAAAATGCATTATTTCATTCCAATCCCTACAATTAATGTAATTTATCTGCTATATTTTTTCAAAATATGCTTCCTCTGAGGTTTTCAACAATGTTAATCATTTTTTAAAACTGTTATTTTTGATAATGCTAAGTGAAAAGCAAATGCAAATATGAAAGCAAATGGAAACATTAAATAAACAACTGAATGTTGTTCTTCAATTATTTGCATTACAGCAGTACTTTCAGAGATGGGGCATAATGCCTTTCTTTACCAAAACACATCCAGTTAAAAAAAAATAAAAGATACACTAGGTGTTATTGCTCCTTTTAAAATGATACAGAATAGAGTTAGAGGTTAGATGATTCACTTCATGTCACACTGGAAAATCTGTGGCAGAGGTCCAATTAAAACCTGGTCAGATGAATAAAAAAATGCAGTCAAGTGATATTCAGACAAGCAACCCCGTTAACATAAACGTGTGGTGGCTGCTCTGCAGCACAGTAACTCATCTCACCCACCCAGCTTGCTTTCCTCCTTCCTCCTTCCCACGCACAAATTTTGCCCAACTGCATATGGGAGAGGGTGAGCAAAGGAGGAGGAAAGAATCAACACTGATTTCTGAATAAATAAACACACAGTTCTGATAAATTAACGTTGCTAATGGAGCAGAATTCATGTAGTAACTCAAGTATACTTTGTTCAGAAAATTCCTAAATATGGTGAATGCAAAACTGCACTTTGGACTGGATCCTGCCTGATGCCTACCAACCACGGAGAAGTGTTTAGCACTCTTATTCCTGCTCAGCATTTCTGCAAATCTGCAGATTTTTTCAAAGTTACGGCAAGCTTCAAGGAAAGAAGTCACAGATCTACAGATAACAGAATGATTTCTGAAAGCCATTAGCATGACTTGTCCTTTAGCAATAAATACTGTGTGTATGATGAAGGGTTTACTTTCCCAGAAGTGCTTATGGGACTTAAGATTGCACAAAAGGGCTGTGAAATGTGTTTCCCTCAGTTCTGGCTCTTTGGTTCCTGGAGCCTCAGGTCACATTCAACTCATAGTTCCTATTAAGCTTTTCCCAAAGGACCTTTGGGCTCCTGCAGTAGCCAAACTTCCCTGGAACAGGAAACTCTATTTACACTGATGTCTTAAAGCCTGGTGCTCATCCATAAAAGGGAAAAATAATACTTTTAGGAACCTTATTTTTCTTAACCTTTAACAGACCGCAAGTCTAGTCTGAAACATGAATGCAGTAAAAGTGAGTTTTCACAAAACCGAGAAAAAATATTTGTAAATAAGTAAAAAAACCTCATTCCCCTGAAGTGCCTGCAGCATTCTGACAGTATGCAATATCTTCACAGGAACATGGAACAGAAAAATACAAATTAATTTGTCCATTTTCACTGTCTCATAGGAAAGAAAGGCCATCTATAGACATTAAAATAATAAAATGTTAATGTCTTTTATCTGCATCATTTTTGATGCAGGTAAATTTTTTTGTTTGTTTTGAATAGTGAGTAGACAAACTTCTGTTTCAACTATCCGTTCACAGGGGAGAACCAAAGCCTTCCTTGGGGAAGAGCCCTTACAAGAAATTCCACCAGGAATTGCAAATAACCCTCACAATGGCAGTGTGACTCCTGAGCAGAAAGATCCTGCAAGATCTGTTTCATACGTGATAAATTACAGCAGGGTCCTGGGAAGGTAAAGTAGAAGTAGCTACTTTTCCCTGCTTGTATTGCATGTTTCTGTTCCTTGTCACCCTTAATAGCCTGTTATTTCACAAAGAACATATGTAACTTACATTTGTCAAGCAGCTTTTTGATTTATTTTTTTAAACTGCTATTTTGCATACAAGAGAAGAATCGTTTTAAAAGTCAAAATGAGGTTTTTTATTTTAAAAAAAGAACCGCTGAGACTTCATCTAAATCTTAAGATGCTTTTAAATTTAAAGATAAGTTTATCTTCATGCAGATATCAGTTCTGATTTGCATTTTGATTACTTCAGTGTCAAGATCAAGCTTTCCTGCAATAGTACAGCTTATAATCGCATTCTCTTTCCTTCCCTATAGTGTCTCTTGTTTACTGCTTTCTTTTTTGTCACATCTAAAGTGAGTGAGATTGCCAGCTCTGAGAGTTTCCGTAAAATGCCTAGCACTTTAACAAACCACATAAAATAACAGCACCTGTCCTATGCAGGAGAGGTGTGCTTATACTGAGAAAGATCATTCTGAAAAGCTGATTCAGTTGCTTGCATGGATGCTGCTGAAAATAAGCCAGACAGTTCAATGTAGTAGTTCAATGTAGGCATCTGAGTTTCCATATGAAAAGCCTAAACTGCGAACTTTGTATTCACTGGGATTTGTTTTGAGAACGTAGTGAATTTTTCAGTAGATGTTCCTTAATTAGCACTACTCTCCTTCCAAAATCATTGTATCAAACTGAGTATCTTATCTATTCCATAAAGTAAGATACTTCACTTTTGGATTCTTACTCATATTTTTATAGCTATCTACTTTGCAGTTACAAACAAAGAGATTTCAAATCCTTTGTTAAACATCATTTAGCTCCAGCAAAGAAATTGAGGTGCAGACAATGTAATCTGATTACAAAGTGAAATTGCATCTTTTAATCTAGCTGTAAACAGCACCATGAAAGATAAAGGTACTGTTACAGTAGCATATTCTTAGTGATGACATTATTTTCCTTGAGGTCGACTATTACAATTTCTGGTTTAAAGCTGAAAGCTGAAACATGAAATCACCTTGCTTACTAAGAATTGCAAACAGTATCTGCATGACCTTTTCCAAATTATACTTTAATGCAAGATCTTTAACGCTTTAACTGTCACTCCTTGGATGGACAAACCTATTTAATTTGATTCCAAATGCTGGACAATTCTTGGCCTCAGACTAGAAGTCTGGAGACATCACAGTTATATTCTAGGAGATTAAAGCAAGCAGAAGGACACAGGGGTTTTCCATAACTTTCTTTCACTAATCACAAGGCCTTGACAATGTAACGCCTCTAATCTGTCATCTAGGAAATGAGTAAGGTCCCTAAAAATAATTGGGAGTATCCCAAGGTGAATAAGTGTAGGTCTATGAAAAAAAAAAAAGATACATTATCTCTGTATAATGTTACTGGTTTCTTTATCTTGGCATTTGTCCATCTCTGTCTCGTTCTTGTGCTGAATTCTCTTTATCTGTCTGAGCCTCATCATCACCTCAATTCTACAAGCTCTTCAAAGAGGCTGGTTAGATTTTTCATTACTTCCTATTACTACATTCTTATTTAAAGCTGAAATGTAAGAAAAGATAAACTTACTATTAATAGCAAAAGCTTTATTAAAATGTTGTTCTCCCTCCAGATTTTAAGTGTCCATAATATTGTGCATGAAATGAGACATTAGCCATTACTACGTAATGTTATTTTTCCACCTAGATCTTTTAAAAAAAGACTAATACATCGAATTCTACCAGATTGTCCTGTTTTACACTCATTCTTTTGAACTTCTGATTATTTTCTTGATTTTAAAAAATAAAGTCTATGATACCAATTACATAATAGGCATTATCCAAACACAGGCTTTTGGGTTTCAGTTAAAATCTATACAACAAACCTGGAAATGTATCTGTTTGGTTAAACATACAAATGGTGTTACTAATTTAAAGTTGTAGTTGAACATGTTTATAAGGTTTTGCTCTGTCAAAACTATTAAGGTACCTAACAGACTGAATTTTAATGTAAACATTAGTAGTTCACTTCCATTAAAACTACTACAGAAGTGAAACTCCTATCGATACCGATCCAAAAATACTGTCTTATGATGACTAAAAACCCCAACTGAAGGCGTACAAGATCTGACAAATTTTACAAAGGTGGAAAAAGGTAGCGTCTAGAAGAATAAGGTATTGCTCTGATATGACACATATCCCTCTTTCTAAATATTTTTCCACAGAAATGGAATAAAATATTTAAGATGTTCTGTTTTGCATGTAAAACAGAGGCCTAGAAGCCTCAGCTCTGAACTCCCTTTCCTTCACTCTCTCATCTGATCTCCATTTCAAGTTCTGAAAATATCTGGGAGACAGGACATACAAAGAGCATACCCAGTGCAACTGCATTATCTAGACTTTGTATTAATTTGGACCAAAATTCTATGTTCATCATCCAACGAAAACATAGATTTGCAAACCAAATCATGTAGTGCTTCTCCATCTCTGACTGAGGTATTAACCCTTGTACATCATAGTCCCAAATACATATTTTTCTATCCAAATATGCAGTCATGTTTTGAGTTATCTTTTGACTTTCTGCAATTGTTTGTCACATGTTTTCAGTCACAAAACAAAGAGTGTATAAAACAATCACTTCAAAAATGGCAGTTGCTACCATATGTAGGCAACTGCCTCAACTGGCAATCACAACAGCTAATAGCTTAAGCTTCTAAAGGTTTGTAGACCTAGACAGACAAAATCTAGCTTTAATAATTCAAAATCTATGCTGAACAATTACAATTGGAAGGTTATTTCTAAAATGACAGAATACATTCAGACAGAGTAAAAGAGATTAATTTTCATTTAGTACCCAGCTAAATAACATGTTTGTCAAACATCTAGACCATGGATCTAAGAGCTTGGAGTCATATTTAGGAAATACTAGGAAGCCTATGTATATCATAGAATTCTAGAGTGGTTTGGGTTAGAAGGGACCTTTAAAGGTCATCTGGCCCACCCCACTGCCATGGGTAGGGACAACTTTAATTAGATCAGGTCGCTCAGAGCCCCATCTGACCTGGCCTTGAACACTTCCAATGATGGGGCATCCACAACTTCTCTCAGACCTTCAAATAACTAAAATTATGTATCTACCCCTAACATGAATAATTCCCAGCATGCTGTATTTCAGCAATATAACCCCGTGCATATAACCAAGCTACCCTTGCTTTAATGTTATCTGGACAACATTAGAGGGATAAAACAGTTCTCTGTTCCTTCACTAAAGGACCTCAGTTCTGTCGTTTGCATGGGCACAGGACAGTTGTACCCAGATGTATCACATTTAGCTGACTCTCTCGAGATGCCTAAGATTTCAAGCTGCTCCTTCACTCCCATCTAGGATGTTATGCAAAAAGCTTCAAGGCTTTAACAAACAAGTAAAAATTATGGAACTTTTGAGAAAAAAAACCAAATTATTTAATTAATGGTTTTGTATAGTTTTTAAGTAGTTTTTTACCATTCTTTCAAATAATTTCAATTAATAGTAATTTCAATTTAGTGCTTCATAAAGCTGTACTGTATGAAAACAAGACTGCTGACCACCAAAACTTATCATCTAAGCATTCATCTATGAATAATTTTGCAATATACATTGTATTTACCTGCACAGGCAAAGAAGAAAGGCATAAAATCAACATACATTTACTGGGAAGTTGACTGGAAATGACTAAATATTATAGTCAGTGTCAAAGTGCTATGTTGGTTTCTTTTTAAACCTATCACGTACTGCATTTAGGTGATCAACTATTAAAATGGCAAACAAATTACTTCATGGCAACTAGACACTATGAGCCTTTTGCAAGAAGTGTATTTTAAGGAGGGATGTTTAAGAGGAAAGGGTGGAGGTATGGAATGGGTTTGTTTAAAGTTAGTGGTCAAATTTATGTATAACGTGACGCTACTGACTTCAGATTTTCACCAAATTTGGAGTAGGGATTTTAAAGTAGTTTCAAGTATTCCATCACCATACATATAAAATTGTTTTATTGGAACCTTTTCAGAAATATGAGGTCTCAGTCACTTCCTCTTCCTTTTATTCCCTCATTCTTTCTTATCTTAATTTATAGTGATGTGTTTATGATAATAATTCAGTGATACAGACACTGGTTAAGCAGCAGGAACCGTCTGAAAGTGACTTCATCAGTCCCACGAAGACTGTCTTTTGCACTTGTCCTTGACCTGGGTATGGGAGGTAACACCAAAGCAGGAGGACTCACTAATAAACATCAAAACATCCATGAAATTGCCAGCCTAAATTGTCTGTAATTACAAAATCTCCCAAGAACTGTATAACCATTCTGTTGTTTTATATTAAAAAAAAAAGATCTAAACAAAAACTTTAAAAAATCATTCCTGGAACTTCCTCTTAAAATCTTTCAACTCTTAACTGACTGACAATAGTAATGTAATGAGTCCGACCACTTCCCTTCCTGACTTGACTTTAGAGGTGAGTAATACTCAGATCTATAAAGATTTTGACAATCACACAAATTTGGTAGAAATTATTATTTCCCCTTTGGAAAAATATTCTATTCCATGGGAGGATCTCTATCTTAAGCAGCATAATACAAGCTTTTCCTTTAAAACCAGAAGTTATGATCCTGTTGAGCAATGATTTCAACACGTCTGTGGAAGTCTTTGTGAAAACATACAGCACAACATTGTATGCAGTTGTACCAAGGACAACGTGAGGGTGGGATACAAAATCTGAACACTTTTATAGTGTTTATTAAAGTGTGTGCTATGCAAAAATAAGTTATAATTCAAAAATATTAGTACAGCAGCTAGGAACTACAATGAACATGGACTTGTATGAAATCCTAATTTTAGAATACTGTGACCTCAATTTATTGAAGGTTAAAATGTGGTACTTGCAAATATAGCTACAACAGAGGCCACTATCTGAACCAGGGACAACTTTATGCTGCCTGTGCAGCAGGGTCATGGCATTTCACCTGTTCCAAAAGAGATGGTTTCCAGTATCAAACACCTACTGTTTTCTTTTGCTGTCTGCTGCTGTAAGCAAGACAGAAAACAGGCTTTATAGGTGGCTGCAGTCCATGTTTCCATCTCTTCCATCCTTCTGCCTCTGGTGTTTCCTCACAGTAGGAATTAATTCTCTCTCTTCTTTCCCATCAGCTTAGGAACTCAGGGCCAGTACAAGACTGGAAGGAAAAGTCAGGAAGTGCTAGAAAAGGTAAAAATCCTGTATCTCAGCAGAACGAGACCAGGAGACTCCTATACCTGCCTGTAATCTCCCCAGAGCTTCCACAGCCCTCTGAAACCCACTTTCCCACACACTGCTTCATCCTCATTCTCTGAAATACCAGCTGATCCCTTACCCTTCCTATCTGCAACCCTGATTTTCCCAGTCCAGAGCTTCAAAGTCTTCACTGATGCCTTCCAATCCATTTCTCCGCCTTCCTTCCCCCTCCACCTCCAAGTCTGTTTATCCAGTGCTGCAAAAACTGGGTTTGCATACACTGCTGAAAGGTCTTAAATCAGCTCTAGCATGTCATAATGAGTTGTCAGTTCTAATTGATCTGATTGCCCTTTACTTCTAGCAAAATATTTAAACTAATAGCTAAAAATGCACTGATATTTAGAAAATATTTTATGTCAATAGTATACAGGGCTAAAGGCAGTCACAACATGTATCCGCCCTATCATCCAAAATGCGGCTCTAGCTTGTGTTGACAGACAAGAGTCAGATCAAAACAGCCTAAGCCAGGTATCAATACAGCCTGATAACACAAAGTTCAACATCAGCTACTAAATCTACCTAAGCTTCCAGGTAAGCAGTGGCTAAATCCTGTGTTACCAGTTCCCAAACTGGCAACATGAAAATAAGCTTCAGTATATTTAAATGAACAAACACCCCATCTTCAGAAAGATCTAAAGGCGTATATAGGCAGAAGAAAGGGAGATAGTCACAAATACAGTTCGTATATTAAAATGGACTCTACAGAAGGAACAAAAGGAAACTTGTCACTCTTAATTAAATTAATTCATGTTTCTGTAATCTTATGAATGTAGATTGATTATTCAGATGATTAGTACCTCTTCCCTTTTATTCTACATAAGTATTCCTCTATAGACCTTGTAAATATGGTTTTGATTTTGACATATCTCTTAATGGGGATGTCAGTCATATATGTACCTATTCTTACAGAATGGCATGCATATGATCAAGCAGTAAGACAAGAAAGCTCTGGAGAACTACAGTTTATGCATACATAACACTACGTACACTCACAGGAATTCAAGAGGGAAGAATTTCATAGCTCAGTGAAAAAGCTCTCTTTAAGTCTTCATTTAAGAAAATAGACGTTATAAGTTTTCAGACTGACAAAAAACCCAAAACGATGCCAAACTGCTTTACTGATGTCATAAATTCTAGGTCTAACTTGTCTCCTGAGAAATGCTTGTGGCTTCCCATGAGATAAGCTCTGTCTTTCATTTAGACAGTGAAGCTAGAAAGTGATAGCCATAGTTTCTCACTCATCTGAGCAGACTTGACGGTAGCGTGCTTCAGCAAAGAACTAAGCTATTTCACTGTCACCAGTCTTGCACATGTGAACATTACAGACACATCTGCATGGAGCTGGCCAACAGACCAACTTGTGAGGTCGCTGCTATGACAGGAAACCTGTAAATCTATGAACCTACTAAATACCCATCCAGTCCTGAGATTATCTTTTCAGACAGATAGACATACAGTCATTAAACTAACTACCATCGCTTACATGTTTGAAGTACAAGTACAGAAACAAAACCAGAAGAACTCTTAGGTTCATGAACTATCTCTCCACTCCAAAGTGACATTAATGTTGTAGTCTGAGGTTTCTTTATATTACATACTTGTAAAGATTGTAACTAGGGAAAGAATCATACAAAGGTTGTGTGTTATCTGGTGAGCTGGAAGCAGCCATGGATGTGACTTTATGAGTAGTTTTTCAGTCAACTTTCAAATTTTATTTTAGATACTTTCCAGAAAACGAATAGAAATACATGGCATTTTTGCATGGGCAAATTCTTTGCTGAAAGTATTTGCATATATCCAATATACAGGTAGTTATAAACACTTCCAATTTTGTAATGAAACCTACAGGAAAATTAACATTCAAATTGGCACTTCAGAATGGGGGACTAAGTAGTCTGATGGAGCAATAACAGTGCAGAAGTACACTTCCATCAGTAATAATATGTGAAACACTTCCTGATACATTTTTTTTGTGAAAATTATGGTGGATTTTTTCCCCTTTTATTAATAAAATTAACTTAAATAATCTGATTTTATTGGCATGCACATAATTCTAAAAGTACAGCTAGATTTGTACAGGTGGGAGGGTTACATGTACAGATCCAACTGCAGGAACCAGTTTTAAGTTAACCAGCAATACATGTGAAGACACCTGTTGTTAAATTAGGGTCTTCATTTCTATATCAAGAAAATGGCAAAACTAAGATGTATCCAGCTAAGAAACTACTTTTCTGTACTTTATTCATTCTAAGCAATTCAGCCAATAGGATTGCAGAAATTTAAATGTAAATTACCTTTTTAAAATCTAAAATATTTCATTGAAATTTGATAAACTATTATGGGACCAGTAGAGAAATTAGTAAAAAATCCATTCATAAAAGTGATGAACAAGGAGCTTATGATAGGTCACATCATCGAACTAACTCTGATAAAACACCACAGGATCTTCACTATAAATTTAGAATGAGCAGGACCTCAGTTTTCTAACCCTTGCTTTAACTCTATGTGCACTGGCTTCACTGTACACGTATGTAGCTGATTTAATCATCTGAATCCTATATTTTTATTTACAAGCATCATCACTGGGAGGGGTTATCATACTCATGGATCATAGAAAAAGCAGTGCAACCTTCCTTTCTGTAAAGGGAGCTATGGATTTAGTGATCAAATGATAGCCATATGGCAAATGCTCAACATTTTCCCGATTATCAGGAAACCTTCTACACCCGAAACTCTATCAAAACTTCCCTGAGATATAAGTCACTCAGTCATTTATTCCTTTTAGGATTAAATATGCAAAGAAAAGTACAGAATATTTTTTTCAATAATCTAATGGACATTAAGCAGTGTATAGAGAAACACCTACATGAAGAATTTGTTTCTGTTTCTTTGGTATGTGAAATGAAGATGCATGGTGTCACCTGGTAAACATTCCTGTGTTAACACTAAACTGCCCTCCTCCAAATAATGCCACCTGAGTCAAATAATGTAGACAAAACCATGTCACGTTATGGTGATTGCAGTGGCTTGACGGGTATGAATGATGATTATAATGGGCTTTTTTTTCTGAAAAAAGGCAAATATTTTAAAACTTGTGGCTTTTATTGTTTTAATATCTCACTGTTGCACAAGCCCCAGCATTGGCATTATAGACCTTACCAGAACTACAGCTACTGTCTTAATAAAAATTTTGTACTGCATAAGACCTGAATTATCGCCTTTCTTTACACTTCACTAGACATAATGGACTTACTTATGTAAGTAAATATTTAAGACTAAGTACCAGTAAGCATGAAAGATATTTCCTTCTTCCTGCAATGAGATTTGGTTATGACACAGAAATCAAAGTAAAATGTTAAGCTTTTTAACTAGTGTTGATAGATCCTATTCCCTCACTACACTAGGAAGATATTCTACCAGACACATATGCAGTTCAAATGAAGCTGAGAATCTGGCCCATCATACCACAATACTCACATATATATCTCTCTCAATCACAAATTAGATTTTCTAAATCAACTGTTTCTTTAAAATACATCTATAATGAACAGCTGACATGTTTTCTAAATTAAAATTAACAGTAATGTTTATTAAGTATTCATAAGTCAGTTGTTAATATTTCATTAACATCTTAGAGAAATTGAGACCATATTATTCCTCATCACCAACGGGCACACAACATTCCTCAAGAGCAAGAGACGAAACAGTCAGAAACATGCGTGACAGGCAATATCAGACTTGTTCTCAGTATTTTCTTAAAAGATGCTGTGTAAAATAAAAGTTCTTTTCTAGTAGGTTTCCTACCTTC
>NW_009259975.1:598996-628063 GCF_000687185.1 Egretta garzetta
CACATAAGATAGCTTACATGAAATGATACTTCCTAACTTCTCAAATATTTACTACAATTAAAATGAAGCCAAAGAAGAGAAGATTTGATTTTAAATATCCTGCTCCCTTTAGACATAATTAAAATTGACACTTACTGCAAGGAAGTGTTAGATTATTGAAGAATTTATTTCTTTTTACTATAAGACTCTGCTGGTGTTATAGAACCTGAAACAGAAGCTTATTCTCTCTCCCTGTGTGACTCATGATCTTTGTTGATCATGACAGAAGACACTAAAAATACAATACATTACTGCATGCAGTGTCTGTAAATCCCAGGAAAGAAGTGGCTTTAGACATTTATCCAGCTAGTCTGGCGACCAAGTGCTGGTGAGTGTGTCAGCAAGCGGCTGGAAAGCGGACAGTTTGTGCTGCTGCTAGAAGGACAGGAAGCATTGAGAGTTTCTGCGGCGGTGGTTGGCCTGAGATAATACCATTGTATAAGCAGGCTGAGCGGCCTCTCCCAGCGCTGGGAGCCCAGAGCCTGGCGTCTGGCTGCCTGGCCCCCAGCCAGCCCGGGCCCTGGGCTCTGCAGGGAGGGTGGCTGGCCCTCCGGCAGCTCCGCGCACAGCCCGGGCCACACCTCACCTTGCAAAGGAAATCTGGCAAGAGCTCCAGACTTTATGACTTCTTCTTTACGAGTCCCCTCTTTTTTTTTTTTTCCACTTCGCTCTGGTAGTGGTATTCACTCTGGGCTCTCAGGGAACTATTTAAAGTCACAAGCAATAAAGGAGCTGATGACAGGATTATTGGGAAAAGTCATACTTTGCTACCGCAAAACGCATATTACATCCCTCTCACTTTTTAAACAGTGGCAAATTACTATCACTGCCACCCATCAAACAGAATAAAAGATTCATTTCAACAGGCAAGTTCGTCGATCTTTTTAATTTTTATCCCCTTTAATTCTACCAGTTTTAGTTAAGATATATGTTCTGTTTAAAAGAGACATTGTTCTTAACACACAAAGGAGTTCAAGGATGTGGCATCAGTGTGTTCCCACCCACCATTCGCTCTGATGGTGTTAGATTCTCTGAAAAAACCACACAAGTCCCAGTGCAAGTATTGTGCTGAGTATATTTTTAAATTATATGTTTCAGTAAGGGTAAATCAAAGATATTCAAGTTGAATAAAAGCTTTCCCTTTTCAAAATTTATGTGAAAAAACCCCACCAAACAACAAATAAAATATAACATAGCACAGACAGCATCTGCTACCTTAGTTTCAGTCCAGGCAGCTTCCCCAAGAGCAACCCTCATATGCCTTCCAACCATATATTTACACATATATAAAAATGCTCATCATGCTGGATTTCAGGATCTCCTTAAGCATTCTGTTGAAAAGGTAGCAAATGGAACAACAGTACAGGGTACAGCTAATTACTGAGAAAGCCAATATTTGCCTTTTCAAAAATACCAGATATTTATTAAAATTGATGGAAACTAGTGTAAGACTAGGAATAGATTTCTATATCACCATTAAATAACTCTATTCTTGTTTTTAAATTATTTAGCATTAAATTCTCAAACAGTATACAGTACTTCATGACTTAATTTTATCATAAAATAACAAGTAGTTCAACAGGTGAGTTACCTTTCTGTACTTATTTTATAAAAATATTTTACAGAACCTACTCTGATTAAATACTACTAACTTAGTTGGTATAGCAATAATATTTGATAGAGCAATAATTCTGGGTAGCAACATAAATGGAGTTCATTTTATTTTTGCAACATTATTTTTATGTATTTATCAAGTAAAATCACCACAGCAGCAAGCCTTCCATTCCTAAACAGCATATACAAAGGTGGTCTTATATTTAAGGCACTACACTCAACCAGGATCTACTGAAGGGCTGTGTAGAGTAAGACCTTGTCCATGAGAGCTGTAATCCCTATATTGTGAAGTAGCAAAAGTCCCCACATTAAAACTGTTATGGCTGAGTTTAATAACGGTTCACATTTTGAGACAGATCTCAAAAATAAACAATGACACCAGCTTTTTAATTTAATGCTTAAAAATATTTGTCCTTGTCCTTTGAATTTTGAACCTCTAGGATTTGCATTTGCATGCTGCTCTGTAATCAATAGTGAGAAGAATACTTTAGTATCACATCGTATTTTTTAAGTCACACTACATTCAGAAGGAAAGGCTTTAAAGGAAAACAAAATAACAAATTATTTAAAGCTTGGTTTGGTTAAAACAGTTTAGATATATTCTAGAAGAATATAAGAGCAATGAAAGTGTCTCACATTTCTCAGCCAAACCAATATGGGCATCAAAAAGTGACTTATTATAAAAGACGTAAAATTTAAAATAAAGTATTTTGTTGCGTGTATCAACATATTCAAAATACTTAGAGAGTGATGTATCAACATAAAAAAAGAGAGTGATGAGTAACTCTGGACATCAACTTGACACATCTTAGAAGTCTCATTTTTGGAGATGATTGCTCAATACAAAAAAAGCAATTACTTATTTTTGAGCAATTGAGAACAGGAAACTAATATACAGGTTTCTCTTGATTCCTCTAAAAGTTGTAGCAGAGATGAAGTCCCAAACGGTTAACTCTTCCTTGTCACACCTATTGCTTCTATGCGGTGACAATATAGAAAACCAGGTAACAGACCTGACCCTGTAGCAACCCTGCCGCATGCACTTCTCTGAATGTCTCCTTTGGACTGATCCAACTGGTTGTCCAAAGATCCAGTAAATATTTGCATGGACAGAGTAAGGTAGTGGCACTTTCCGTGTAGAGCTGGTAACAAGACACAACATCTCAGCTCTGAGTCAACAGCGAAAAACAAACAGTGGCTGCTAGTGGAGAACATAAACTTTCATGCAACAGTCAGCACTCAGGTACTCATGACCGTGACCTACACACTTTATCACACTTCGATCTGCATTGTGAAAGCAGAGACTACAGCGGTGGCTGCCCATAGTGTAGCCTTGCAGGCTTTCTGGTCCTACAGGCATCTTGTTAGTCCTCCTCTCGTTTTTTTTTTTCTGATCCCTTTTATCAATTTATGCAGTCACGATAGAAACTACATGACGGAAAATGAGATATATCTGTGTAATTGTTGATCTCAAAAATGTGTCAAATCTAAAATTCAGTCTGCAGTCTAAGGGCAAACATGAGGGTTGCACGCATACTACTATTAGTGGTAGGAGTCAGGGGAATTAGGCAGCAAGGGGCACTATAAGCTTAGGTACTGAACAGATTAAAGTGCAGGCAAATTTGTGAAACGCCTGAATACAGCATTTTACCGCGTGCACCTATTTTTCTGTCCAGGGAGAATCTTATTTAAACAATAGTGGCAATGTTTTCTGCAACTGAGCTCAGGCTTCTGGTCTGCCTTACAGTTCTACCATCCATTCTGAATAAATGCAGAATAACTTGTGTTTCAGCAAATTATATGTGACTCAAATAGTAAGAAATACTTTGCTGAAGGGAAGTAGCTCTGTACAAGAATTTAAAGCAAAATATGGGCTTTGTAGAGTCAAGAACCTATCTATGTAATCTAAGATGAAAAAGTGTTAAATCCAGGTCTTGTAAATTCCTTAACTAGGACTTAATGAATTGCCATTATTAATTGCCTGTTTTTCTGCAGCGTCCTGCAGAAAGTACTTTGGGCTGCAGTTTCATGTTGATCTACTCATATACTACTTTTCACCAAGGATCCACATTGCTAAGAATCTTAATAACAACATTTTAAAACTATTAGTCTTGATTTGAAATAAAAGTTAAAGGAAACTGAACTATCAGAGGGAGGTCAGAAAATATTACCTTCTTCCTTGCCCACTCTATTTCATTTATGTAAAGTGAAGATTTTAATAGCTTGACAAAATAGACAACCTAGCCCAGGCTAAGTGCAAAGACAGCCCAGGTACGTGCAATGTCAGTGAAACCCTTGTAGTTTTTGGGAAATTCTGGATCTTTACTGGACCAACTCCAAAAAGCCATTTTATTACAATACATTGCACAGCCCTGATGACGATGCAGACTATATTTGTATAGAATTCAAAAGAATGTGAGAGCCAGATTCTGTTCTATCGTCTTCTACAGAATTGTTTAAGAGCAACTTGCCAAAACATGCAGAGAGAAAACAAAAAATCTTCAGCAAAACAGGTAGTTTTCCAAAAGATGAGGGCTGGAATGGTGAAAGAAGGAAGGTTCTTTAATAGAAAGAAGCCGTAATCAAGTAAGAGAACAGGTGTAAAAATAAATGTTTATCATGAGCTCAAGAAGGATTAGAACAATAAGTAGTTGGAATTCTTTCATCTCTGCCCTTTCACCCATACAAGTCTCAGAGCATTACAGAGTTCAGGTGTGACAGCTTGAGTGATAATTTTAAACCAAAGTGGTTGGCAAGGAATCTTGTAATCAATGTCTTGCAGTGGTTGGTGGCTTCAAGACTGTCAGGAAGTAACACACTACAGAGCAGAAATCAATATTTGGATCTGTAAGTACCAAAGATCACATGGCACTTCACCAGGAACAAAAAACCGTGTAGACCACATGACAGAATGGGATCAGAGTAAAGCCAGGGAGCCAAAGCTTCAATATGTTTCGTGATTACAACCAAGAGGTGGTTTATCAAATGAATTATTTTAATATTTCTCAAACTGTTTGTAGCTGGACATCAGTGTCACAACTGGATCTTCTTTAGCATGTTCCCAAGGGTTCCCTGCATTGTCTCCTCTTGTCAGCACTCTTCTCTGCTCCTCCACCCCCCCAGTCTTTCTGCTGCCTCCTCAGCCATCCACAAACAGTTCGGAGGTGATTTCTGTCCCATATTTTTCTCTAGTACTACTGCCTCTTCCACACCTGTCCGCTAGTAGGTTCAGCAACACGAGCAGAAAGCCCAAGCTATTAAGCCCTCTGCTGGACTGTTACAATGGGAGCAAGGAGAGCGGGTTGAATGGAAAAATGATTGACCTTCCATATGTGGGCAGAATGTGGAACCTTCACAGTGCTGGATTTATTTCCAGGCTCTGGGAAGTGGCATGCTATGACAACTGTAGACTTCCTAGTTACTCCGTAGACTTTTCACTTACACAGCATACAATTCCTACAAATTCCCTTTCTATTCCTAAATAATTTCATACATTTCTTCTCTTCCTCTTTTTATAACTCTCCATTGTCCCTCTGCCAAAATTAGGGTCTCCCTCATCCTATGCCATCTCTTTCTTTTTCCAACTCTTTGCATTTTAAGTTGCTTTCCATTCTCCAGGATGTCAGAAGGAGGAGAAGAAAAACATGAGAACTGTCTCTGTCCAACTTATATAGCTCAAGACTAGTTGCAGAAAAGGCCTTTCTTAACCTATGCTGCTGCATTTTTGTGGCATGCTCAGTGGTGGCAGAGACTCTGAGTAGATGCTAGCTTAAAATTTAGTGAAAACTATAAGCATCTAAAATTCCTTATCTTTTTCTCATTAAAAGTATAAGAGGTATAGAGCCATGGTAATTCCCTGCCTCCCTCCAAACAATTGAAATATCAATCCCTATGCCAAATAATATAGCTGCTAGATTATTGCAATTTAGTATTAAACGCCAACACTCTACAATGTGACTAAAGAATGTGTTTTTCCAAATTTCATCTTCAAATTAAACCCCATGCCCCTCCTCCCCCTCTGCCATGAAGCAGAAACTCAGAGGACAATTTCCATCCCAACTATTTAAGCTTGGTGACATTGAGAAGATCTTAATGTGCAAGGTATGGGCACCTGGGCTGGGGCCTGAGAAAGTGCAAAGTGTGATCAATTCCAGTGTGATCATTGCAATGTGATTCAAGAAGGAAATTCCAGAAGAAAGTTCTAGCAGGAAAATAAAACTACAGGTTCTCTGCCCATTCAAAGACGTGACCTGCAGGGTAATTTTTTTCTCCTAATACTGCAGTCCGTATTGAAAATGCAGATGTCTTTGAAAATCTTTGTTGAAAATTCAACATCTTATTCCTCAGAAATGAAAACAAAGTATTAGCTGCATAAGATCAAAGATACTTAAGAAGAGGCATAACCTTGAGGTGACTGAATAGCGGGAAAAGCCATCCTGGAGTCTCAGACCATGACACTGCTTTTCCTCTGCTTTTTGACCTCACCGAAGAGAGGAGATGAGGGGAAGAAGCTGAAAGAGAGGTGGTTTGTAGTATGATGGCAGAGTGGAAAAACATACAGTTCTGCATTGCACTTGGTCATCTTTGGGTCCCTGTGACAGATGCCTGGAACTGAGCACTCCCAGAGAAGATGCTGCTGCTCCAGGAACAGGTGAATTCTGAAAGGCAGAGCATGAACTGGGACTTGCAGGGTGACTATGCTTCCCAGGAAATCTGTACCTGGAAAAAGGAACCCACAGGACAATGAAAGATGCCACTGTGTCCATTCACTAATACAGAGGGCAAGCTAAATTTGTGAAAATATATATATAAAAAAATCATCCCTATCACATCGGGGAAAGATAATATTTTTTAGTGGAAAATTGTCCCATTTAATAAAAATCAAAAGAATAGCACAAAAGCATAACAAGGTAAGTAAAACAAGGGAAATAAACTTTCTTTTTAAATGAAGCAGAATGGCAAGAATACAAATTTGAATGATGGTTTAGATGAGGAAAAAATATTTTCAAGTCTAAAGGCAAAAGTAATCACTTAAATGATGCTTATTTTCTGCTTTTCAACATTATTCCTATGATTCAAGACAACTCTGTGTACAGACCATATCCTTGCTTAGTGCAAAC
Source organism: Egretta garzetta (assembly GCF_000687185.1). Taxonomy (NCBI): domain Eukaryota; kingdom Metazoa; phylum Chordata; class Aves; order Pelecaniformes; family Ardeidae; genus Egretta; species Egretta garzetta. Next base: position 605,770 of record NW_009259975.1, read on the forward strand.
TGAGACAAATAATATGAAATTTGTAACAGAGGATTTAATTCTATGTGCACTATATATTTTTATATCCTACATGCACGGCTTTCTACTGAATAGTAACAGGCTTTCAAATACCTTATCAGTACCATGAAATCAGGCGAGGGGGAGGCTGACTCACATACTTGCTGATAGACATTGCAGCATTGCAATGTAAGGAAATAAAGTAATGCAGGATCAACTGAAATAGTTTTAGAGGCACTACTCCAAGCTTTCTATTGCTCTAAACAGCATCTATAATGTGGCAGTGTCGATTTACTCTTCTTGTACACTAAAGGTACAAGATTTCAGGGGTAACTATTTCTTTTTTCACAACATTCACCTTTAGAATTATATGCATTAGTTAACTTGCCAGATATAAACTGCATACCATCCTTTAAGCCTGTTTTCAGTCGCACTGCGGGTAACTCCTTAGGAAACAAAAAACTAATAGATTGCAGATGCATATGAATTAACACTAATTTCACACAGTATGTGAACAGGTTGCAGCTTACTGCAGTTCAAGCCTAGAAATGCTATTTTCAGATACGAATGCCCCATGAAGACCATGCACAGCACATTTAATGTTTTGGCTGTGCAAAATTTATTTTTTTTTTTATTTTATGGAACAAGTAAGAACAATCAGTTTTTCATCTTAAGATGTTTTTTACAGTTCAAAGCATAGGCTTGTGCAGAATGGACCTTATTTGTGACATACGCATCTTCTAAAATCTTTGAAATTCAGCTAATGATAAGTATTTGATTAGGAGTAACAGCTGTATATTTGGATAAATGTGGCCATCTGAGGATTCCCAAAAAGTTTTAAAATGCATGCACAGATCCAATTTTCTCTCCTGCTTACATCTTCATAGTTACCAAATGCACTACATCGTAGCGCTAAACCTCCAGATTAAAAATAACCTGTTACTTAATAACAATCAGTCCTATTAATTTCATTTAATTTTCTTAAACCGCGGAAGCAGTGAAGACAGGCTACCAGGAAGAAGTGTGCTTTAGGAAAGTCTTGTTAAGATTTGATAATACCAGGCTTAGAAAACAACGGTTACTAAATTGGCGCTTGCCTATGTTACTACTTCCTTTGGCACAACGCTCTGTATGACTGCAGCAAGGAAGGTGCAAGGCTGGTGTATTTCAGCTGAACCATTAATATACACATACCCTGAGAGGTGAAGCCAGAAGAGAATGGCTACTGCAATGAGACATTAAACCAATTTTTTTTTTCTGTTCATCAAGTTAAAATAGAAATTAAAAGTCATTTTAGAAAGACCCAACTATAAACTCCGTAGTTTTGCCCAAATTCTCCTCTAGAGCACGGTCCTCCAAGCTGAGAGCATAGGACAGAGAAAAACAAGATCAACCACTACGAGGCTCACTTTGTCATCTTTTAGGAAGGTAAGAACAGAATCTTCTTCTTCTGTGCTGCTGATCAGGGAGCTTTAGAGACAGTTTCCATTCAGAAAGAGAGTACAGGGACAGGCAATTTCAACTGAGGCTTCCGAATCAATAACAGCCTGGAAGCAGGACTCTGGGTTTTACAACAGCTTTTACCGTCATAACACAGAGTGCTCTTTGGGTGATTTCTCTTTTGGATTTTCATTTATGGCTTGTATATCCTTATGGCATATCTATAAACTATTAAAAATCATTTCTGAAACACAAATATTTTACTGGTGGAATATGCTGGATTGTATCAAATTCCAAAAGTCTTCCCAGGAAAGAGACTCTTGCTTGCAAATGATCTCATACACTAAAATTCAGCTGTAAGAACTTTTTGTGCCTCTCCAAATTTACATTGAAATAGCAAGATGTGCTTCACTATGAAAGATTTAATGACAGAAGAAATGACTGAATTTGTCCAACTTAATTAGCAAGAAAGACTTGTTTTGTACTGGAGGTAAAATTATGGAAGTTGAACAAAGATTTTTTTATTTTTAAGTTTCCCAAAATTTGGTATGCTGCTCATACTCTCTTACCATTAGTTTGATGTCTCTTTTCCTATAACTGAGCATTAGCACAACCAGCTCCATGACATAGCTGTAGTGGGTAATTATCCTTTTTTTTCCTCTTTTCTATATTTAAGATATGGCATTGTAAATACTTTATTCTTAAAAGTATCTTTTAGATAGAAATTTTTCAAATATTCTCACCAGAAATGTTTTATTGACTTCATTGACCTGCTGGAGTTTCTTTCAAACTTTCATGTATTTGCCTACATTTTTTTCCGGACATGTTTATTACAGTTTAGGCTCTGAGGTCTGGTGAAATCTGAAAATATTTTACTAGCTACCAGCATCTCTAGTACAAAGCCATTCTTCTACTGGAATATTTATGATTTTCTTTTTTTAAATTTTTGTATTCGTTATCTCCAGTTAATTTCTAGTTAAGAGGCACAAGACTCTAATTTCTTAATTTCAGCCTAGAGAACATACACTCCCCTCCCAGTTTACGCTAAACAAGGTCATAGGTTTACTCAGAAAAGATGCTTGTTTTGAAGAAGTAGGCACATGGTCCTATATGCTATTTTCATATTCACAGGTATTCTTTACAGGAGGTGTTGCTCTGCCTAGGCAAGGATACTTAGAGCAGCATTACCCCTGCTTGTTTGTACAGTCCTCCAACAGTAGCAACCTGTGCTGATTTTTGCACAGGTATATACAGAAATTTTGGCGCTTGTTTTTACAGTCCTCCAACAGTAGCAACCTGTGCTGATTTTTGCACAGGTATATACAGAAATTTTGGCACATGTTTAATATAAGCAGGCCTGGTCTTGTATTCCCAGCACAGGCAAGTCTCTAACAAATCAGGAAACTGGCAATTTGCCTGGCTAAAAAAAAAATAAAAATGCATGGTTTCATTACATTCTTACTTTAATACGTACAGAAGGAAGAACTGAAAATCCTCACTCAAAGTTTAGGTCACATTCTTGCTTTTTCATTCAGCTGAATCAGATAGCTTGATGAGTCACACATTTCTATCAGCTACTGTCTCAACAATTTTAAGAAAAAATGAGACCACAGGTCCAAAGTCACAAGGCTACAAGAACCTATTTTCAATTTTACAAGCAGAACTGTGAGAGGGATGCTGAAAACACCATTCCCTAGCCTTTATAAAGTGCCATCAAACACAACTGCAGGAAGAAGACAACAGATCAGCAACCACCACCCCCCAAAAAAAATCTTGAGCCTGCTCATACCAAAGTGAGCATGCTGACATTTTCATGTGGTTGACTAACTTTTCTTTATGGCTACCATAAATTCAACTTGTTATAATTACTGTCAATAAAATTAATGAAATTACAGGCTGCTCAACAAAAGGAATATCAATCTGTAGCATTTTATTAGGTCAGTAAGACCTTCATTTATCACTGGTACATTTTGTGTAAGGCAGGGATTTGGCTCACAATTTGTAACTGTTGTAATTTCTTAAAGTTACGTTCCAGGATCTTAGAAACATCTCATATAGTGACTCCGCTTGCTTGATCAAGAAAAAGCTTCTCAAATTAAGCAGAACTTCTCAAAGACTTTCTAAAGCCTTAGAATACCTTCGGTCCTGGGCCACATGCAAAAAGAACAGCAGTTTAAAAAACAAAATGCAGCAAATTTTCAGTAACTGGCAATTTGGAAAAGCATCTTAACTACAACCCTAGGGTTGTTAGGTTTTCCACTTTGGAGCTGCAGCATGAAGAAATCCATACCGCCCTAGCTTCCTGTTTACTGTAAAGCAGTAAGGAGAATCCTGCACTTGTTTTCATTTGTGATACAATATTTTCTTTTTTATAATTAACCTGAAGTCACACAAAGCCCTTTACAATGTTAAAAAAACCCATGAGAAACATGCATTCAAAAAAACAGAGCAACACAACTGTGTTTTATCTTCCTGTGTTACATGAAGAAAAAGGTTCTTAGGGATTCCATAATCAACTAATAATTGAATAGTTTTACAGGTACTTTGACACTGGCTGGCTGGTACTCCGCTGTCAGATCCTAATTCTTGAGTCCCAGACAACACTGACAATGGGAAACATACTGGAATTTCACTTTTGAAATTTGGGGTGATCTTACTTTCAGAGCTATCTGGGTGATTTCATAACCTGCCTTCCATTTTCAGCCATGTCCTAGGCATTGACAAGGATCGAGTGCACCCTCAGTAAGTTTGTAGATGACACCAAGTTGTGCAGGAGTGCTGATCTGCTTGAGGGTAGGAAGGGTCTACAGAGGGACCTGGACAGGCTGGATCAATGGGCCAAGGCCAACTGTACGAGGTTCAGCAAGGCCGTGCTGAGTCCTGCACTTGGGTCACAACAACCCCATGCAATGCTACAGGCTTGGGGAAGAGTGGCTGGAGAGCTGCCCAGAAGAAAAGGACTTGGGGGTGCTGGTTGACAGACGGCTGAATATGAGCCAGCAGTGTGCCCAGGTGGCCAAGAAGGCCAATGGCATCTGGGCTTGTATCAGGAATAGTGTGGCCAGCAGCAGTAGGGAAGTGAATGTCCCCCTGTACTCAGCACTGGTGAGACTGCACCTCAAATACTGTGTTCGGTTTTGGGCCCCTCACTACAAGAAGGACATTGAAGTGCTGGAGGGGCAATAGGACAAGAGGGAACGGCCTCAAGTTGTGCCAGGGGAGGTTTAGAATGGCTATTAGGAAAAATTTCTTCACCAAAAGGACTACCAAGCATTGGCAGAGACTGCCCAGGAAGCAGTTGAATCCCCATCCCTGGAGGTATTTAAAAGATGGGTAGATGTGGTGCTTAGGGACATGGTTTAGTGGTGGTCTTCACAGTGTTAGGTTAACAGTTGGACCTGACGATCTTAAAGGTCTTTCCCAACCTAAACAATTCTATGATTCTATTCTATTCTATTAAATTCAATTTTCACTGAAAGTCAATGTGACTTAGAGTTTATATTACGTGAAACCACAAGCATTACTCTAAAAAAAAACCCCAACAAAACCCAGTTAAACAAATAACTCCATAGGCTGTACTGTTTAGTCAGACTTAACAAAAATAATTTATTTACTTTCTAGAGTCTTCTGACCTTGCTTTAGTAAAAAGCCAATTTTGGCAGGTTATGCCTAATCATCACAAGTTTCTGTCAGCAGTCTGGGCTCTCAGTGAAACAATCACTTGCTGTTCACCAGAATGATAAAGACCTAATCCTATTTGTTTTTTTTTTAATGCTGCAGCTTTCAGCCATCAGCAGAGCAGCACTAGATTTTTTGGTTTTGACAGGGAAAAAACAGTGTTTAGTTGTTTATTCTTTGTTTTTCATCTCTGTAGCTTACTTCCATTTCAAGCAGACTAAAAAAGTTCTGTACTGATGCAGATATAATGATGGAAGTAAATGGGATAGTACTTGGTGAAGATATACTTCTTTGGGCACTTTCTTGCTTCAACATCAGTATTTCAGAATCAGAATTCAGACTACTGAAATTAGTTCCTTGTCATATAACTCCACTGTAAATAGATTTTTTTTTCTCAGTTGTACATAGAGTTATACAAGACTTGTGGAAGCCCTCTTATTTAATTAAGCAACAGAAAAATAGGGATTTAAACCAATAAAAACTGATACAGGTCAAAATATTTAATAACATTTTTCACAACATTGTAACAAGCTGAAGTGTAGTATTATGTGCCATCAAGAATCTCTGCTGAAAATCTGGATACATAAGTTATTAAGTCCTTTAGGCACTGAAAAAAAAGTGAGTCTGATTTATTCTTCTTCTTTGGATGGGTTTGAAGAGAAGAGATTGGGCTGGAACTCTGTCACCCATTTGGAGGGTATCTTATATGTGCAAACACAACAGTTCTGGTTCTGGCAAACACAAGATGCACTGGTTGCTGCAGACTGGCAATGTAAGTCTATTCTTTATGGCTAGAAAATACAAGCCTTACTATTTACTCCTTTTTGTGGCATTAATACACCACAGGAAATTAATTACGTCTACTTTCTGTTGCACAAATCATTTAGCTAAGGATGAGACTGTTCTTTTCCAGACCCACACCTTTAGGATTAGAAGACAAGTCTCTTTCCTCGTGTAGCAATGCTGGACACTGTCTTCAAGTAGTACTTCAGCCATTGACACTCCCTTTTCAGTCCAGTCACAAACATAATGAATGTTAAGAAAGCAAAGTAGAAAAGGTAGGGACTTAACAAATTCACACGGAATATTCTGGGAGTTGACATTGCAAGCAACCCTTCTGGTAATCAGTTGGAAGAAGGTGCTTATTTCTGTAATGTTTACATGGTTTCCCAGGTTAAATTAGAGAATTCAGGCAATTAAAAACACTAAAAATCTCCTAACCTAGCTGTATGCAAAAATACCTGCTGTAGGACAGGATACTTTGCCCTGTCCAGTGCAACTGAGGAAAATTTACAATACAACAAGGTCCTTTGAATGTGATTAGACCTGTTCCCATTCAGAAAAAACTCCCATAATGACAAGTTTCTTTCTTTTTGTGTGGCTTTTTTTCCTGCTAAGCATTCTCAGGTCAAACCTCGATAAACAGCAGCTTGAACTGGTATCCTCAAAATTAACTTCAAGCAAAATTATGAGAGTACTTTAATAGAGACAGCAAATCTGCTCTGAAAAGAAAATCCCTCCTAGCTCTACAAAACTGATTAAGGACCAACAGTGTCCTGCCTAATTACAACAGCAGCCATGACTGGAGTTGCGACAGTAATCAGTGTTTCATAAAACAAATACAGGAAAACTGATTTAGAAATACAGGGACAATACTCACCTTTTCAAGCAGTAAAAATAGAAAGACTAAACTTTTAGAATGAAATATCTGATTTTGTACCATGAAAATCACTTATCTGAACAAATCATCTCAGAGGTTCCTCATATGAGGAGCTAACCAAAGGTGCCCACAAGAGGACCCACAAAAAGCAAGCCATCCCCCTCATGACTATTTGCCTCTCAACTACAGGAAAGCAAACTCTCCTTCACTTCTGTTTTGGAATGCTACCGGCACAGTCTCTCCAAGGAAATGTTAGAATTAGTCTTATTTTGTTTTTCAGTGTGTTCCTCAATACCTATTCCAGGTGAAACACATTTTAAGATGCTAAGAAAAGGACTTTTCTTAGGTGTTGACTTTACAGCTTGAGAGGGTTTATCAAGCAAGATCACATTAAAGAGTGCTAGGTTATGTCCTCAGATAATTATTTAATTTAGAACAATGAGGCTGTGTTTGGAAATTACACCTGTCACTTTAAAATATGCTTCCTCCTGATTTAACTCTGATTCATGGCACAAGACCCAATTTCAAAATTACGTCAAAATGAAAGCAGTGTTTTTTAAAAGACAGGTCAACTGAACCTGAGTGATTTTAGTGAAATATAGTTATTTGTAACTGTCATCAAAATTTGTTGGGTTTATAGATGTATTTTAAAAGAGAAAAAAAAAAGCTCTTAAAAGCTGTTTTCTCTTCCTCCTAAAATAATTTTCTAGTAAGATAGAAAGAATGTGAAAAAATGTGAAATCACACAGGGATTTTATTAAATAATTATATATAATCATAAGGTAGCAGCACTTAGTAGACCTGGTGAGAGGCCAAGTGAGAGAACTAGTACAAATGCAAAATAAAGAATTTTTATTCTAAAAAGCATTTACAGTTTACAGGTCATAATCGCTTTATAGCAAGACACTTTTTTAATTAATCTTTTGTCTTCACCTGGGACTCTTGCGTGACCCCTATGATGTAGCTGTTCTGCTCATCACTTCTAAAGATATGAAGATTCATGAATATTTTGACTTGTACTACAAAATACAATTTTGCAGTTGTCCTTCAAATTCTACTGAAGAATACTTGGGGTAGATGAAATATATCTTTAACTTTAAGTCTCTCTCTATACTTTTCACTGTTTACAGAAAATACACAGTTGTTTTCAAAGTTTGGATTCTAATGTGCCATGAAGAACATGTGGTATCTAAGACAGAATTTGCATCCGTGCAGTTACCGTGCTGGTAGCATGCCATTTTCTAAGACCCCTTCTTCTGAAGACTTGAGTACTGAGTTACTGAAGCTTGTTCTCTAAAGGTTCAGACTTAGGCCTATGTGAGGCCTGAGCTGAGCAGAGGAAGATTCCTAACCTTAATTTTCACCTTCATTATGGTATGAATGTCAGGCCTTTAGAAGAGGGCAAATTAAACACAATTATTATAACTGAAATAGCACACTCTCTCACTTGTTGTGTTACTTTAGCAATGTTTTTTCAGAGGAAAGTTCTGTGTTACCACAGCTTTTCATTAACAGACCCAAACTCATAAGCAGCCTCAAGCAGGAAGGAGATAGTGATCATATTCCTGCCACTAAAATGCCACCTTTCTTTAAGTCAGCCAATAAGCAACTCATCTTCCCACCAAACCAAAGTACTTCCAAGCTATTATCAGCTTCCAGAAACTAGTAAGATGTTATGCATTTTCAATATACTATATATTACAGAATTTGGATAAAATGAAATTTATAAGCAGAAATTTCAATTGGATAATAACTTTAGTCTTGAAAGACATAATGCTAAATGAGGCTATCAGTTTTATGGAGGAAATCCAGAACTGAAACCAAAAAGTTCATTGCAGTGGATCGGAGTAGCAGCATAAAGTCATGTTATCTTTCTTTCCTAGCAGAAACCTGCTGTGGGAAAAAAATAATTTTCAACCCAACTGTTTAAAACAGGGCAAAGGCAGACAAAATATGTTGTGCTGAGATGACACATCTACTGTACATCCTTTGGCAAGCAGGCCCCAATATTCTAGACAACACATAAACAAGTGTCTTTTTACAGAGGGACAGAATGGCTCCAGTTCCAAATCATAGCTTTCAATAACAAAGCAGGGAAGTGAAAACGCCAGTTTATTTACAAAGCGTACGTGCTACAAATGACAGAGATAAAAGCCTTTCCGAGAAGAAATTCAAGGAACATTTTAGCTTGTAGCCTTACAGTACATCCTTTGATATACATTAAAAGTAGAGATATACATGTGTCACAAACCAGCTGTGAAACTATGGCAAATGGTAATTTGAAAACTTAAAAAAAATTAAACGGTATATTAAGAAAAATTAAAGAATATCTATATCCATCTCGAGAAAGTGAAAGTTGTTCCAAGGGACTACAATTTCAGCTTTTGAAAGGAAGAAATCTGAAGGTTTTTCTTGGCTTAATATTTTTATGGGTCAACTGCAAAGACAACATAAAAGTCAAGAGGAAGAAGAAGTTTGCAACAGGAAGGAGAATGTGACAGAAGAGAGTGGAAGGAAAATATCAGATGCTCCTGCATAGTTTGCACCTTTTAAAATTTTTTTTGTGCAATTTTGTCATCCTGTTAATTTCTTTTCATGCCTTGTTAGCATGTAAAATACACAGATTTAATTTTTCATGAGTATTTTTATCTAGAAGTACATTATAATTAAAAAAAAATCAGCAAAACCCACAATGTGTTTTATAGTTGTTCAAAGTGGACTATCATACTTTCTAGCTTTATAATCCATGAGAAAATGAAAAAATATTCTTCAAGTTCTCCTGACAGCAGAAGTGGAACATGTATGAAGTTACCAAAAGTTTTGGTCCCTTTTAGAGCATTTATCTGCACCACAAAAAGGCCGATCTGACACCAGTTCATACATACCAATAGGATTTAAAACATCAGCAACAGATGTTTCTTAATAGAGCATATCCAATAACCACCTCCTTTACCAAATGCTTATGGCACACTCTTTATACAAGAATGCTTTTACAACCATAGTTATGTTCCTAAAATCATATGGAAGCCACTTAACACCAATTTTCAGCAGCTTAGAAGCTGTCTCTAGCACATTTGACCTTGCTGCTTTCTTGTTACCAAGGCCCTGTGGAATGCGGCTGGATGTGCTGCTATATGAGAGAATTTCATGGCACCCTTGGAAAGACAGCCCACGTCTGGCTACATAAAAGGTGAAATTATTTTTCCCCTCTCCCCACCTACAACAAAGGAGACTATAAACAAAATCCTCTCCTACCTAGAAATGACATTTTCTCCGTGGAGAGCAGAAAGGGAGATGGCTGAATGGCCGGGTCAGACTCACCCTCCTGGCGCACCTCCTTCTGGAAGGTTCCACAGAGGTCTTCCCCTGCTCTTTTTCACAGGCACCAGCTCCGTGACTGGCCTCACCAGCTTAATCATGCTTATAGTCTCGTTGTTCCTGAGTGAACTCCATTCAAATCCAGAAAAACAACATAAATGTGCAAAAACCTTCCAGTTCTGGGAGAGTGACTGCATCTTTCCTGTCAGCACACAGGCGCCAAGGGCCACTCTCTCCTCTCACCTCCTGGCCAGCGTTGGGGTTCTCATCTCCCCAGCGCCCCACCATTACTTCCCTTTGGGATCAATCTTCATCGTCCATTTTCTTGGCCTCTTTTTCCCCCAACACAGACCTTTTCAGAGAGCTGTTACTCAGAGGAGCTTCTCAGCGGCCCAGCCACCAGTGGGCATGGAGGGTGGAAGGAGGGACCAGCCATGCTGGCTGAGGCACTTCCAGGCCTCGACTGGGCCCTGCTGTCTGTGCCTGCTCCAAAATGCAACCCAAATTGAAAGCAGGCAGGATTGACTGACCGCGCTTGCTCACCCTGGGCATCTTGGCTATTAAAAACCAGACCATATCACCTCTTTGTGAGTAAAAGTGCCGGGTCCTTCATAACAACCCCATGCAACGCCACAGGCTTGGGGAAGAGTGGCTGGAGAGCTGCCCAGAAGAAAAGGACTTGGGGGTGCTGGTTGACAGACGGCTGAATATGAGCCAGCAGTGTGCCCAGGTGGCCAAGAAGGCCAATGGCATCTGGGCTTGTATCAGGAATAGTGTGGCCAGCAGCAGTAGGGAAGTGATTGTGCCCCTGTACTCAGCACTGGTGAGACTGCACCTCAAATACTGTGTTTGGTTTTGGGCCCCTCACTACAAGAAGGACATTGAAGTGCTGGAGCGTGTCCAGAGGAGAGCAACAAAGCTGGTGAGGGGTCTGGAGCACAAGTCATACAAAGAGCGGCTGAGGGAACTGGGGTTGTTTAGTCTGGAGAAGAGGAGGCTGAGGGGAGATGTTATTGCCCTCCACAACTGCCTGACAGGAGGCTGTAGCAAGGTGGGTGTCGGTTTCTTTTCCCAAGTAACAAGTGATAGGACAAGAGGAAATGACCTCAAGTTGCACCAAGGAAGGTTTAAATTGGACATTAGGAAAAATTTCTTCACTGAAAGGGTTGTTACACATTGGAATGGGCTGCCCAGGGAAGTGGTCAAGTCCCCATCCCTGGAGGTATTTAGAAGACGGGTAGACGAGGTGCTTAGGGACATGGTTCAGTGGTGGGATGTCAGGGTTAGGTTAATGGTTGGACTTGGCGAAGGTAAAGGTCTTTTCCAACCTAAACGATTCTATGATTCTAAATAAAACCTGAGAAGATGAGGCTGCATGCTGCCATCCATCGTCAGAGGCCCAGCTGCCTCTTGCAAGCTGTGGCTGCCAGATCCCCAAGCACAGCAGGAAGGGTTCCCTTCTCTATCCAGTTCATTAAAATGTGCAGTCTGATTAAGAGTGATGCTGTTATATGAAGTAAAATGAACATTAATATACAAGAAGGGTCAAAGGAGCCTGAGATTTATGCTTAAATCTGGGATTTGACCTCTTTTTTCATACACTTTCCTCCAAATTTACAATTTGAATACAAAATTGATCTTGTGGGAAGTTTCTAATTCAATTTTCTTACTAAAAAATCATTTTAAGATAAATTGGCACCCAGCGCCATTTTTTTTGTTATAAATATTTCAATGGAGGAAAAAACAGCAACAGAAATTAAAAAAAAATCCCTACAATTAAAAAAAACCCCAGATAGGATATAAAGTTTATTTTATTTCACACTTGGCTTTCTGTTAACAAAGGTACAACATAGCATAAATCATTTTGGATATTATGTGTAATGTATTACCTTATTTTTGGACAATTGCACATTGACTGCAGCTGTTTTATAGGAAACTATGTTTAAAAAAGCTAATTATATTTCAAGTATTCCAAGGGAAGTGGCCAGGAGAGAGCATAAATGGCAAGGATATTCATCAGACACTGGCAGGAGCAAAAGCTTTTTGTGATTTGGATTTTAACACATTTCAGAAGCCTGCTGCCTGAGATAGTTTTGTGATTACGTACCCACTCATCTATTTCCCCTCAGTGTTTATGTTGGAAGGATGGCACATTATTTTGAAAGAAATGAAGAAAAAAGGGAGTTTGCAAAGGAAACTGTAGCAACTGGTCCTGATATGGAGTAACTTAACACTGAAACATATAAGCAAAATGCACAAGTTAAGTGTTAAAAAAAAGTATGTGCAATACTAGCAGTTTAATTGTCTCAAAGTAGATTGCGTATTACTATCGCCCTGAAGGTAGTGTGAGTCTTCCTCTTGACTATAGTAGACCTTGAGTTACACCATATATGTAGATTTTCCTAGTTGTTTGGGGAGAATGAAATTAGCTTTGCTTTGTAAGGAGAACAGAATATTCCCTTCAATCCAGAGGCCAGGGCTGCTCGCTGCTGTAGACATAGGTGCAGACATTGCCTCTAATGGTATTTCCCTTCCTCTTTCCAGCTGCGTTATTGAAAAAACAGATCTGTGGTGCTCCATGTATTTCTTCTGATTTGGGCAATTCCTTTGGTTATCACTCAGCTAGGATCAGGAAAAAAGCATTGGTGTTTTTGTGACGCTGCACGGCACTCAGGATGGGGCAGGGTCTATATCTAAACAGTGAAATACAACACAGTGTCACACAAGAATCTGTTGGCAGTCATGCCATCCTAATGTCTTGAAAGAAGTATAATTTTCAAAAAAAAAAAAAACTGAAAAAGATTTGGTGGTTATGATTATTTAAATAAACATGATCTTATTAAAGCCTCTACCCTGGTTTCATACATGCTATAGGGAATTCAGAAACCAAATAAAATCACAAATCTTTTTTTTCCTATAGTCATAGTAAAATTTAACTAAAAGGAAGATGAAAAAACTCATACCTTTGGGAACTGTTGCCATTTTAAAAGAAAAGCACTCTGTCTTATAACATACCCTCTTTCTGGATGAACTAACTTTCCATAGCGTGACAGGATTTCCCCACTGACTATCAAAAACATTGATCAATGCCTTCTTTCAAACAGTGGAGTAGTAAAATTTCTAATCGACAGATTGACTTTTAATGTACAAGACTAAAAAAAAAAAGAAACAAAGCAAAACACTGAGGCCTTCAGTTAATGAAGAGGAATTGGGCCAGATGAAGAATCAACATCCTTTGCCTCAATCCTCATAGGCTGAGTACAGGCATAACAGGGTAGATGAAGACTTACCCAGCGTAAGGAAGGCTTACAGTGAACATGAAGTCTCTGAAAGCATCTGAAATATTGTTTATATTGCTCCACTTCACACTGGAAACTACTTCCACTCCTATCTAGGACAACAGTCATGATACCACGCTAATGCCAGATTAGCCACAAACAGGGATGTAACCCCAAATATTATGAGCCTGAGGCAACCACTACCTGCAGTTAAGACCACAGCCTTACAGATAATTGCACATTTTAGATAAAAGATGTGCTTAAGAAAAACATTTGTCTTTTGTACAAACTTGAAATACCTAGGAAATATGACAACATATGCCTTTATGAGTTAGGTTCAAAATATTTGTCACGTGTAACACAGTTCAAAAGAAGGCAGAGGAAAGAGGCTATCCAATTCTTATAGGATCCCAAAGAGATCACAAGCTGACTGTTGTGAGAGCAAATACAGGATCTGCAGGTGTGGTGGGTAAGTATAGGATCTGCAGGTGTGGCAGCTGAGCTGTAGGATCTGCAGGTGTGGAAACTTTGATTTGGGACCAATGAGAAAAGGGATAAATAGCAATGGGATCACTCTGACTGTGCCTGTGCAGGAACATGGGGTCTGTGCCTTCTCTACCATGTGCTTTCAATGCCACAAATGGTGCCCTGTGTGAGGAGTGAAAACTCAGTTTCTGAAGGTCTGCTCGATGGTCCATGCTTTCAATGCCACAGCTGACTTGGATTACAACTGTAGTGATTTTCACAGAAAATGCTGTGCTTCAGCTAAAAGTAAAAAAGGGAAATTACACAGATGCATGAACTCGTGCAGTAAAAGACAGGGAAAAGTCCCTGTGTTGGAAGATACTCTAAGTATAATAAGTAGTTCCTGGAAGAAACCAAGGTCAGCATTCTGCAAGGTAACTGCTTTTTAGCTACTTACAACACTATGCTGTACATCTGAAGTTGAGAGGTCCGAGCAAGATCTCACAGCCATTACTCTTACTCCAGTGACTCAGAGTTAACAGCTTTCTTAAACTGGTACATGTGAGTCAAAATCATGTTTGAAAGCAATTGTCCTTGCCCAAAGCTGAAAATAAGTTCTACTGTAAAACAAATGTAATTATGTCTCTGCAGGAAGGAACACATCCAGAACGATCATGAAGTTGGTTGTAATCAATGACCTTTTCCGAAATACCTTGAACTCTTTCTTTTGTTGATGGGACTTTCTAAAAGTATACTGGGAGCCATAGGTTTCTGGCTTGTACCCATTTTAAACATTGCTTATCGCGCAGTGCTACAATTTGTTATCAGATGACCCTGTGCTCATACACAAACACAACCACTATCAGGCACAGACAGGCTATAATCTGGCAATAACTTTAAAAAACAGAAACAAACACAATGTGTAGGAAATATTAATAAACTCAAGGAATTCTGGCACAGAATAAGATTACTAATAAGTATTTGGAGGGAAGTACAGTAAGACATGATAAAAGTCCACATTAATTCTAGTCCTGTTCCCTATGACATAAACTATCCTAAATAGCTACCATCACCTGAAGTGCTCTCTTTAGAGCAGTTCAAAATCCTTTTGCCTTATCTAACTTTTACAAATGTGATAATTACCTTGTTTTATAGGATTTTATTGTGTCTAATGAGTTAATACGCAGACCTCTGTACAAAACCAGTCATTTAATTATAGCTGTTATTCTTGCTTTGGAAGAAAGGTCTTACAAGAAAGACTCTTCCTTTAGCATACATCATATTAGCATACATTACAGGATAAATTTATCTAATTTCAGAATTCTTCAGTAACAGGAGCCAGATTTTTTAAAAGCACGCCCATATAGCAAGATACGTGCAGTAGTCTAATTTCAGCAACTACTCACAACTACCATAGTTCATAATGTGGTTGAGGTTCACAATCTCTCATAATACTGCCTTATCAAAAATGTCATTTCATCATAGTAACTTTCAATAGAAAGTCAGTGAATCGTTGTCCGTTTACTCTAAAATAGGGATTATTATCTTGTCTCATGAAAATATAATGAAAATAAAATCCAGGAATGACTATGCAGCTATCAGATACTTTAGTGATGGGGACTGTGTAACCAGCTGGATGAATAAGACCAGAGAGTCTAACTGCATGGTTCTTTTGTCAGCATAACCTCTGAAGAGTATGGTGACTTTTTGTTAATGAAACAAATTACCTGTACCAAAAAGACTCATTTGTACTATTCATTGAAAGCTGTACATGACTTTTTCAGGGGCACAGTGTGTAAATTACAAAGGCCATAACATAATTTAAGCTGATGTTGAAATGGTTTTTTTTGTGAAGAACAATGGATTTGCCCAGATGCAAGTTCATCTTCCTTGGCTAGTGCATGGGTAGATTTAAATTCCTCATTTTTCATCCCTTTCTATCCATTCATCTGGCACAAACCAGGAGGAGGACCAAGCACACTGTCTCTCTTCTCATACTTGTATCCAACCTCGGGATCCAGTAGTCATAATACAACCACACAGCTAAAAGTCACAACTGGAAACTAGAGCAGGGCACAGGTACGTTCAGTCCCTAGTCTGAGCAGACAGTGCATATATTTTATATTACTCTTTAGATTGCTTTAAAATATTATCATATTATCTCCCCTCTCCTTTTTTCGGATCAAACCTTGCAATACATTCATGTTATATTACCAAGATCAAAATCCAGAAACTTTGGTCAGCAAGTGTGTGGGGCATTAATAAGGATCGCTTAGGAATTATGCTTACCAAGCATGGAAACAAGTGGGTTTCCATTTAAATGGTGCTTGTTCTTTCTAACCTTATCCCTCAAGCTGTTGCAAGAGTTTCTGGACAACTTCAAGCGTTGACATTTTAGAGATAGGCTTGTTTAAGAGACCATGGAAGATTTTAAGCCACTCAATGCCATTTTTCTTTGATATGTGAGGCACGTTCCTTTTTTTAAAGATCTCAGTAGTTTATTTGCAAAACTGGTTGAAAAGAATCAATATTGTTCAGACAACAGTCTGGTTTTAGAGAATCGAATCTCTGGGATTGACCATTCATCTAGGTATTTTAATATGCTCTTCTCTCATCATTGTCATGACGTCAGTGATTACAATATTCCAACTGACTAATCAGGAAGGAGGCCATGCCTGAACTGGATGAGGTTATGACTCTAAAGTATTGTTATCTTTTTCTGCTAAGAAAAGATTGGTTAGGGAACTCCCACTCAGGAATTCTCTCTTTTGCCAGCTGAAGGGAGGTTGAGGTGCCAGTTCAATCTGCTTTATTGCATACATTGGTAGGTAGCCCCCGTGCTTAGGCTGTGAAATAAATCCACTCATTGTCTCTTATTACCATATAATATTTGTATTCCAAAAGCATCCACAAGTCTCATAGCACCTTTACAAATGTGGGAAAATACACTTCTTCCCTAGAGATGTTTGTTATCTAATACTGTCAAAAAGCGATAGGAAAAAGAAGGCAGAGAGGGATATAATCACATTTACATACATGTATGTGTGTGTGTATGCAGACATACAGTTTTTATTAAAATCAACATGGCCAAATTTAAGCATTCAAAACTACCAAGACCAAACAATTATGTGATAGGAGGAGGATTCACATGTAGACTCATTTACTGAAACCTCTTAATTAATATTATTCAGATGAATACGTGCTACAGAGAATTTATATAAGGATAATAAAAAAAAATCAGAATGCCATGTGGGATGGTATGATGCACATATAATACAAAAATAGGTACTTCTATCCAGCAAATCTATAGCTCAAGAAAAAGTTAACAAAAATTTGGTTTATTTTCTAAACAATCAGATTTATTTAGTGAAAAATTCCTTTTAAGAATTTGGTTAATTTTAAAATAATTATTTAATTAACCATGCTACCGTCCATTAAGTATTTTCTGATTCTTTTGCCTGAGAGTGATGTCAAGACAATCAATGTTCTAAAGCCAATTAAATCTAATTATCTTTTAAATTCAAAATAATGTTGATATAGTCTAAGATACCCCTAAAATTTACACTCATTTGATTAGATGATCTTATAGAAGTTGATGCAGAGTTTTAATTGAACAAATTCTTCTTTCATTTATACCTAACACATTTATAGACTAACACATTTGACTTTAGTGGAGTCACTCCTATTTTTTCCTAACACAGATAAATATAGGAATGAGTCCTTTGACATTACAAATCCTAGATTAAATTAATAAAATAACACTACAGTTCTAATTTTTATTGAATATTAATTCCCCATTTAGGATCTTAAAATTGAGCCTACTTTATCTGAAATAAAAGCTTCCAAGACAACACAGAAATCCACAAATAAGCAGGGACTATTAAGTAAGAATATAGTGGTATTATCACCTCTGTATATGGTATTAAGAAAATTGTTATTCAAATATTATGTCCAGTCCTGATGATTACACTTCAGAAAAATACATTAACGATTTGGACACAATTTTTAAAAGTACAGGAATAATTTGCAGTTGGAAACTAGGCCCTGGAGAAAGGGACTAAAAAAGAATCTTGTTGAATTTCTCCAAGAGGCAGTGAAGAATTTTGGCTACAAATATGTACAAAAGGAATACACTTTTGATAGTAGACAGTGCTTTAGTGTACCAGGAAAACCACAAGATGTTCCAACGATTGGAAACTGATGGAACTCAACATAGTTGGAATGCTTCCCTAATTTATGCATTGGAGTATGAGGCATGGTGATGCTGTGAATTCTTTTTTGGCAGAGTATGAGGTGGACTACACTCTTTAGCAAGTCCAGTTTTTTAATTTAAAATAATTATTCAAGTCTGCACAGCTGAGTCTGGTCAGCGTAAGTCAGCAGAATCATTCTTTTGACATCCCTGCAGGAATATGAGGTATAAAGGCTCGTGGTATTGCACTTCTTAGTTGCTTTGAAAGCATCAGGGAAAAACAGTATTGTAAGTGGAGAATTCTATTGCTGCACTGGGGGTGCAATTACTCTGGATTTTGATGCAACACCTTCATTTCTTTTTCCTACTGGACTTCTGCAATATTCTCCTTTTAAAGTGTGCAGATCAAGGAGACATATTCCTCAACTGATCTACAGTGACGCAGGGCTGTTAAAGTTATTGCAGTGTTGATTTCAGCATCCTGAGAGATGGAGTCTCAGACTGCAGAAAAGTGAACCTAAAAGAAACAGGAGAGTTTTGCTTTCCCCCTTTCCTTTTTTTTTTCTTCTTTTATCTATTTCAAATAACATATGTAAAAGAAAAAAATAGGTGTCAGTGGGAAATTAGTGAGTGATCTGCAGATGATAGTTGTTTGTAAATGTAAAGGTAAGGATATTTCCATTTGCAGAATTTAAATACATTCCAAGTGGCACAGCCAGTACAGTGTCAAGTTTTTTGCCGCGATAAGGCTGGAGGCAGGAAGCCATGAGAGGTCAGGAAGGAAGCACTATCAGGCCTGAGAGAGGACCGAACAGCAAAGGGAGCAGCAGAGCCTCTTGTATTTAGGCTATGTAACAACTGCACTATTTTCCAAAGATAAACAGCTACAAAGTGCAAAATCCCAGCTACCATCCCTTTAAACTCACTGGGAAAAAAAAATAAATCCGTGTTTGCTGTGTTTCCCTCTTGCTTGTAGCAGCTTTATAAGGGGAAGAGGCAAGGAGGGGAAGGCAACAGGGAAAGTACTATTTCGCATAAACATTTCTTCTGGGATGCAGACCAGTTTGTTTATAGCAATTCAGTTTGACCCTGGGCACACCAAAGGAAATGACTTTAATACTGGGTTTGCTCCATCGTGCCAGAGCTGAATCCGAGTGGTTTAGCTTGCGCTGGTGTGTTTCCAAACATCACCTGCTTCCCAATAGACTGCCCCGTGGGAAAAAGGTCAGAGAGCAAGTTAAGGAGAAAGGGAAAGCTCTTACGAAGTTTGGCTTGTGAAAGAGCCACGTACAGTGAAAAGTCCAGGGTTGTTGCTCTGTATTACACTACCAAAGGTTTTCAAAGCTAAACTGGGCTGACGAGTGGTTTTCCCATCCCGTGAAATGAGGGGATTTACATTCTCTTCCTGTTCTATCTTGTGATGAAATAAATGCATTTTATGTTTTTCCTTTGAAAATGAGAGAGAGACAAACAGCAGAAGAGCCACTTGCCTGCTAGGGTGTTCATTGACTAGCCATTTTACCTCCTGAGGTTGAAGTTCTCGCTCTGCTGTTCACCTGTATTGGGGAGGCGAGGAGGTTGGAAGGAACCTGGCAATCTGACTTTTGGTAGTTTTGCAATGTTATCTCTAAAAAACAACTGATGCTGAAAGAGACCATCTTAGCGTAGCTGATACCTGGTAGCAGAGCCATGAAGGAGAGGATAGATCCAGACCAGAGCCAGTAATTATGATACTGAATAAGACAGTGCTAAGATTTGTCCTAGATCTCATTTATTCTTCTTACTGTCTTGTTCAGGGGATATCAGTAGCCTAGAGTGGGCTAGTGTCTTTCTTGGTCCCACTGTGGATTTCATAGGATATTGTATGTTCCTCTGATTTTAGAAGTCAGCATTAAAAAAACAAAAGGTGTTGTGTCCAAATATTCCCCAATAGCTCTAGAGTTTACTCTGCATCCTTAAAGTCAGTTAATGTAAAAATATATGGCCACATCCCAGCAATGCTATGACTTTCATGCACAGAGACTTCAATTTTGTTACTACTATTTTATGTACATATAGTTAGATGGAAGCCAAACAATTTACTATTGTACGAGGCTGTCTAAAACATAAAAGGTGTAATCCAGTGCCCACTAAATTTAATGAAAGCAGGATATCAAAAATAGCGCCAGCTCCAAAAAACTGTCTAAAAATACAATTACTCACAATGGTAAACTTGTGCACATGCTTTGGGATCTGGGCCCAGCTAGGTGCATGGGAACTCATTCCCAATTAACAGTTGGGATTGCTGAACTGCCCTCCTGTAAGTTATGGAATAACAACGAAGAAGCTTATCTAATCTACAGCAAAAGTGAGAACTGTAGACTGGTTATTACAATTCTTTTTCTATAGGAAAAGCAGTGTCATTAGCGAAGAGAAAAGCAAAGAACATAAATCTAACCTGTCTCCTTAATTTTTTAATTTTTTTTTTTTTTTCCCCAACCATGGGACTATAATTAATTTCCTGTTTTCTGGGGCCTCTTTTAGAGCAACTCAAACGAAGCCTTTCCTTGAGTAAGAGATTCATGACAAGGAAATATGGAAATATTTGAACTTTTCGGATAGACCATGCAGAGTCCCAACCTTCTTGAGAAGGCTGCACACTTTGGGCAATTTGCTTCTTCCATTGAATCCAGCGGTATCATAGACAGCTGGATTGTTCACTGTCAATCTAGTTTTCAAAGCAGGGCAATGCAGGGGAAGGGAAATAGCTTTTTCTGAGGAGGTTACAACTGAGCAAAGCAGAGAACACAAGTCAGACAACATATAGAAGGAGAGGAAGATTTTGTTGCATATGCTTGGGTTTAGTAGGTTTTGGTATTTGTTTTTGACAACAAATTGGTATTTTCACTAGGATTTCACTGATAGCATTAAATTTGAGAAACTATCTGGAGAACTATTTGGGTTTAAAAAAATAAATTTAATTTGAAAATAAAGAAAATTCCACAGATTGGAGCAAAATGACAGAACACAAGGTATTAT
The DNA here is from genome assembly GCF_000687185.1 of Egretta garzetta. Taxonomy (NCBI): domain Eukaryota; kingdom Metazoa; phylum Chordata; class Aves; order Pelecaniformes; family Ardeidae; genus Egretta; species Egretta garzetta. Next base: position 626,816 of record NW_009259975.1, read on the forward strand.
TGAGACAAATAATAGAAGTGGGGAGTGTGAAGCTGGAATGCACTGCTGGAGGCAAAGGAGGTATCCCTGTTGTGATGTCTGTGAAGTGTGGCTGTCCAACAGTGGCTATAGGCGATGTACCAAAACTATGACTGACCATATAAAACATTATTGCTTATTTGCCTTGTCTCCCATACATTGATGCTGCATTCTTTAAGACAGAGGCTCTCTTTTATTATGTTTATATAGATCTTAGTGCCTTACAGTTACTCAGCAATATAAATAAGCAAATATTAAAAAAAAAGAGGTACCTGAAGACTGCTTTTATAATTCATATCTATCATTGCAATATTAAACTGGAACAGCAAAAAGATCCAAGAGGTGAACAAGGAAAACAATTTTAGTTATCATTTTTGAGTTATCAGAAAGACATCAGAGGCAATTTAAATGACTTTTTTATTTCAGGAGTGTAGTCAACATTCATTATTTTATGCATTTTTAAAGCCCCAGCTCCCAAATCTCAGACATCACAATTTTTAAAAAGTTTTCAAAACTCATAGTTGCTGAGTGGAACAAAAACATGAGTATGAACAGCTCAGAAGCCTTAATAAAAGAAACTCGATGATTTGTTATTTCTGAAGTTTCATGAATTCAAATCCATTTTCTGGACCTAGGAGGTCGGACATCCTGACTTGTGTTTTGAAAGGATCAGACCACCAATAAGTGCTTTTTTTGAAGCAGTACCTGACTTTCAGAAGGTGAACCCAGATTAGAAACCTCAAAATTCAAGAGGGTTTGGATGGAGAGGTTTTCCTTGAAATAATAGTTATGTTATGAAGGAGGTACCCAAACCAGGAAAATTGATATCTGAAAATGTGAAGTGAATAGACCTACATTCAACAAGAACTATGAATACCTTGACAGCACCCTAAATAATGGGTTTGGTCTGTGCCAAAACTGAACTTATGATAAAATTAAAACTCCAGCAAAACTTTAATTTCCCTGTGGAGGAAGAGGCCTGGGCATTTCTTAATGAGCATGAATGTGTTTGTCCACATGCCTTGTCGAAACACAGAAGATAAATTCCTTTCTGAGTCCCTTCTCAGGCTGACACATTTGCCTTTGTATGCTTCCTCTGTTCAGTTAGAAAGCAAAAACGTGTTTAATCAGAAAAAAGTCCTGGCCAGCCCAACAGGAATGTAAAGAAAAACTCAGTAATCAAGAAGACTGAAAATGCAACTCAAACACTAAAATTTCATTCCTTCTAAA
>NW_009259975.1:628108-645882 GCF_000687185.1 Egretta garzetta
ATATATTACCTACCTGAGCTGCCAAGGTCAGTGAGACCTCTCCTGGGTTGAATAAGTACCGCTGGGGCAAAAGAACCAGACTGGGATATAGCTTTAACTTTTAAACTGCTTTTTAGGTTGTTAAACACACTAGGGAGAACATATAGAGCTAAATTCCACATATTTTATAATCATGTGATTCCATTACCTTCACTGCATTTGTGCAGAAGTAACAGAGAGAAGAATTTGGTTCATGGCATGACACTTGTCTAAAAGTAATTATTTGTTGCTGCCATTCACAACAAACTTGTGCAACATTATTGTGTGGCACTTCCAGAATGCAGGAGCTAGTGGAGCCTGACAAAACCTGGCCCAATTTTACATCAGGTTTTGAGCAAAACTAGGACAATTTCTGGCACGATCTAGAGATTTTTATTAAATCGGAACTGATGCAAAATTGGGTTGGTCCACCTAAAGCTCAAAGTGAATTTTTACACTTACTTGAACTTGAACATCAAAGTACAGTTTAAAAGCAGGCCAAAACAAATGAACTGAAAGTGTATCCACAAATCCTGCAAGCCTAACAAGGCTTTTAAAAAGCTCTGCCAGCTTTGTGATACATACAACCCTTCCCATGTCCAGCTATACAAAGTTAATGCTCATATAGCACGAAAAAAAATGCCATTTTGTTTACAGTAAGTGAAATATTCAAAAGCATCGAGTTTAGCCCAATTTTTCTTTCCTTAAAGTAAATCTGACTGCTTTACCTGCCCTCTACAGGTACTTTTCTCTGTGTACAGGTAGCAGACTCCTAGGTTACAGAGAGAGACATGCTCTACTCCATGTCTGATTTGCCAAGCAGAGACAGTTCTCCTGTCTTGTCCACAAACACATTCTTTTCCTTCCAAGTAGACTGTTGAAAGACATTTTTCATAAGATTACATCCAGCAACAGGTACTCCAGAACATGTGGCATAGTACAGAGTATAACTGATTAAATGGTCCATTGAAATGAAGTTCAAGTGACTAAGCTGAAGGACAAATGAGGTGACCTTCTTGTAAAAAAGGAAAGATACTATGCTAACTATCTGGAGGATACTTTAGAAATATCTTAATAAAGAAGTTTATGCAAATGGAAATGTGCGAAATAGGTTTCATTGCATAAATTCTTTAGACCAATGACTAAATACTACGGGTTCTTCCCTGATGTTCTCATACTTGTCTGTCATCTTCCTAAAAGCCAAACAAAAGGTGATTTTCATGTTCTGAATCATAGATATTGGAATTCTTTTGTAAAAACAGTACACCTATTTACCTGCTTCCTCCTGTGTGCTGTTACAGAGATGGTTTGAAAAATATGCCTTACTTCAGTTGCAGAACTGGAAGAAATCTCAGCTAAAAATGCAATTTTAAAAAATCTGATCAGCTGGATTAAGCATTGTAATTCCCCTGCTAAAGACTCTGTCAGAGGTGCTGTAGGGGATACAGCGGTGGCAGTTTAAGATATGACAACAGTTTGCCTCTCCTCTCTGTCTGCCAGAGATTACTGTCCCCAGGCCATGTACCTACCCTTTAGTAACTCCAATTTATAGAATGTTATCCAAAAGAGCTGAGAAGGCTGATGCGCACCACTGTAGTGTACTATAAATTAGAAAGGCCAAGGTGCAGGCTCACATCCCTTCTGCTACCCTGCCATAGGTGCTCACCTCTCGAGGTGTTAACCCACCAAAGCTGAGTCTATCACAGCTCATAAATCTGACCCTTCCCAGAAAGTATGAAATGGTAAATGATCTTCCACACCCAGGGTGGGTTCTACTGTCCTCTAATTCACTGTAGAAGATTAAATCCCCTTTCCTTCTGCTTGAAGACTGGAGTTGGCAGAATGAGGCGTATAAAACTGTACGGTGAAAAATTTAGCAGATATGTTGTTTGACATTAGAATTTGGTTTGAATTTTTAAGAAGCTTTCAGGAGACTTAGCAGATAATGATCTGATGCCACAAAAGTCCTCCAGGCACTTCTTCATCCCACTAAGCACCACCTGAGGCAATAACACCATCTCCTGTGCCTGCTGCCTACTTCTAAGCAAAAGGCCTCCTTAATGTGTCCTTAAATGCTTTTGTCATCAAATCGCTTTGTTTTGAAGTGAAGTGAAACTCAGTGCTTGAGAAAAGTGCAAGGATGTTGATACTGGAAACTAACTGTAGTAACAAAATAAATAACAGCATTCACAGACCTTCCATGAGGAAGTGAAAATGAAGTCATTACCAATCATTCTAGCGCCAGCTATGTTACCTGCTCCCCCCAACTGAATAAAGACCAAGGGTGCACTGTGGAGTGTGAGGTGCCCACTCTAGATTTCTGCAAGGATGCTTGGACTACCTTACTTTCTGAAAAGAGGAGAAGAAACTGTACACCAGCAGTCACCAAATTCTCCCAGCCTCTTACACAGCCTGTGGACTACACGTGCCTGCAGCCTGAACTCACATTTTTGACACCTCTTCAAAAATGTTCTTTTTACAATGTGCCAAAACCCATCATATTTGAATCCTGCAAACTATGGGAGGTGGAAAAGGAAACATTTTGCTGAGAGGTTCTTACAGAAAAGGCCATAGTAACTGCTCCCTTTCTGATTGTACAGGGATTAGTTCAATTACCCTTGAACAAACCTGTGGTAATATAACACTGGAGGACTGTTAGGCAGGTAGGCCATGTGAGGCTGTTCAACACCCTAAAATTTCAATTAGAAGTCAGTAAACAGCTGGTGCAGATCCCAGACAGTCACAAACACTCGGAAAAACAGGCCACGACATTCTGCATGAGATTCATGTTCTAAGCAGACTTAATTTTAGCCAAATGTTGAACATGGACCATGTTTGATGGTCCCACCTCCATCAGTGGGTATGATACACAGAATCACTGTCCATCCGAAATAGAGTAGTTTACTGCCTTTTCTGTGTTTGATAAGACAGAAACAGATATTTGGGTACCATAAGATAGCACTGACTGTAGAAGGCTGACGAATGCTGCAGCTGAAATCTCTTGGCAGAAAAGCAGGTGTCAGTCACACCCTCCTGGTGCGTCTAAGCAAGTAGGTAAGTGAGGAAGCAAGCAAGCCAGTCATGGAACTATCATCCTCATTCCAACCAGCAATAACAGGCAGACGTGTGGACCATGTCTTGTCATCCTTAGTACAAAAAACCCCAACTAATCTACCTAACAATACCAGTGTGATCATCTTGGGAGAAATCCTACCCCATGGAAGTTACCTTCTTTTTGTAATTTTCTTAGTACATGAATATGAGTGAAGCTTAAATATTCCCCATTCATAGCGAGGTTTTCACATGGGAACCCAAGGCATCATCCCTTTTTTTGTTGTTTGGTACTGAGTTATTTACTGGGATATATTCCTGAGAACTTTAACAGGAAAGAACAGTCACTGACATCTGGCAGAAATATAGACAGTTATGTAGATTATAAACAGAATGATCTATCACTTTTAGCAAATATATACCAGAACAAAAGACATTAAGTAGTAGCCTAAATGGCAAAACATAGATGGCAGGAAGAGATCAAAGAAATCCTGCTCTTTGCTATGTGAATAGAATAGGTGAAATTACTATACAAGGAAGAGTCTTATATAAAATTAGCATTGATATGTTTATCCTTGTTTTGAATACAGCTTTGTTTGAACTGAGAAAAAAATCATAAAACAGCCAACAGTGCTCAAGTGTGGGTATCCTTTATTGCTGTATTATGTTTTCAGGAAAGATTGATTTCCACCCTCTCCTTTTCTTACCCCCTGCCATTAACCATAAAGGTTTCTTCTACTAACACATTTTCATTCATTTGAAAGCATTGAATAGAAACGTTATATAGAAGTTTGAGCTAAAATAGATGGAGAAAAACATTTCCTTCTTAAAAAGGACATTAAAAAGCACATTTTAATAGCACTATATGCTCTATTAAAAAAAAAAAAGATAACTGAAAGCTAATGCTTTCACATCATTAAGAGCAGATAAGCTATATTTAGGCAGCTGTGAGGTTCTTCAGGGGTGGCAGAGGCTACAGTGGGGATGGGTTTGCACAGCCCTGCAGCCACTTCCAACTAACACGACCAGCAACAGGCGCTGCAGTAAGCAGTGCTAATGGGGGTGCGGGCTCCAGCCCCCAGGGCTTTTCTTGGAAGCCTTTCCTGGGACTTCCTCAAGTTTTTCTCTGCTAAAATGTATATAATTTTCAAGGTCCTATCTATGAAGTTGAACTGCCCCAAATCAGGAATTTTGTGAATATACCACTAAAATACAGAAATATCATAGGACTGTCTTATTTCCTCTCTCCTAACAGTGCTCCCAGATAGGACTTCTTCACCTACTCTTTGCTGGATATCATCAGTGTAAACCCAGCTGTTAGAACAACAGAAAAATCTCCGTCCAGAAATTGCAGCCAGGGTGACTAAATTGTATGACTCTCATTAGACAAACTTTGTTACAGGAGCAGTTGTAATCAGATGGATGCTACTACTCGAAGCCTGAAGGCTGCTCTTCAAACATCAGCAACCAGTTCTCCTGCTCTCATAGCACTAACACATTGGCACTTAATAAAAGCTACTGTTGATACAAGATACTATTGCTGTTTGGCTCTGCCTTTGTGCCAGAGTGGTGCTATAGGACCAGTGAAACAGAATATATGTGGATGCTTCAGATATTTCGATAGAGGATCCAGCCTAAACTGTTGGCAAATATGGTTTTAAACAAAATTGGCTGATTTCATGCTGAAGGAGGTATGATACACGTATATAACCCATTTAACACCAGGGAAGTGGTAACCTGTTGCAGAGAGTCAGAATGAGTAATGTAGGGCCATGAATTCTTCAGCTTGATTTACTGAAATATCTATGTCAACACCTTAGTCGGCCAAACTTTAGTTCTGACTTAGTTTTTCTGTGTGAAATTGTTTCAGACACAGAAGTTGTGAAATTGTTAAGAGTAGTGCAGTGAAAGAGTCCAGTCACAATATTCTCTATCATACAAAACTAAAGGGCATTGCTTAAAAAAAAAAATAAATCAAACATTAAAATCATGAGGATGTGATAAAATCACTTCAGTATGTTTGACTGCAAGTCATGAAGACAATAAATGCCTGGCGTCCTACAGCTTATTTTAGATGACTCTCAGTTAAGATTGACAAGGATTTTATTTCTTTACTCTGAAGGAGCTTATTTTACAGTGTCTTAAAACCCACATGTGTGGGGGTTTGCCATATGAAGGAAGGTCACCTCACTAAAAATATGAAGGTGTAAGACTGGCAATACTATTTCAAAATGCTACATGCACAGCTGGTAAGACAAGTAGGTTGTATTTCAGTGGCTCTTATGCCTGGTGTAAGAGGATCTCATTAATAAAAGTAAAAAAACTAGCTCCTCCATATTTTCCTAATGGGCAAAGTATAACAAAAGCAAGTTGGATAATGCATCGCTGAAAACATTTGTTAATCTGCAGGAGGTACATAGTGAATCAAATCGATAGTCTGCCTAACCCAGCAAGGTAGTACCTCTAAAAGGCAGGTATTGTGGTTTGGGCAGACAGTTTAAGAAACCCTGAAAGATCCAGTTATAGAACAATATATGCAAGGGAATGTCCCTTCCTAATTGCTTTCAGCATAAAGTTGCCTTCTGCTTGGAGGCAGCAGAGTTCAGATATCTTTCAAGCCCCTGGGATTTGCTGTTTATTTAATTATCACGCTATCTTAATTATTTAATTTATCTATAAAAGATGACTGACACTTTTTAATGAATTATGCTGTGTTCTGTGGTTCAGTAAAAATGATACATGCCAGTAACTTTTATCAAGATATGTTTAGAAATTTTCTATCACTTGTGACAGAATATACAGATTTATGGATACAGAGGCATTTCACAAGAACGTCAATACTGTATTTTTAAAAAGTGAAGTACTTTGATCTCATGAGAACTTTTATGCCTTGCTGTTCAGATACTTCATCAAGCAGTTTTATATTTTATTTTAACAATATTATACAGTACAAATAAAAATAAGGACTTGACTAATACTTGTTTTGTTTTTCAAAATATAGTAAGAAATGTCCAAATTTCCTCTTACACACAAAATCAGAAGTTTTGCTCCAGGCCAGATACATTTCTTGCTATCATATGCTTTATAATAAGGCCTACAGACCATCCCCTCTTTACAGGGACCTATATATGTATATGTAACCTACTTCAGGTGTTGAATTAGGTCTTGATGACAGCCTCCCTAGGCTCTCCATATAATAGATACCTTCCGAGGGCCTTTCAGAGCAGGTGCTTGAAGGTAGCCTTACAGTGTATGGAAGGAAATTCTGGACAGTATATTCTGTAAAAATAGTCAAGTCTTAGCATGTTTTAAGGTCTTTGGAAAATTTCTTCTTTCTTATCTTTGGCTATGTAAATTTGCTAACTTTTTTTTTTTTTTTTCTGCAGAGGTCTTTTAGTCCTTGGCTGCCAGCCACAGTAAAACAGCTGAACATCTTGATTGTCAATAGCTTCAGCTGCATTTCCATCCTAGAAATAATTTCTTTCCTGACTTGGGCGGCAATTCAGCCACAGGATATCAGGAAAATGAACTTATGCTTCCAAAAGAGTATAAAACTTGTGACATTCACGCATCAGCAAGAAGTCTGACCTGAAGTGTGGAGTTCTGCACTTCCATTTAAAAAACAATCAAGCCCAATCAAGTTCACTGTCTTTATATGAAATTATATCTTTAACCTCCTGAGGCCTTCTTCCTGTGTTAGCAGTGATAGCAATACTGATCAGTATACAGCTTCCTTATAGTAAAAATTCATGTGACTATCAGAATATCTAAAAAGTTATTAATTAAATTTAAGACTTTTGAGGAAAAAATGTTCCATTGTCCAAGCTGGGAGAAGCACATTAGTTTGAATGCAAGTATGACTGGACATTTGTTATTAAATCCACTGTCTATTCTTCCCCACCAGCAGTTCCTATCTTTTGAAGTTTGGGATTAATAATAATATGTGTCCCGGACCAGCAGATCTGTCCTACAAAAGTATTTATCCTTCAGCATCCCTGAACTCAAAAGATTAATGCATTTAGAGAAAGAGGACGAGCAACTAAGGAAGAAGTAGCACCAAAAACTCTCCCCCAAGAAGAACTGAAAATGGAATATAATTTTTAATAACATATCCATGACTTTGGTTGCTTTTTCAAACTCCAGAGTTTCACATTCTGCTTAAAATACCTATACAGACACTTCTGTTTAAAAAGATGTATGAGTATTACCCCTGAAGAGCTGATGTCAACTTCTAAAAGATTATCTTATTGCCAAACTTTCAGGTTTTTAATTTCAAAATTATGGTCTTTATAAATGAAGAAGAAAGGTTGGTCTCCACTGCCTAGGTGTTTAAGTTCCAGAGTTGAACTAAGAAGCGAATCTAAACAACAACTAGAAATCTCCAGGCTGTTTTGAACAAGATTCATTGGCGTATGTTCCACGCAGCTGTTTTCTCAAAAAGCCTTGCTAGCATGTGCAGGTATTTCTTATGATTTCTGTTAAAAGAGAATGTTGGTATATGACTGCCCCTAAAGGACACAGTTTTAACAGCACTGAATTAATTTATCTTTTTGATACAACCACTAATTGTAAAACCATTCTAATATGCTCTAAAAGAACTAGACAGTTTTGTCAAATACTTCTATTTGTCAAATAACCAATTTTATCTACAGAAAAATTACTTATTTTTCTTACTGGATGAATTTTCAGCATTTACCACAAAACTTCAAGGTTGAGGTTTGGATGCCTGATTCTGCTTGGGCTAAATAAGCATTTAACTTCATAACTTTTTACTAAGGAACTAAGAAACGCAGGACTACTGCAGACCCCTAGGGTCACTGAGGACAGGTGTCTGCTCTTAGAGGGTGGGATTCATCACATCAAAATTTAGTCAGCTACAGCAAGTTATCTACTCCAGGTTTCCTTGTAGCAAAGAAGAGATTCACCCCCCAAGTTTAGACACCGACCTTAGTTTCAGCCTGAGACACAAATTAACTCTGGTTGTAGAAGACTTTTACGCTTCAGAAGTTTCTGATGAAGTTGATTTCCTTTTTTCCTTACAACACAGTCTTAGGGCCTTTTTCAGGGTCTAGCCCATGACAAAGCCTAGGCCTTAGGGAGATGGCACGCTAATCGGTAAACAGGCAGGTGAGAGAGAAAAGGGCTGGAGAAATGGAAACAGTAGCTTACAACTCTGTAGGGATAAATAGTGTCCCTTCTCAAAACAGGCCAATAACCACACCAATTAATGTAGCCAGAAAACAAATGAATAGCAGGCATCTAAGGGATTTGTCTTGGAAGTTTGGTGTGTCTGAAAGATTGCCTGTTTTTTCAGCTTCTTTAGTTGTCCTAATAAAAGATATTCCTTCTATAAGCTTTTCCTCTTACCTCCTCAATATGGGAATGCCACAGGGAAGATAGTGAAAATATACGATTCTTTATAATTTATTTTTTTTTACTTATTCCTGTGTTATTGTGTGTAATAGCTCTAAGTAGAACAGTTACCAAGACAAGATTTTGATTGCTTGAATTCTGCAGAAATTTCATTTTAAGTTTTATAAGCACAATAATATTAATCTTGGTGTACTCCTGTTTAGACCCTTCTGCTTATCTAAAATTGTCTCGCCATTTACAGTTGGAAAATACGTAGTTCATTTTTAGTGAAGCCATTGTAACGTGTTGTCATGTGTGGAAGCATTCACACCGAGCAACCTGAAGTCCTTCAGCTACTCTCCATGAATTCCTTTTGCAGAACTAGACTGGCTGCTCCAGAGGACAGTTCAGAGCACTGCATTACATTTTTAATTCACATAATTCTGTATCAGACCCTCTCTCCCTGACTATAAAGCAAGTCTAAAGAGATTAGCTAGCGAGTAAGAAACCTTAATTAAATGCCTAAAACTGGATAGTGTGAATGTTCTTCCAGCTATTAGATAGATAGTATGAACAACTTAAATACCATTAGGAAAGGCATTTCAGTATATAGTCTAATTTCTAGTGGCAATGCTGTCATCACAGCACCAAAGCTATGAGACAGACAAGGTTTGCACAGAGATTTAATAACTTTATATTATTAAGCCATCTGATATAACTTGGGGAAAAGCAGACAAAATCTTGAGCCAGTGAACTCTTCGAATATGTTGAAATTGCAAAGATTTTCTGGATGGAAGCCACTTGCACAAGTTCAAGGGGATCCTGAGAAAGCCAGAAGAAGAGAAATTCATAAAGGGTTACTAGTTACATAGAAACTATGTCCAACTCAGGAAATCCCAGAGCTTCAGATGTTTGAAGGCTGGGAGAGCGTTCAGGAAAATAAGATATATGCTTGCCCTGTTCTTGTAGTTCCCCTTAGGCATCTGCTCTTGGCCACAGACAGAAACGGGATACTGTGCTAAGCAGACCTTGGTCTGACCTAGAACAGACCCAAAAAAAAAAAAAGGCACTCGATACATTTCACAGTTGAAAAACATTTTCCAGGTGGCATTTCAGAGAATTCATTTGTCTCTGTGTGCATGTAATATTGATAATTCTTCTTTCTTTGAAAGAAATTACTTTTTGCTGTATCTCAAGAAATACTTAGTTAATAAAAAGCAATAGATTTAGCTCAGGAGATTTGTTAATGAAAGGCATAACATTTTCTAGTGAGGGACAGATACATCAAAATTCTGTTTACTAACAAGTACTTCAAAGCCTTTAGTATGCATCCTCACCCTAATTCAGCTTGCTAGTCCTCTAAAAGTGGAGGAGATGAAAGCAAAGCTAATCCACAACCCATTCACCTTCCTGGTTATACATGCAGCACCAATACAATGCCTTCTTGATTAGAAGTGAATCGGGTACCGAGTGCATGGAGAAGGCATCAATAGAAAAGATGCAGATTGCTATTGTTTTAGTTAGGAATGGACATCCTCTCAAGCCTAATCTATGCAGTGCTATCAGGTGCTAAAATATTCTCTCTGACAGTACAGCAGCAAACAAACAGGGTCTTTATTGTACTGCTCCGAAGTATCTCGGATTCACTTGTGATCCCATGCTGTTACAAGAGGAATGTGAAACAATAACATCACAGCCCTGGTGAACACATTCACAAGATTTACCTGTCAAGAGGACAGCGGACGTGCTTCACTGAGAGGCAGGGATGATAGCGCATTTCCTTGTTTTGTCTTGTTTGCAGAAAACAGGACTGTTTGAGGGGCCTGCAGCTGGAGAGAGAGGGTAGAGAAATCTGTTTCTTGAGACCTAATGGAATTTTAATGCATGATCAAAACACGAGACACCACTAGCCTTAGTGTCAGTAAAATATTCTCTGGCTGATCTGTAGTTTAGCCTAGCTGAGAGCATAAGCTATGTAATGGTAGCCTAATCACTCTATATAAGCACAGTGCTACCTGACAAATACATTGAAGGCCTTCAGCTATTGTAAACTGGAGAAACCAGGACTGTTTCCTGTGCTCAGTGATATCAGCTATGAGTTTGGCAAGAAATCTGTAGCAACCCCTTTTTGAACTATCTATTTCCTTAACTAGAATTTTAAAGTGATTTTTTTTTAATGTGAAGCCACGCTTGAAGCACAGAAAAGCACTGTCTTTGCATTGACTGTGCTCTACCTGCAAAAATCAGTAGAGAACAACTATGAAAATAATTCGTCTTTAGGGACTGGTAGCTACTGTGAGCCCTAGCAGAAACCAATTGGTCCAGACAGTCCTCTTACCTCCAGATATTACCTTCAGAAGAAGAGGTGCTACAGGCTTGGGTCACGGACATTTAAGCAATGCCTTCATTGCCATAATAATTATTAATATCCACTTGCTATACTGCTATGAAATTAATCTGGACACTAGGCCTAATAGATTGCTTCTCTTCAGGTTGGAGAGGAGAAGGCTGAGGGAGATGTGATTGAGATCTTCATGAAGACGGTGGATAAGGTGCATGTGACGAAGGTGAAATTGTTAATCACCAGTTCTGCAGCAGCAGAATGAGAGGAAACTTAATGAAACTATTAGAAAATGGGTTTAAAAGACGTAAAATATTTCTTTGCACAGCAGGTAGCAAACTGGGAATTTGCTGCCATAGGAGGCAGTGGAGGCAGGCAGTGGCGGCAGGTTCAGAAAGGGGTTAGACAAATTGAAAGGGAACATCTCCATAAACAGGTTCTGAAGGGAACAGACAGGGACGTGCCCCCAGGCATCCTTCATGCAACAACCGTGGTAAGGGGAAACACCACAGAATGTGGCTGGGCTTGCAGGCCTTTCTCCAAAGAGCATCGCCTATTGTCCCATTGGGGACAGACTGTGGACACAGGGCATTTCTCACATCATGTCATGAGGACTGAACAGGAGATTCTTCAGTCAGTGCATCTTCCTTCCTCTCAATTTAAACCACAAGTCTGAGACATATAGGAAAAGTGTGATAATCTATCAGCCAGCTTTCCCTTCTATGCTACCCTCAAAAGAGTATGCACTCATGCTTAATCTTAAACACCACAAGGAATTCTGTTGATTTCAGTGAGACCAATCTCACAGGCTTGAAGTTTAGCACATGTGTACTTGAAGTACCTGGCATTCAATTCTTCTGTGAAACAGAGATGACCTAGGAATTCACATTAGAAAGAGAACAGATAAAAACACAATGAATGAACAAACCAAAATATCAGTAATTGCTTCCTATTACAAGTAGTCCATCACTACCCTTAATTGATGTCTCTCTCCTTTTCTTCCATCTTTTATCTTCACTTGTTAGTGAAGTAGAAGCTTGCCCTTATGTTTCTGTCCTCTCCTTTTCTTTCTGACCTTCCAAAAAAAATTCCCTACTCATACCAGCATAGTTACAGGGCTAAGGGAATTAAGGCCTCAAATGGCACATGTAGTGCTTTGGAGAACATTCATAGGGTCTCTGGATCTCCATCAATGAAGAAAGTACATAGAAATTCTTACTGTTCTAAAGGTGCTCATTACGATATTTGCAATATGCTTTTGAGGTGCTCGCATGGAAATGCTGTGTAAGTTCCACATACTATTATTAAAGTCCAGAAAACACAGAGGATAAAGATGGGCTGCCAAGCTCAGCAGCAACATGATGGTTATTTGTTGCCATTTTTTGCTTGCCCTTTCTAGATTTTAAAATTACCGATATTTAATTCAGACTACTAGGGGTTGAAATGTCTTTCAAACATGCCACATAGGATGTGGACATGGATCCATCCAGAATCCTGCCTCTGAAAGCAAGTGAGCACCAAATGCTTTAAATAATAGTGAAAGAAACCCCAGCTATGCACAGTGCATATACCAGAAAGAGTTTCCACCTAAACCCCTAAATTAGAGGTAGTATATGGCAAGGTTTGCATCCCTTCTGGAGAAACACATCATATTTTTTGTATAAATGTCTGATCCTTTTTTTGATATGTAGGAATAAAAAGATGAAGAGAAAGTAATGATTTCTCAGATTGTCTAGCTAAGATCTGCTGACTGATAAAATAAGCAGGAAGGTGGAAGGAGAAGACATGCATGCCTGCTGTTAAAGAAAAGCCTATTTGCACATAATGCTCTGGAGAAATTATTGAACATTTCATCCACACAAAATACAAGCCCTGTCACTCTGCCAGGGTCAGTGAGACCTGGGCTAATCTATTGAGTCAGTTCTAGTTATGCAAGTTAAACGGTTTAGTGGTTGCTTTAATTAGGAACCCCATTTTGTTTACAAACTCTCAAAAAATTGTAGCAAAGAATGTTCCATGCCCATGCTTACCAGCCCCAGTCCTTGTCCTAACCCTCACCCCTCCAAAAAGGGGGTTTTTGCCTCCTCCTATCCATGCCTGGCAAGCTGCCAGAAACACATTCCAGCCTGTAACAAACATAGGTATCACAGCATAAAAGCGAGACATAGCACAAAGCATCTCTTCTGTGAGAATCCCATGTAGTATAAGGACAAGGAAGGCTAAGAAATTATTTGCACTGTAAAGAAAACAACAGGAATTTAAATTAAAGAACAATAAAAAAAATTATTCACATTTTCCTACATCTGTTAACAACATTACTGCAAATGTTTTCATTGTGACATCAATCGTCCTTCACATAATACTCCTTTCTTGTTCTTATCTCACAAACATATCCACACCTTCTTCCATGCTGCTTTCTAGCAGATAGGAATGTCCTTCCACAATGTATTTGTCCAGTTGCGTCCTTACCTGACACAAATCCTGGCCAAAGGAACTTTTTTACTACATTGCTTCATTAAAGTTCTGTGTACACTGAAGAGAATCAATACAGGCTGGGGGATGAAGGTATTGAGAGCAGCCCTGCAAGGAAAGACTTGGGGGTATTGGTGGATGAAAAGCTGGACATGAGCCGGCAATGTGCTCTGGCAGCCCAGAAGGCCAACCGTACTCTGGGCTGCATCGGAGGAAGCGTGGCCAGCAGGTCGAGGGAGGTGATTCTGCCCCTCTGCTCTGCTCTGGTGAGACGTCACCTGGAGCCCTGCGTCCAGCTCTGGAGCCCTCAGCACAAGAAGGACATGGAACTGTTGGAGCAGGTCCAGAGGAGGGCCACAAAAATGATCCGGGGGCTGGAACACCTCTCCTATGAGGACAGGCTGAGAGTTGGGCTTGTTCAGCCTGGAGAAGAGGAGGCTGTGGGGAGACCTGATTGTTGCCTTTCAGTACTTAAAGGGGGCCTATAGAAAAGGTGGGGACAATCTTTTTAGCAGGGCTGGTTGTGACAGGACAAAGGGTAATGGTTTTAAACTAAAACGGGGTAGATTTAGACTGGATATAAGGAAGAAATTATTTACTGTGAGGGTGGCGAAACACTGGAATGGGTTTCCCAGAGAGGTGATGGAGGCCCCATCCCTGGAAACATTCAGTGTCAGGTTGGATGGGGCTCTGAGCAGCCTGATCCAGTTGAAGATGTCCCTGCTCACTGCAGGGGGGTTGGACTAGATGACCTCTAGGGGTCCCTTCCAACCCAAAGTATTCTATGGTTCTGTGGTTCTATGATTCTATGACAGAAACCCATCAAACAACCCAAACACAAGGATGGCCAAACCTAATCCTATTCTCACACAACATCCTCATCCCCAATGCTTAACTCCCATTGTCCTGAGGTTGTTTCTTCTGCCATTTGTACCACTATACACTGGCTATAACTTAATTAAAACCAGTATGCCCAGACCCTTGTTGCTGTGAGTGGATATAATATAATAATCCTCAGTAGGGACTTGTTGATTTTCTCCAGCTTTGCCTGTCACGTTCATCATTTATGAGGGAAGAGTGCATTCAGTGGGGCTGGGATCATCTTCCATACATCTCATCACTCATGCAGCATGTTTGTAAATGCTATCATCAGCAAACAGCAGTAAAAAGTAGCGTCTCTCACACTAGGTGTAGGTATACAGAGCCAACTCAGTATTTCTTGGAATAATTGGATTTTGCTGCTCTGAAATAGAAGGCAAAGCCACGACCATTCCTGTTGTAGGAAGCAGGAAAGGGGGAAGGGTCACCTCTAGAACAGGCAAGAGGAGCCCTGAAGATTCCAGCTAGTCATTCTGCTTCTGCAGGGGGCCCTCTTTTCTGCCATTGCCCTCTGGATGTGAAACTCTCTCTTGGGTAAAGGAGCAGCAACTGCTTCCAGTTTGGTCTTCTACAGGTCCAGTACAAGCAAAGAAAACTTTGCATATATGGTCACTCTTCTGCCTTAGCAGTTGCCTGCCTTGTCTTTACCTAGAGCTTGCTCCAGCTACACAGCTTTTTTTCGAAGTATATAAAGGAGATGGCTTTGTCTTTCTACCTATTCGAAAAAAACCTGTAGAGAAACAGGGGGGTTCAATGGAAACTGGTTTTACTAATTCAGATACAGCTAAGTCCCCTCTCCCCAGAACCCACACTCCTCAGAAACTTTCAGGCAAATGATAGATAAGAAGAAAACATTTGAGTTTTCACTTTCAGAGGTCCCAGTGAATCTCTCAGGATAATCTGAGGTGGACCAGAAGGTTTCTGTATTCACACTGGAAAGCTGTCTTGCTAAATAGGACTTTGAAGAGGTGCAATGAAAATGACTTTGTGACCTGAGTGCTCTGCCAAGGGAGGCAACTACACCTAGCATTATGCCAGGTGACCATGATGAAGTGACCAGCCAAAGTGCAGTTTTGACCAATTAATACCATGGTCAGTCGGGTAATTTTCTAATTTGTAAACATGCCTAATGAATCAGGAGAATGACCCTCCAAGATGTACTGAAATCCAAAGGAAAATACCACAAAATTTGGGCTGCAGCAGGACCAGACATCCTGTTCAGAGAAGTTGCTCTTCTGTGCAGCTTCCTTTCCCCACTTCCTCTTGGCTCCTAGTCCTGTCCCCAGGTCATTAGACCACATCACTTCCCCGCTGTTAGCAGGTTATAAATACTGAAACAGATAGGTACTGACATGATACTGATAGCAGTTTGATAGCACCAGATCTACATTATCAGCTATAGCACTTGCCTAAAAGCTAACAGAGATTTACTGAGTCCCCTTTGCTGCTAAGTACCAGTTGCAAATTTACACCTCCCTTCCTGTGAGCCTAAAAGATTTCTCTCATGTTAATATTCGCTCAGCCTTGTGATTTTTCCTACATGGCTGAAGCACAACACTGCACAGAGCACATGAATATCTGGTCACCCACAAAAAGTATTTGATCAGTTTTTTCAAAAAAGTACATTTTAAAACCCCAAACAATGCAGCATGTTTTATCACTGGTTAAATTCTTAAATCAAAGCGCTGCCAATCAATAGTGAAGTACCTAACTCTTAGCTTTATTGATTATGTCTGCACAGACTTAATTTACAGGTTAACTGTGCCGGCTCCCCAGATCTCCTCTTTGCTGAACCCAGGCATAGCTTGCTGAACCCAGACATAGTGTTCTTTAAGCTGATTAATCCACTCTAAATCCGTGTTGGCAAGTGCTAGACAGTTTGGTGGTGGGGTAGCCAGGGAGAAAAAGGCTTCTCAGTCTGAGCTGGGTTTTCAGCACATACCACAAAGAAACATACTCTCATGTCTGTCACATAAAAAAGCAGCAATGAACAGATGCTGTCAGGTGTTCTCAGATCTCCTTCTAAATTCGATGGAATTATTTAGATTTTTTTCCTCAAAAGATAAATTATTCTTTTTTAAATTGAAAACAATAGCAACATCAACAAATTTCCTATAAATAAACCATGAATTTCAGGGAAATCTCTGTGTGTGATGAAGAGAAAAATGTCCATGCAGGAACAGATTTCAGAGGACATGGTTTGAACATAGCCTCTTAATTTGCAAGAGTCCAATCAGCAAGATGGCATCCAGCTGACTGAAGAAGCAAAGATACAATTGGTGTGTTAAATTCAGGCTTGTGGCAAACATTTTCGGTACATCTTCTCTGAGAACATGCTCTGTAATGGCCCATAGGGATTTTGTCATCAATTTAGGGTGGTGAGAGAAGATTTCTGCTGTGCAGAAGTCTGTGGGAGTGAAGGATTTGAGTGAAGAGGAGGAAGAGGATGGAACAGCCATTCAGCAGTAGTACATCAGTGTATTGCCTCACAGCTGTGCCAACCAAAGCAAGGAGGGGAAAAATGAATGAAAATTCCTCCCAGGCTCAGGTCTTAGCACTTGTAAGGGGCTTGGCAGGGCAGGGGGCTGCTTCTCTTAGTGTGCTGTACGGCTTTCTGCAATGGGTTTGCTGGATGATCAGCTGAGGAGAAGAGAAAGATTATGAGTGTGCAGCCTTACAGACCGTACTCGCTGCTTATACGCACTGACCATGTTGGGTTTACTGCCCTGGTCAGGTTTCTGAGGCCATGGATATGACATTAGTTTCTACCACACACAGAATTACCCCAGCACCTACATTTTCGCTTTGTATCTGCAGCATTCAGCACCACGGTGTAACAACTTCAGAGCCGCAGCAAAGAACGTGGCAGTTGACCAACACTACAACTAAAGACACAGGGATGCTGGCTTAACTCCAAATGAGGGTGACCATAAAAAAAGTTATTGAAAATCTCAAAAATCTGACAGCCTGGCTATGTTGAGAGCCACCGATTACCTGAGCCAGTAGCACAAGGTCAGTTCGCAGGCCCGTCCTGTGCCTGCAGTGAGCTTCTTTCACACATTGTGTAATTCTTTCGCATATCTTGGTTCAGGCATTTCTCCAACGCTGTCAGAGAGAAGAGAGTCCTGCCTGCTGACTCCCCATATATCACATTACCCCTCCCGCCCCCCAGGTCTCCCACCCAAGCAATATTAGGCATTCTTAGCTTCTGTATCCAATAATATGTTATTCGAGGTTGGCATATTGAGCAGTTGTGTGAACACTATTAGCCCCTTCCAGGTGATGACCTAAATACTTCTTAAGATATTGAGTGAACTACAGATTTCATTTCAGAAACATTTAAAAACAGACATCGAAAACCATCTGCAGAATCATGAGCCTTGCTGTTGCTGCCGCACGCTCTATAGATTAAACCGCTTCTCTTTTTTCCTGGAGGTGGGGCAAGGCCCCTATTCCCAGAAGGCACTTCCCTCCTAAGGGTAAGTTGTTTCCTTAGCTGTTACGCTTAGCGAGTGGAAGAAAGTGGACAGAAAGCTGCAGAAGCCAGGGACTGGCAGTGCTGTGAAGAATGGGGAGAGCTCATTGTGTGAAGTAATAGCTGTGGCTCCCCAGGGAGGAGAAAGATGGAGGGGAAAAGAAGGGAGGGGGAGAGAAGCCAAAG